>NC_037288.2:16248200-16565352 GCF_000002775.5 Populus trichocarpa | reverse complement strand
AAAATCAGCATGATTGTTCAGCCACGGCTCAGCTCCACTCCCATCAGCATGTGAAGCCACCCACTGGAGCGCTTCCCACGAGTCCTCATAGCATGCTGGTATCGGTCTGGTAGGGAAGAGACCATACTCAACAGAGACAACAATAACGTTAGCGTCAGCTGCTACTTTGTTGCATAAAACGTGGTAGGGAATAGCAGAGGGTGAAAACATTACAAAGCCACCACCATGCACGAAAAGTAAGAGAGGGAGTTTTTGGTCAGGGGATTTGAGTTTCGGCAAGAAAATACGGACATACACTTGGGGTTCAGTTAAGATCATCACATCTTTGGACTGAACCCCAGTAATCAGGTCAGTGGATGGTGGGACTTTGGGGCATTCCGGCCAGACTAATTGGACACGGCTGTCTTTGTACACCTTGAAGAACCGAAACTCAAGGACGACTTCATTATCAGCCGGTGGCGCCATTGCTGAAAGAAAGAAGCTTGACTTATTGAAGAAAATGATTAAGAAGCAAGGTGGAGAAGTATGGACATGTAGCTAGTTCTTTCAAGATATAAATTCAATGTTCTCCTTTCATCGAGGTTTAATATGGAATAATACCGTGCCTATCAATACTTTAAAGGAGCTCATATGTCAATGTTTATGTACCTAATAATTAATGATTAAGCGGTTGGCCAATCAGTGGATTTGCAATTAATTTAATGTTAATTTGCGGATCGTAGGGTTGGAAATGGATCGGGAGCCGTCGATAGCGAACACATATTTAAATACGTTCAATGAGTACTGGAGATATTGATAAATAAGAACATTCGTTAATTAAAAAAAATATTTTGTGTGTGCTGTCGTATTAGAACTTGTTTTTTAAATTTTTTTTTTTGAAATAGTGACTATAATATTTTTATTTTTTCCTAACAAATATGAGGACCGGACAATTTTAAAATTAAATTATATAGATTAAAATAAAAATCTGTGACAAATTAATTTTTATAAAGAACTAGTTTAAGTTGCGGTTCTACATAAAAAAATGTTTATGAAAAAATATAATATTTACACATAAACTATCTTTACTTAATCATCACAATAAGTAAAAGTCAAATTATTATTTTATAACAAAATAAAAAATAGAAAATGTAATATCTTTGACATGGAAAATATTTTTTTTCTTCAAGAAATTATTTAAACATAATTGTAACGAGTAAAATATTTTTTTCCTCATATCTACTCATCTTCTGACTAAAAAAAAAAGGCTCAAAAGCATTTAGGCCGAGTAGGCAAAAAGCTCATGTAAATGGTTTTTTCTGTCAAAGGACAACCAACCCATTATTTGCTATAATAAATTTTGATCTTTTTAAAAACTTATTTTTTAATATTTTCATCTAAAAACAGTAGAAAAACATTCTTAAAACATCAATAACCTCATTTTTATGTCCAAAAACACAATTTAATTTGTCTAAAAATATAAAACTAAACCAAATCAAATCAGACTTCCCAAAATTTGATCCATATTTTTTTTTTGGCACAATTAGATATCCAAATAATCTTTATTGAACTTCACTTATATCTATACGAACTCATTGATATTAAAATTAATTATTTTCACTGAAATGTGGTCAATCAAAAATTTTCTTTTTCCCATCCCTTTTCAATGATTTTCTCTCTTTTTCTCTCTCTTTCTCTCTCTTCTCCAACATTCAAGACCTAAAACTTGAAAGAAATGAAGTTTGTTAGAATTCAGTTATTTTATTGTGCTATGTTGGGTTTTGGACAAAAAAAATTGAATGTAAGAAAATTAATATCCTTGTTACAATGATTTTTTTGGCATTGTCATGAAACTCGAAAACTTTAAACTTGACTTTTTGTCGAACCTGGTTTTTTAATTAAATAACTTGGGAGTTACTTCAACACAACCCATTCAACTTGACAAGTTCAAAGGATAAAAAATCCAAATGAAAAAAAAAAGAAAAAGAAAAATGGTTTGGCTTTTAAAAAGAAATTCAAGGTGAGATATTTTCTTAAATATTGAGACTACGACATATTAGATTGACTCAAATAACCTTACGTTAACTTGTCAAGCCCGTTACCCAAGTCATGGACTTCACTTGGTTAACAATATTTTTTTTTATTTAATTATATGATAAAAAAAATATAAAGAACAATTAAAAATTAACTAAAAATTAAATAATAAAATTGAAAAAATAAACAATAAAAAAGTTGAAAAAAAAGTTCAGACCAAGCATATGGGTCTAGGAAAAAAAAATCATTGGTCTGAGTTTAGGTTCATGAAACACCCAACTCAGATATAAGTGTTTGTTTGGTAATATTGGGCATACATGTCTTAACCATTTCTTGCAACACCATCATACTCTCCATACAAAAACCGTTACTGGGTAGATTTGAGATCCTTTTGAGAACAGTTAGAAAAATTTCTCATGTTCACTTAATGACTAGAATTTGCCTATAGGTGAATGCTCCTAAACATTCATGTTACATTAAAAGCAAGCCTGACCATAAATATCTTATTTTTCAAGGATCTTGAGTTGAAACCATGACTTTCATATAATACATATGTTTTCAAGAATTTGACACCATGACTTTCATATAATACATATGTTTTCAAGAATTTGACTGGAACTTGTCTATAGGTAAATGCTCCCAAATATTCATGTTGCATAAGAGGCAAACCTGACCATAAACATCCTATATTGCAAGGATTTTGAGTTCAAATCATGACTTATGTATAATTATATATATATAAAGAAAGAACATTGTCTATAGACAATGTAAGCTTATTTTTTCGTTCATGTTTAGAATTGAAATTGAACATGCTTTTTTAAAAAACTTAATTTTTTTTGCTTTAAATTAATTTTTTTTAGTGTTTTTGGATCATTTTAATACGCTGATATTAAAAATAAATTTAAAAAAATAAAAACATTATTTTGATATATTTTCAAATAAAAAACACTTTAAAAAGCAACATCCCCCTACCAGGCGATAACGAAGTTGAAAGGGCTGAAAGTTGTGATAGCACCAGGAGGGTGAAAAGTGAAAACAGAGTCACAAATTTTTGGGTCATCTAAGATCACATGGAACAATGAGATGAACACACAACTGATACTTGTGTAAAGGTTTTTCCATATACTTCATTCCTTTACCAGTCAAGAAATGTTTTATTAAATCCTCTCATTAATGTAACATATTATTCTATTCTGATGACTGAATAACTCACATCGCTGAGCGACTACAAGGTTTTGCCAACCCTCAATATTTGTTGATTGAATCACAATTATTAAAACTTGTCGGGCCTGGCCAGCTATCTAGGACGTGATTGACATGTTACCTTATCTAGGTTAGGTATAAAAAACTAATATGAATTAATAACGTTTGATTCGTCATTCATCCATCCCATCAAAATTTAGATTAATTTTTATTTTATCTTTTTCAAATCATTTAATTCAGTATCCTTTTAATTAATTCATTCTTAACAGTTTTTACGGAATCAGTCCAAGTTTGTTTTATAACTAGTTGCGTGACCCGCGCGATGCTACGGGTTAATGATTTTTGTATAAAAAATATCAAAAAAAGTTAAGATCTAAAACTATTAGGTTTTTTTGTAAAGCTATACCCAAGAGTCTTGGGTGTGGCTGCAACGCCTGACTCAAGAGTAATATTTATAATATTAATAATAATATTAAACTTGCATGACCCAAGTTTAAGTGGGTTTGACTGTAATACCAGACCCAATAGTCTTGGATGTGGGTCTAGCTGCAAGGTCGTGTCATAAAAGTGTGATAATTAAATAGATTAATTAAAAAGAAAAAAAAACCAAAAGGAAGAAAAAAATTAATGAAGAAAAAGAAAAAAAATATGAATTAACTGGGTTAACCCTTTAAACCAGGTTAACCCGTCAAACCTTGGATTCATGTCGTGAAAGTTTGATAACTAAATAGAAAAAAAAAATTGACGGGTTAACACAAAATTAACTAGGCTAACCTGTCAAACCCGGGATCCATGTCATGAAAATTTGATAACTAAATAGAAAAAAATTGAACATTAACAAACTAAAGTAAACGAAAGAAATTAATTAAAAAGGAAAAAAAAAAAAGACACCAGCCTTTTCACTGTGGACTACAGTGTGCAGTTCACAATTAAAGGCATAAAAACAACAAAAAAAAAGAAAAAAAAAAAAGAAAAACTAAAGGCATCAGTCGATAACCAAATAGAAAATAATTTAATATTGATGAACTAAATTAAATAAAAAAAATATTAAATAAAAAGAAACAATAAAAGAAAAAAAAAACTTATAAGAAGAAAAAAACTAATGAAGAAAAAGAAAAAAAATTTAAATTAATCAGGTTAACCCGTCAAACCTAAGATCCGTGTCATGAAAGTCTGATAACTAAATAAAAAAAAATTAATATCAACAAACTACATAAAAAAATTAATTAAAAAGAAAAGAAAAAGCATCAGCCTTTTTACCGTGGACTGCACTGTGCAGTCCACAGTGAAAGGCATAAAAAAAAAACTAAAGGTTTTAGCCTTTTCACTGTGGACTGTATACAATATTAAAAGATGAAATCAGAAGAACAAATCTAATGAGGAAAAAGAAAAAAAATCTGAATCAACCTGGTTAACCCGTCAAATCAGGTTAACCCGTCAAAGCTGGAATTCGTGTTATGAAAGTGTGATAACTAAATAGAAAAATGATTTATTATTAATGAAATAAATTAAAAAAAGATTAATTAAAAAGGAAAAAGCAAAGAGAAAAAAAACCTACAGGAAGAAAAAAACTAATGAAGAAAAAGAAAAAAATCTGAATAAACTGGGTTAACGCGTCAATCCTGGGATCCATGTCATGAAAGTCTGTTAATTAAATAGAAAAAATTTAATATTAAGAAACTAAATTAAAAAAATAATTAAAAAAAAGACAAAAAAAAACTAAAGGCATCAGCTTTTTCACTATGAACTGTATTGTGCAATCCACAGTAAAAGGCTTAAAAAGGAAAAGAAAAAAAAATAAAGGCACACGCCACGGGTTAAATTTTTTTTCTTGCATAAAAAATATAAAAAAGGCTAAGATCTAAAAGTGTTAGATCTTTCTACAAAGATATGCCCAAGAGCCTTTGGTTTTGCTGCAACGCTTGACCCAAGAGTAATATTTATAATATTAATAATATTAAACTTACCTGACTTAAGTTTAAGTGAGTCTGGCTACAACACCGGATCCAAGAGTCTTGAATGTGGGTCTGGCTACAAGGTCGTGTCATAAAAATGTGATAATTAAATAGATTAATTAAAAAAACAAAGAAAAAAAACCAATAGGAAGAAAAAAACTAATGAAGCAAAAGAAAAAAAATATGAATTAACTGGGTTAACCCTTCAAACCAGGTTAACCCGTTAAACCTGGAATTCGCGTCATGAAAGTTTGATAACTAAATAGAAAAACAAATTGACGGGTTAACCCGTCAAGCCCGGGATACGTGTCATGAAAGTCTGATAATTAAATAGAAAGAAATTTAACATTAAAAAAATAAACTAAACAAAAAAAATTAATTAAAAAGAAAAAAGCAAAAAACAAATTCTGGGTTAACTCGTCAAACTTTAAAAAAAGCAAAAAAAAAATTCCAGGTTAACTCGTCAAACCAGGTTAACCTGTCAAACCCGGAATCCGTGTCATGAAAGTCTGATAACTAAAAAAAAAAAATTTAACATTAACAAACTAAATTAAACAAAAACAATTCATAAAAAAAAACACAGAAAAAAAGCAAAAAAAAACCCATAAAGGCATAAAAAGCAAAAAAATAAAATAAATTAAACAAAAAAAAATTTAAAACAAAATAAAAACAGCTTAGCGTTTCACTGTAGACTGCACAGTGAAACATTGAACAGTTTTAGTATATGTTATTAATTTAAAAGAAAAGAAAAAAAAATTCGGGTTAACTCGTCAAACCAGGTTAACCCGTCAAACCCGAGATCCGTGTTATGAAAATCTGATAACTAAATAAAAAAATTCACATTAACAAACTAAATTAAACAAAAAAAATTCATTAAAAGAAAAATACATAAAGAAAAAAGCAAAAAAAAAAACCTATAAAGACATAAAAAACAAAAAAAACAGAAAAAAAACAGAAAAAAAAAACTCAGCGTTTCACTGTAAACTAGCTCAGAAAAACACTGAGCAATTTCAGTTTATTGTCAATTAATTCATTCTGGCATCACTAAGCGACGACAAAGCTTTGCCATTCCTCACTTGATGGCCGAAAATTCTCCTGTACTAGAGGGTATACTGCATGCATATCTTGAATGAACCATAAGTAGACAACACATACACTTTTTTCTCCTCCTTGCTCCTCAACCCTTCTTCAACAAGTCAAGCTTCTCTCTCTGAGCAATGGCGTTATCAAGTCCAGTTTCCCAGTCTTCGACGTATTCAAAGATGGTCGGGTCGAATTATTGTGGTCGGATTTATTCCAGAAAATGCCACCGTCCCATGATCTGATTACAGGGGTCCAGTCCAAGGATGTGATCATCTCAACTGTGTTAAGTAATATTTATCTAGTTTTATTTATTAAGGATAGAATAGTATTTTCAGTTTAACCTATATATAATTCCTTTGTATTTAGGTTAACTTAAGCACTCATAATAAACATATCATTGAGAATTCTAGCCTCCTTTTATGTTTGATCTGAATTAATTTAACATGGTATCAGAGCCTAGTTGATCGAACCCTTGACTTAATTTTATGGAACTCGCTGCCCTTGTAGAAATCATGTTCACCAATGTTAGAGCCACTGCTCGTATCAAAATCGTTATCATCATCCACTTCATTCCCTGTAGGATGTTCCAGCACGCTCAATGCATTCCTTTGAAGCTTAACTTCAGATTCATTTTTCAAAACATCAGACATGGGTTGTTTGACCTATTAAAAGATGGAGGATGAAGATCAAGTTTTGTGCTTGCGGCTGAAGAATTAATATCTGAAACTTTATTTTAGATTCTTCAGCTTCTGCAATTTGGTATTTCTGTTCTGCCTCTGCAATTGTTTTGGTATTTCGTCTTCTCTTCAGTTTCTGCAATTTGGTATCAGCTTCTGCAATTTGGTATTTTTTTTCTGTCTCTGCAATTGTTTTGGTATTTCGTCTTCTCTTCAGTTTCTGCAATTTGGTATTTGAGTTAAGTTTCTACAAAAAAAAAAAATAATAATAAAAATTAGAGTAATATTTTGTCTTCCGCTTCTGCAAAATCTAGTATTTGGACTGTCCATCAGCTTCTGCAATTTGGTATTTCTGTCTGTCTCTGCATTTATTTTGGTATTTCATCTTCTCTTCAGCTTCTGCAATTTGGTATTTCTGTTATGTCTCTGCAATTGTTTTGGTATTTCGTCTTCTTTTCAGCTTCTGCAATTTGGTATCAGCTTCTGCAATTTGGTATTTCTGTTCTGTCTCTGCAATTGTTTTGGTATTTCGTCTTCTCTTCAGTTTCTGCAATTTGGTATCAGCTTCTGCAATTTGGTATTTCTGTTCTGTCTTTGCAATTGTTTTGGTATTTTTTCTTCTCTTCAGTTTCTGCAATTTGGTATTTGAATTAAATTTCTGCAAGAAAAATAAAAAAATTTGGAGTGATATTTTGTCTTCCGCTTCTGCAAAATCTGGTATTTCAACTTTCCTTCAGCTTCTGTCATGGCATCTACTACCAAAGAGATTGTTTGGTTACGTTGGTTACTTACTGATATGAGAGTTTTCTTTTCTCATCCTACTCCTATGAATTGTGACAACCAGAGTTCTATTCAAATTGCTCACAACTCGGTTTTTATGAGCGAATTAAGCACATTGAGATCGATTGTCATCTTACTCGTCATCATCTCAAGCATGGCACCATTACTTTGCATTTTGTTCATTCTTCCTTGTAGATTGCAGATTTCTTTACCAAGACGCATTTCATATCTCGTTTTTGTTTTCTAGTTAGCAAACTCTCGATGCTTGTAGATGTCGCATCGTGAGTTTGAGGGGAGATGTTAAGTAATATTTATCTAGTTTTATTTATTAAGGGTAGAATAGTATTTTCAGTTTAACCTATATATAATTCCTTTGTATTTAGGTTAACTTAAGCACTCATAATAAACATATCATTGAGAATTCTAGCCTCCTTTTATGTTTGATCTGAATTACTTTAACAAACTGAACCTCAAGTGTCTACACTTGATCTTCTTGGTAGAACTCAAAACCCCTGACGAAAATTCCCTCTCTTACTTTATATTCATGAGGGTGGCTTTGTAATGTTTTCTGCCTTCGATGCTCCCTACCACGTTTTGTGCAACAAATTAAATAGCTGCTGAGGCTAACGTTATTGTGGTCTATGTGGAATATGGTCTCTTCCCGGCCCGACCTCTACCTGTATGCTACGAGGACTCGTGGAAGGCGCTCCAGTGGGTGGCTTCGCATGCTGATGGGAGTGGCTCTGAGCTGTGGCAGAGTGACCATACTGATTTTGGTGAACTTTTTGTGGGGGGAGATAGTGCTGGAGGTATATTTCACATACTCTTGCATTCCGGGTCGGGTCAATTGGGTTACCAGGAGTGCACTTAGTTGGAATTATTATGACACATCCATTTTTTGGTGGCACCGAAGATGATGAAATGTGGTTGTAAATGTGCACAAATAATGGTGGATTGGATGATCCAAGGATGAATCCCGGTTTGGAGGATCTTTGTGAGAGGGTGCTGATCTTCGTAGCTGAGGAAGACTATTTGAATGTTGTGGGAAAGAACTATTACGAGAAATTGAAGAATAGTGGGTGGAAAGGAAACGTTGAAATTGTCGAGAACGAAAACGAAGGCCATTGCTTCTTTTCGCGTGATTTCAACAGTGAGAAGAGTTTGGAGTTCATGCACAAGTTGTTGGAAGGAAGATAACTGTGGTCCAAGATAAAAACAGTAAAATAAAAAATTCAAGAACAAGAAGAAAAGAAGAAAATTGAGAGAAATATATATATTTTTATTAAATATTTATTTCTAAACTCTCTTAGTTATTTTTTCTTTTTGTACTTCTAAATAATATTGAATTATAAGTTTTTTTATAGACATAAAATTCTAGACAATCAATGAATTAAATTAATACAAGGAAATCCTATTTTGAATAGGAATAGTATTCTACCGACTAAACCAGTCAACCTGTTCAACTTATTCCAGCCAGTTGACTAGTACCTCTATTTTTTAGAATTGAAATCTAGTTTACTTTCAACATCTCTCTCTTCATAACTCCTAACAAATCTCTCATCTTAATAAATACATCATATTTGAGTGGTTTTATGAATATATCTGCAGCTTGATCTTTTATCTTCACATACTTAACTTCAACTTTCTTGTTTGCAATGCAATCTCATAGGTAATGAAATCTTGTGTCAATATGCTTACTTCTATCATGAAATAATGGATTGTTAATGCAATGATTGATGAGTTGTCCACATAAATTTCAGTATGTTTCTCTTGTGTCATTCACAATTCCTTCAATAATCTCTTTAATCACATGGAATGACAAACACATGATGTGGTAGCTATATATTCAACTTCACATGTTGACAAAGTGACTATGAATTACTTCTTTGAACTCCACGTGAATGATGTGTCTCCCATATAGAAAAAAAAACCCGTAATGCTTTTTTTATCATTCATATCCTCAGCCCAATCATTATCATTATAACCCACAAGCTCAAAGCAATTAGAATAACCATAGAATAAGTCAAAATCAATAGTACCTTTAATATACCGAAGAATTCGCTTTAATATTTTGGTGTCTCCAAAAATCTACTCATAAGTCCTACTCTAAAAATAATATTTGGACGAGTGTTTGTTAAAACTCTCAAACTCCAAACTAAGCTCTTGAATATTATAGAGTCTATCTTCTCTCTTTCATCATTCTTTGACATCTTAAACTTCTTGAGAACATCCCTTTCAAACTTCTATTAATTCATAAAGATTATATTTTCTCATTGTTTGATTTCAATCCCTAAGTAATAGGATAAAAGACCAATATATGTCATATTAAACTCCTTGATCATTGCTTGTTTGAAGTCTTTAAATATCTTTGGATTATTTCCTGTAAAGATCAAGTCATCTACATACAAACATACAATAAGAGTATCACCACTTTATTTGATCTTTATATGGATAACATATTCATGGGAGCATTTAACAAATCCATTCTTTAAAAAATAGCCATCAATATGACTATACCAAACCTTAGGGGTTTACTTCAATCGATACAAGGCTTTGTTTAACTTTAATACCTTGTCTTCATGTCCCTTCACTTCATATCCCATAGGTTGCTCAATATAGACCCCCTTTTCAAGAAAAACCATTAAGAAAGGTTGATTTGACATCTATTTTATATATTCTCAATCTATATTGGGCAACAGTGGCAATAATTAATTGAATAGTTTCTAATCTAGCAATGAGAGCAAATACTTCATCATAGTCAATCCCATGCTTTTAATTATAACCTTTTACCACTAATCTTGCTTTGTATCTCTCCAACTCTTTTTTGGCATTCTTTTTTTCTTTGTAGATCCACTTGACACCTATTGGCTTCTTTCTATTTGGTCTACGAACTCATCTTTATGTGTCATTCTTCTCAATTAATGCAATCTCTTGATCCATATCAATTCTTCATTTTGCATCCTTTATTACTTCTTCAAACATTACAGGATCCCATGTAGTAAGATGACAATATAGTGTTATATCATCATCAATTAGATTAATTACTTTCTATAAGTCATCAAGGCTCCTCATTTTTCTTGGTGAAGTTCCACTACTTGAGCTTCCACTAGAAAAAGAGGAAAAAGAAGAAAGAGAAGTTGAGCTCATTAGTGTTTGTGGAGGTGTAACTATAGATTCTTGATGATCTTCATATATTTCATCCTCTTCATTGAGAATCGGTAGGAAGTCATATTTCTCACCATCATCTACCTTCCAATCCCATGCTCCTTCTTCATTGAATTCTACATCTCTATTAATCATCATCTTTTCTTTATTAGGGTTGTAAAGCTTGCATCCTTTGAACTTTTGATCATAACCCACAAAGATCATCTTTTAATTTAATCAAAATCATATATTTTCCTTTGATGACAACCTTTAAATGATCTACGAAGGTGACATTATCTCTAATTGTTTCATCAAGCTCCATGAACCTATCTTTGTCTCCATACATACGTTTGCTAGCTCCATTGTCTTGATACCATATTCTCTTTTTGTTTTACATCACTAGTAGTAAGGTGTCTTTCTTCTCTTCTTCTATCACTAGATTTGCATTCTTTCCAACCTTTTTTGTTGGACTCCAACAATCCCTAGCATAATGGCTAACCTTTTGACAATTATAACATTTAACTTTAAATTTGTCAAATCTAGATTTTAGATTGTCACTGACAGTGTAACCGGTCGACGGGTTTGCTTCATGCGGTTGACCGATTGACCTATTAAGGCTACCATGACCTCCTCTTCATTTGCTTTGCCACGTCCTTTACCCCCTTATGAATATCCATAACCATCTTGCTTTGAAAAAAAGTGTTTGTATACCCATATTTTCTTAAATGTTATTGATTTTTTTCTCATGAGCTTGTATTTTCCCATGAGACCTTGGATTGAAAGAAAATCCATGTTTTACAACGAGCGTAGGATCTTCTCTACCACACATGTCTCATTCATCTTCTCCCAATATCTCTTTATTTGATTGTATATAGTCAATACTCTTACAAAGTATTTTAAAATATTTTTTGATTCAAGCATATATAACTTTTCAAAATCACCACATAGCTTTTATAGAAGTACTTTTCTCACATTCCAGCTCCTTAGTTTAATTCTTGCAAAACTTCTCATGCTTGCTTGGCGGTGGTTGCATTGGCCACTATCTTAAAAGTGACATCATCTAGACATTGGTGGATGATTGTGAATGCTTGTTGATCCTTCTTTCGTGCTTTTTGCACAGCTTTCCTTTGGGATGAAGTCAACGTTGGTCCATCTATAGGCTCCTCAAAGTCTTTTTCAATCATCTCTCATACATCTTGGGAACCTAGCCAAGCTTTTACTTGAATATACCAAGTTTCATAGTTATCTTTTGTCAACCTAGGACATTAAACGAGAAGTTTGGATTGAATATGTCAAATTATCAAATCTAAGCTTTGATACCACTTGTTGGAAGGAAGATAGGTGTGGTATAAGATCAAAAACAGTAATGCAAAGTCAAAAACTCAAGAACAAGAAGAAGATTGAAAGGAAGATATACTTTTATTAAATGTTTATCTCTAAACTCTTTTAGTTATTCTTTCTCTTTTTGTACTTCTGAATAATGTTGAATTACAAGTCTTTTTATATGCATAAAGTCTTAGACAATCAAGGAATTAAACTAACAAAAGAAAATATTAATTTAAATAGGAATAGTATTTTGCTGACTAAACCGGGTGAGCGACTAGTTCTCTTTCAACAAAAAAATGTTTCTTTTTTAAAATAGACTTCGTGTTTAGGTGGTGTACATTCACCATGATGGGGATAAAAAACTCTAGCGGAAATCTCAATTTACTATTCTCTGATACCTCTATAATTTGTATTACTATATCGATGTGTTTTTATTTCATAATAATATGAAAGTAAAATTAGTAAAACAATGCCATACTTTTTTGAAAAAATATTTTTATTTTAAAAAACAGCAAATTAATTGTATAATGATGAATTGTTTTACTTTTAGTTAGTGAATGTGTTGCTTTTTTTTTAAGTAAAATAATTTACATTTAAAGTATAAGTATTTTATTTTTAAAGTAAAGTATAACTTAACAAAACATAATTTTTAAAACAAAAAGGCAGTTGTAATTTAAAAGCACATCAATATTAAATAGGTGTTTGCTTTTAAATGCGTCAAAGTACCATTGTGCTATAGGTTGCAACTCGATACTCTTTTTTTCTTTTCTTTTATTTTCTTTTCCTTTGAATTAGTTATCTTTTCTTCATTACATGTTAGGTTGGTATCTATTCTTATTAGGGGTGATCATTTTTTGTTTGCTTTGATTTTTATAAAAAAAAAAAGGTAGCCAAACCGGTTTTTTTTAAAAAACCAAAACCGGTTCAAACCGACTAGGTTTGGTTCGATTCGGTTCGGTTCAGTTATTTTGAAAAAAAACCAGTTCAAATCGGTTTTGGCTCTGTTAGGCGCTATTTTTTTTGTTTGGCTCGGTTTTTTCCTGTTTGTTTTCGGTTTAGGTTCGATTCGGCTCGATTTTTTCAGTTTCAGGCTTATAAAATCGAAACCGAACCAGACCGGTCGGTTTTTTAAAAATTATAATCGGTTTTTTTTTACGGTTCGATTTTTTTCAGTTTTTTTCTCTGGTTTCTCGGTTTAATCAGTTTTTTGGTTTTTTTTGTTCGCTTCTCATTCTTATATGCTATCTCGTGATTTCTTTGCCTTTTCTTTTCCAAGTAAAAAAATAATTTTTCAAATAATATCAACGTGTCTGCATTACTTTTATTAGTTTTTACACCTCCTTTTTTCCTTTTCGTTTTTTCAATTTACTAACCCTACAAAAAAAATTAACGTTAATGATTGAAAAGTAAGTTGTGTGATGTTATAAAATGCGCGTATCATGTTAAAATTACAAGGAAACACCCTAAAATAAGAGTATGCATACGCTTCATTCTTGTCCCTCGCTAATACTTTTTTCTTTTTTTAGAAATATCGTTTTCAAAAAAATTAATTTTTTTTTGTTTAAATTTTTTTTTAATATTTTTGAATTTTTTTAATATATTGATATAAAAAAAATTTAAATATTTAAAAAAATATTATTTTAATATATTTTTAAACGAAAATTAATTACTATTATAAATACATACAAAGAGAGAAGCACTATACCAAGAGAAGAATTTTGGAATCTGAAGAGAATAAGCATTTCATAGAGATAGAACAAATGGGTAGGAAATTAACTTCTTTTCTTTTCAATGTCAAGAAAGAACAGCAAAACAAGAAAAGAGAAGGAATTATTATAGAGAGATCGAGCATGGCTTTGAGAAGGGAAGGCTTAACTTGTTCTTGCTCGGCTGTTGAAGAGGGAAGCGATGGCCATTGTTTCAGTCTTTACTTTTTTTTTTTCAGCGATACGTAGAATATGTTTGGTAATGTGGTAGCGATTGTTTTTCAAATAACTTTTCTTGTCGAAATGCATGCAAATGATATTTTTTTATTTTTTTAAAATTATTTTTAACATCAACACATCAAAACGATTCAAAACATACAAACCATATTAAATTTTAGCAAAAAAAATATTTTTGAATTTTTTAGAAACATGATTTGAACCGTGTTCCCAAACGGTTTAGTACGAATAGCATTTTAGTGAAAGAAAATGGATTGTAGCTATTGTTTTGCCTATCCCGTTAGATCTGCTAAATCAGAGGATGATATATTAAATTCACTGTTTTTTCTTTTTAGTTTTTGAGCATGTTTGGAATTATGGTATCAGTTACGGTTCAAAGTATTTTTTATATATAAATACATTAAAATCATGTTATTTTTTTATTTTTTAAAAATTATTTTTAAAATTAACACATCAAAACGATCTGAAAATATAAAAAAATTAATTTTTAATAAAAATAAAATCAAAATCAAAATTTAAAAAAATACAATTTACACTGTATTTCCAAACAGATTTTATATAACTTTGTTTAGGCATCAGCATTGTAAAACAACTAATTGACAAACATACCAAGTGATCAAATCCACCTGAAAAGAAGATTAAATCTTTTATTTGATGATCTTAAGGGCACACAACTACACATGATCTCATATATGGTGAGGAATTTAATAAACTTCACTTAACAGCAGCTCTACAATATAGGTTTGCTTCGGTAATTTTTTTTTTTTATGGATTTTTTTTCAACTTATAGCCTTAAATATTTGGTCATTTATGATTGGTTTTTCTATTCAGTTTGGATATAAATTTTATGATTTTATTTTAATCGAAATAATCCAATAAAAAGTATTATTATTTTAATATAGTTTTTTGAAAAATAAAAACATATATCACCGCATAAGTATTTATAAAATATTATGATCAATATAATTAAATTTTTAATTTTTTAATATTTTTAGATTTTTTTAAATTGAAAAAAATATTCAACTTGCGTGTACTCGTCGTACACATCCTAAATCGAGTCAAAAAAATAAAAAAGATTCATCTCAAAAGTTGGTGTTTGGATGTTTGTTTTTTTTATCACTCAACAATCATGGACTTGTGTCGTCCTCTCCACCGTTCACTACCGGACAAAAGTAGGTTAGGTGGTTGATTATCTTTTATCAACATTATTTTATATTGTCTTAATGATTATCTCGGTTTCAATGTTTACAATATGATCCTAATAATTTAATTAGATTACCGGTAATATGTGAATCGAATTTGGTCAATATGATCCTAATTTGGTTTAAAATGGCTAAACATTTAAGTTTGTTTAGAAAAACTGGTTGCTTAGAAACACATTTTTTTTACAGTAGAAAAAAAAAGTATCAGTCCTCTACTACATGAATGGTGGCGGCTTTTGCTTTGAGTCTGCCTTCTCACCACTTTTTCACAGCCATTTATTGGCACTGGTTGCTGAATCCAATGTCCTTACTGTATCGCTTGAATACGAGCTATGGCCAGAGAGGCCCAAACCCGGAAGTTATATAGATTCTAGGGTAGGGCTTTAATGGCTAAAGCATCACAATGTCAAAGGAAATGGGTCTGAGCCGTGGTTGAATAACCACACGGATTTTAGTCGATTTTTCATGGGTGGAGATAGTGGTGGAGCTAACATGTCCAATTTCTTGGCAGTCAAATTGGGTCGTCTGGGTTACCTGGTGTGAGGTTTGTTGGAATGATTATGGGCATCCATTTTTCGATGGCATGGAGAATGATGAAACGTGGATGTTTATGTACCCTACAAATTGTGGGAAGCAAGATCCTAGGTGATAAACTTATTTTTAATTGGTCTAAAAAACCCCTATCATCCTTATCTCTTGGACATGCTTAAAGGAATGAGCATACCTCAAGTGGGGGTTTGGTAGTGTATCAAGCCCAGCCACGCGGGAGCTCGGCAATGTCCCAAGTCAAGGGCATGTTGGGTCTAGTGCAATCCAGACCCAGACACAATTGGGTTTGGCAGTGCGCCAAGCCCTAAGAATGCTGGGTTTCGCACTAGTCAAACCCAGCCTTGATTGGGCTTCACAGCATGTCAAGCCCCCGGCACGCCCATGTGAATGCGCATCCTCCCTTGGAACGCCCAAGAGAATGACCATCCGCCCTTGGCATACCCAAGAAAATAAGGTAGTGAGGGTCTGACAAATATGTCAGAGAGCTAATGGGGGGATTAGACTCGCCAAGTTAAGATTTTTTTTTTATCACAGAGTAAAGGAGGTGAGATGGAAGAAGAAAATAAAGGGAAAGGATGCAGAGGAATTAGGGAAGAAGGGAAAAGTTGATTTATTTCTCATCGGGAAAGAAGACAAAGAGACTATTGTTGAAAGAAAATAGAGGAAGAAAATAGAAGACTAGTTTAATATAACTAAAATTGAAAGAAATTGAAGTTCAAGGATGAGTTGAAACAATTAGCCAAGTTAGAAAATCAGTTAATGGCTTAATTGAAGAAAAAATTGAAATTGAAAGTCAATTTATCTTAAAAATGAAGAATCGAATTAAAAAAGATTCAAATACCAAGAACTAAAACGCAAAAGGTGTTGAAATGTAGGGGGCTTATATGAAGTTTGGCCCGATTGAATTGGAAAGACCCTAATTAAGACTCAAAACGACGTAATTTCACATTAAATGAAACAATACGTTTTGAGTAAATAGGGAAAAACAGACTGATGAATATAGGAAGGAAACGACTCCATTTTGATAATGGCTTTTGCAGATTTCCAGGGAAATAGAAAGGCAGAAACGACTGCTTCTTACACCATATAAGGGCTTGATCATGGTCCAAATTGAATCTCTCGGTGGCACAGAAACAAAAGAAACGTGTCTTCTAATATGCCAGTTATAATCCTGACACAAGAAATCAGGATTTAACTCTCAAGATCCACTATAGATTTTAAGCCAAACATGCCCCCTCAGTCAGCCTTTCTTCAAGACCAGCAGCCCAGCCTTTCCATTTTGATGCAAAATTCAGATCTCAAACTTTGATCCTCTCTCCAGAAATCAAGGAACGAAATATTGATGGTCAACATTTAATTTCAAGAATCAATCCTTAAAAAAATGATGATTATTTCCTTTCCAAAAAAGATTGTTACTCGCTGATAAAAAGGTAGCAACAAGTCCAAGCAAAGGGGGACAGAAAGAAAGCACAGAAGGGGGAAAGAGAAAAGAAGCAAAAAGAAAAAAAATATTACAAAGAAGGGGAGATAAGACATAATTTTTTTTTTAAAAAGGAGACATTCAAAGAAAACAAGGAGAAGGCAGAATCATTCTGATTGTAGCACATGGTGTAAGGCTTGTAGCCAATGAAAGTATTCTCCAAACCAGTCAAGGAGAATTTTACTATCGCTCTTGGTTTGCTTCCATAACTATTTTGTGTTTTTTTGTTTTCTGTCCGTTAATTTATGTCTTCAACTTGGTTTTAATCCTGTCTTGTGGAATGAATTCTTTCAAGTCTTTTATCCTGAATATGTAAGAAACATGATATACTTGCAAGTTTTTTTTATTGAATAATGGTTTTAAGTCTGTTAGCTAGTTTAATATATATTGTAGCCAATCAGTTGGTTACACGTGACATTATTATATTCATGTAAATAGATATTTATTATTAACGAAGTCTTAATTTATCTTTAATATTAATAAAGTCTTGATTTATGAATCTAGAGTAAATATAAAGTCCATGAGACAAAAATAATATGCAAAGAAAATTATAAAGTTGTTATAATTATAGGATTCCTATTGCATCAAAGTATTGTTTCTAAAATGTTCCTAGTCGATGTTCTCTTAAATACTGGACATTTATTAGGGTCGTAAAGACTAATATATATTATGTTTTTTCTTTTATAAAAAAAAAGTAGTTATTCTCATAGGCTTAGGTATAATAAATACCTAGAAATAATATGTAGATGCTTGTCATAAGACATGTTCATTAAACTAATTCATATGAGAATTCCATATGGAAATATCATCTATGTTTATGGAAAGGTTTACATGATGATTGTGTAAGTGATCCTTGAATTTGAGATCACTAAGTTATATTATATAGAAAATATTATGTTTTGATTCTGTTACATGTTATCTTAATTAAGGTAACGAAGGGGCATGCATTAAGTATAATATGAACTATATGAAAATACTTGAATAATTAAGAGAGAATTCATCACCCTAGGTGAATTAAAAAAAAATCATATATTCTCAAATAGTATTGACTGAGAAATCCTTGGCTAAGGTGGAATGAGATTTGAAAAAAGTTTCAAATCTTATTCAAACGATAAATGACTATTATGTAGAGAACAAACATGATTTAACATAGCAGACATGCTCCATGCTTTAATGTTAAATCAAAATATTATTGATGAAATGATATTAATTACACTAAGAAATCTGTCACTGAAAGGTTAAGTTAAACCACTAATAACTTTTCTAATATTTAGGGTATCATGACACGTTGCTAAACGATGCACCTGATCTTCAAATATAAATTAATCAATTGTTGAGTTGATAATAAATTAAATTATTTAATTTATTTAATTCGATTGCATTAGAATTATAATTTATATTTAGGCTAACATATTAGAAACCTAATGAGTTATTCACATTAAGAACCATTAGTCAGAAATTAAATTGAGATGATTTAATTAAGTATAACTTAATTAAAATATATTTTAGAAATTAAGGATTATAATATAATTAATACATAGATTATATTTCTAGACATAAAAAAATCAAGGATTTGATTGAGTTAATTTCTAAAATTATCTCGAATTAATATATGAATATTATTCATATGACAAATTGATATTTTGCTAATTTATAAAGTATTTTATATTTCTCTATAAATAGTAAGTTATGCCTCTTATTTGAAGGTTGTTGGATGTTAGATAAAAAAACTACGTAAGTCACAGAATAGATAGCTAGCACTTTAGGCATAACAATTCCTTTCTCCTAAATAGAGATTTAGGAGATTTACCGTTGAAGGCCGGAAAATTGGACGACTTGTGATTTATGACAACTCGGCTTTTAAAAAGTTATTTAAAACCGAAAAAAATTAGGTTTTCAGGTAATAAATCTCTAAACAACTTTAGATTTGTCTAACGAGATCTTAGAGACTCTCAAATAATTTTGTTTTATTATTTTCGTTGCGTGTATAATATTCTGGAACCCAACATTAGCATAATGAGAAATCACTTTGACACCCATGCTTATTGTTAATTAATATTGTCCATGATTGCATATTTTTTATTCTAAGAAAACATGATCAACTGACATTGGACCTCCCTTTGAAACCCCGAAATTGTTCTTAAATAGACCCTGTATCATATACTTGAAGTCTGCATTATGAGGATTATCCTAACATGTTTAAGTCAATGTTTTCAATTTTGACCCAAGTAAAATAAGATAAGAAGTGGCAGTTTCTTTCCTTTAAAGTCTGCATTTGTTTCGAAATTGGAGTTTGTTTTGTGAAGTATTTGTCTGGAACTGGCGTTTCAAAGCTTTCTTTTTAAATCGAAGTCTCCAGCCAAAGTTTAAAAAATAAATACATGCGTGGATTATATATATATATATATATATAGGACTTGTGTTTGTGGTTTTAAAAGGAAGTTTAGGCTGGCATACACTTGTGCACCCAAAATTTAGGCAGGAATATGAGTTCCTCTTGGCGTTGTAAAATAGTATGCAATAGTTGGGTGTCCGCGCGGCGGACATATTTTTTATTTTCATGAAAAAATACCATGAAATTTTATAATACAAAAAATTGTAATTTTTCAGTATTAATAATAATATTTTTTCAAATTTATTAATTATTTTATTAATTATAATAATTATAATAAAACTAATAATATTAATAATACAAATAATGATATATTTAATATTCATACTATTAATTATAATAAAAATAATAATATTTATAACACAAATAATACTAATATTATTATTTTATTATAATTCAAAGTGGGGGTTGCGGGTTGGGCTGTAGCAGGACCCAAGGTGGTTAGGGTTTGATACCAAGTCCGGACCTAAAGGGGTTGGGGGTTGGGTCCGTGGCCGGACCCAGGATGGTTAGGGTTTGGTATCGAGTCCGGACCCAAGGGGTTTGGGGGCTTGGGTCTGTGCCCGGACCCAAGGAGGTTCGGGGATGATTTGGGTTCATGTCCGGACCTGAGCGAGTTGGGGTTGTTGGCCGAACCCAAGGGAGTTGGGGGATGGGTCCGTGGCCGGATACAAGGAGGTTAGGGATTGGGCCTTGTCCAGACCCATGTGGAGCGTGGTCTGGTTAGCGTCCAGGGCAAGCCAGTCCAAGCACCACGTGTACGCGCGGGTCTACCCTGCGCACAGGCAGGGCAACCCAAGCACCACGTGTCTCCACGGGGGGCGTGGGTTTTGCTCACACCCAAGGCATGTCAACCTCAGTCCCAACGCTAGGTGTCCGTATCCCAGGGCCCCTAGCCCTACCAAAACTTGAGTTGACCATTTTCTCTCCAACTATCCTTTCAATACCAAATGCATCCCAACAAAAAGACAACCTCACATCTCCCACGCTGTCCTTGAAACTCTCTGTGGCAAGGGCTGGTTTGTCATTACACTGCTCCAATCTACAATGCTTTGTGTCTAGGTAAACGGTAATAGAGGTACTAATCCCTTTTAGTATATTGTATAATATTTTGGCCCGTGAAACAAATAAATCATAATCTAGTTGTAGGCTTTGAGAAAAAAATAATACATGATATTTTTTTTTATGTCCAAGTCCTTTCTAAAAATCATTGTTTTGCATATTCTAGCATTGTAAAAAAAAGCATTCACCTTTCTAGCTTATTTGTTAAAATAAAAAAAAAAGGTCAAAAATACTTTTTACGTTTTAGCACTCTGATAAAAAAATTGTCTTAGCATAAAAATCCAAATTTTTTATATTGTGTTAGCTTTTGAATAAGAATGTTCTTTTAAAAAAATATTTATGCATGTATATTTGTATTTAATGCCAAATTTATTAAATTCACGGGTCAAAATCAAAGGACCCATTAAACTAACATACCTGAATTTAAAAAGTTTAATTCTCATCATCGATATGGTTCAAGGCCTAATTATCACCTAATTATCACCATCAATACAGACCCACTACCTTTGTTTAACAACTTCATTGTAATCTCTTTTTTTAGAGATAAATGTCCTTTTTCTACATGTCTCATTTTGCATGAGACCGATGACAAAATCTTGTAATAAACAAATCTTTTTTTAAGGGGTTCAATGACAAATTAAAAAAAAAACAATAAGACTCATTTTAGAAGGGACAAACGTTAAGATTTATCTTTTAAGAATAACTAAATTAAAGAGTTTTTTTTATTTTTAGGGATTAATATCAATTTTTTCATAAAATAAAAAAAATTAAAAATGAGCTAAAAATAATTAGGATAATTAATGGCAATAAAAACAACAAATTTAAAAGAAAACATCTGGTAAAGATATTTTTTTCGTAAGAAAGGATACTGTAAGGGTATCACCATTCTTTTCTTTAGCATAACTAACCCCTTGCATGAATCTCTAGAATTGGTGTTTATCTTTAAGACCCTCAGTTTCCTTTAATTATTAGGTAACAACTCTTATTTTTCCATGATGTATATTTTAGGTCCTATCGCAACGTCCACCAAGGTGCAACAAATAGTATTAATTTTTTTAGTTTTCATCTTTAAATATGATATTTTATTCTCAGTTAATAAAGTTTTTATAATCACTTTAATATCTAATAAGTGTGTGTTTGAAATTATAGTATATGATATTTTTTAATTGAAAATACATCAACATAATATTTTTTTTAATTTTTAATATTAACACATTGGCTCATCAAACACCATAAAAAACTTCATAGAAAATTGTTTTTTATTATATTTTTAAATGAAAAATAATTTAAAAAATAAGTTAGTATAATACAAAAACAATCACAAATCATGTTATCTTGACAAACCAAATTAATGACAAAATGCATATGTCAGCATGTCTGATTTGGTGGAATTGCTGCAGCGGAATTATCTAGTGCTTTGAAACAATAGTTCGATTGCTGTAGATTTGTTGAAGACCGTTCTACTTACCACCTGCCACTGCCTGCTCCTCACCACGCACGCAAGAACCTTCAAAAATATATATAGGAAGGACCTTACATACTTATCCTCCTACTTGCTCTTAACGTAATTTCAAAGCTCCATGGCAAGCACGGAAAGAAGAATGGCTTCTGCTATAATCGAAGGCGCAGCACAACCTGTAGAAGCCAGCAAATCAGGTCCGGTGGCGGTGGCAGACAGTGAAGAGGAAGGAGAAGAAGAGCTCTTTGAAATAGATATTGACATTGTTAATTGCATTCCTCCACCCCATTATCACTGGGAAACTTACTTTACTGCAACGGGCTGTGCGCTTCTTGCTAATTGTTTGCTGCCAATTGCTGATCTTTCCACCGCAGTTCCAATACAATCGAGTATCGAGTATAAACATCGTGAGATTATAAGTCTGTTTTATTTACTTTAATGTACTAGGTAGATTTATTATTTAATATTTATATAGAACTAGTGTCTGACAAAAGCTATTAATTATCTTTAGTATGTAACTAGATTGGTGGCTTCTGTGATTTTGTGGCCGAATCAATTTTGTTTATCTTGAAAAAAAATATTCCGGAGATGGATATGTTTTTTTTTTAATAAGATAAATTAGATAATTAAGTTAAATATTGATTAATTTGATAATATAATAAAAAAATAAGATAACAACAACAATAACAAATAAATTTTAAAAAAAATTATCCCGAACAAAACTAGGTTAACACACGAAACCCATGACCTAGCACATAAGATCAAGATGATTTTATTATAGAAAGACAGTATAAACAGAAATCAATCATAAAAAAGAACCCGAAAAAAAGAAGATTTAAGCTAACCTGGTTCAATATTTTAAAATAAAATGTTGAGGAATGAAATCTAAGAATAAAATTCTTGTAAAAAAAATTAAAAACAAAACAAATAACAATAAAAAAAATAAGGACCAAGTTTGACATAAAATAAAATGAATTAAAATATTAAGGGATATAATTGAAAAGATAATTTAATTAAGAGAATAATTCTAAAATGTAAAATTAAAAGAATAGAATCAAATCTAAAAAGTGAAAAAACTAAAAAAAAAAATAAATTAAAAAAAAAATAAATTGAAGAGTTGCTTTGAAATTACGTAGGAGGTGACATTAGAACAAGAAAGAAAAAGGAAAAAGAAAGAAAAAAATAAAATGACAATTGGCGCGAAACCCGAGATATTTTTACCACTCGCGCTGCCCAGGATTAAAGGTAATGTCGCGAGGATGAAAATGTAAATGGTGCCTTACGCGTTGTTCGAAGACTGTGAATTGTCCACATCAGTTCCACGTGTAGTTGCCTTTTACAAATAAAATAATATTTATTTATGCAAAAATACTTAACCACCTATATTTAGACTCGATAATTACAAAAATAAAATCCCAAAATAAAAAGATAAAAACATCCCTTAACCTAAGACAAAGACAATCCTGATTTAAAGACGCTATTATTATTTTATTATGCAACTAAAATGAAAAAATCAAAAGTACTCCAACCCGTCAGTGTTTTAATTTTTACCTCTTGTACCTGCCACCGATTTAAAACGAAGGAAGCTTTTGCATGCGTGGTGAGGATTTTTTTTATTACAAAAACTGAGGACATTTCCAAGCAAACTTGGCTATGCCAAACTTACCCCAATGGTGGGTACAAATCCTATAAAAAATATATACTAGGTAGTGTTTGGTATTGTATTTTAAAAATATTTTTTAAAAATTTAATTTTTTTTTCAATTTAATATGTTTTTGATGTTTTCAAATTATTTTGATGTGTTGATGCGAAAAATAATTTTTAAAAAATAAAAAAATATTATTTTAATGTGTTTTGAAATGAAAAACACTTTAAAAAACAACCATAACCACATTCTCAATCACGTTATTAGTCTAATAACTTTTTAATATAATAATATATTTATATTTGATTAGCTCAATTTGTATATGTATATAAATTTTAGTCTCAAAAGTAAAGTGTTAATTATATTAGCTCAACTTTCTATTCCACATGGTGATTTATGGATTGCCCTTAAGTGGGCTGCATGTCATCTTAGCGATGATTATGTTTAAAAGGTGTGTTTGAAAGTGTGATAATGATTATTTTTTAAAGTATTTTTTTTGAAAATGTATTAAAACAATATTTTTTTAAAAAAATATTTTTAACATCAGCACATCATAACAATTCAAAAACATAAAAAAAAAATAATTTTAAGCAATTGCTTTTTAAATTTTCATGAAACGTTGTTTTGAACGCAATTTCAAACGGCGTCTAATAGTGGCTAAACACCTTCCGATTCAGTGGGGTGTTTTTGGTTGGAGAGATATATTGGAAGTTTGTTTAATTAACATGATTTAAATAAATTATATGTGAATGAGAAAATAATATAAAAAATGATTTTTTTATTTAAAAATCCATTGGTTTTTCTAAATTTAATTCTTGATTTATGGTGGCTAATTAAATACTGATAATGAAGAAAAATAATTCTTATTAATTTTTCAACCTTTTAACTTTTAAAATTCACTATAAAACGAGAGTGAAAGAAGAGTTTAAAACTTGAGTTTTTTAAAATTTTATATACTCTTTCCCACCTCATATTTTAGTGTTTTCTTCTCATTTTAAGCTTTGATTTTCCTCTAAAATTTAGATCGTAGATTCATTTTGTTGAGAGATATTTAAGTTTCATATTATTTGGTTCAAATACATTATTTAGAACTGTATCTAAACTAAAGTAGTGTTATTAGAATTTTAGAAGGTATTTTGCAAACATCTTGTTGCACAAGTAAGAAGCAATAAAGTTGTGATGACAAATGATTCATCTTTGAAAATAACAAAAGTTTCATTATGTTAAAGTGCTTCAACAAGTAAATATCTTTCTTTGTTTTAATTTAAAAATAGATATTTTATTATTATTAATATACATGCTAGAACTTTGAATTAATATCAATTGCAAATCTGATTATATGCTTAGTATGCATGCTAAAATTCTATTATTATTTTTATGTTGAAAGCATATTTGTCATTAATTATGCTTTTACAAGCTTATAGTTTTAAATATATATAAACTCCAGGCTTTATTGAACATTTTTTATTTAGCATTTCTTTGTGATCATAAACTAATATCTTTATTCATTAGTCTTATATATATTTACAAACCATGATTTACATTCTTAAGGTTTTAGTTTTTTATATTAGACTTTGTTTAGTTTATCTTGTGAGAAAAAAAAATTAAAAATTAAAAAAAATAATATAAATTAATTGTGAAGGAGGTTTTTAGCATGTTTTAAATTTAAGTTGTAATTTAACTTCCTTTAATTTGTTATATTCTCACATATAGATTTAATTTAATTTCTATATGCTTTATGTAAACCCCGAGATAAATAAAATAAAAATAAATAATAAAATCATTGGAATTATAATGTAATAGTATGAAAAAAATATGATCAAAAAAATAAATTGGGAAAAGAAGTGTTAAGAAAATGGAAGAGAAGATGGAAGAAGAAAAGGTTTTTGGCCGAGAATGTCAAAATTTTCTAGTTGCAAAAACAATTCAATCGTTTTGAGAAACAGCTAAACCGATTTGCTAAACCAATCAAACCATTTCTGAAAATGGTACATTTTAATTATTATCTTTATAAAACTGACGGGGTGTTGTTTTGGGAATGGAAACCACTTTTCATTTTTCTTTTATTCTTACACCTTTAAAGGCCAAAGAGTGAAATAAGGAGTAAAAAGAGAGTGTTTTAAGAGATAAAAACACATCCACTCTTGGAATTAAGAAATATCAAAGAGAGAAAAGATTGAGTTAAAGAGAGAAGGTGAAGAGAAAAGAGGAAAAATGGGAAAAACATGGAAGATTTCAACAGGTTGGGGCTCAAATATTCAATTATCAATTGGTAAGGAGTTCTAAACCTAACCTAGAAATTTCATATGAAATGGACAATAATTGAGGTTGAAATCATGAAATTGATGCTAGGGTTTAAAGTGAAAATTTGGGGAAAATGTAAAATGACTTAAATTGATCAATTGGTTAGATTAAGTTGTGTTGGATATTAATTTAGGAAGAAATAATGAAGAAAATCATGGGGTCCTTAAGGGCCTAATGGCCGGCCAATAAGGGGTTACATTGCATGAAGTATAATTATATGTAGTTAAGTGATATTATGATATATTAGTGTAGATATTTATAAAGGAAATGATTTTAAAGGAGTTTTGTTATGTTACGTAGATTGACTTAAGCATTTATGTTATTGAAATTTGGGAAATTTAGGGAGAATTATTAACTTAAAGATGAATATTATTGTGAATGTGTTTGACTTCTCATGTAAAGGAAGGATACGTAAAAAAATTGATGTAAATATGATAATGTTTATATGACATAATACATGCATGACTATGATTATACGAATGAGAAACTATAGATGTCCATACATTGTTATTGAGTTTTTTTAGAACTTCTTATATGTGTTTGGAATAACGTGTTAAGGAATAAATGAATTATGTATGCTTAATTGGAAGAAATTTATGTGCCTAGTTGTTTGTTTTATTGTAGTTATCCTTGATGTGAGATTTAAATCGATAATGGTTATAAAAATATAGTTTGAGAAGATATATGTGTATACAAGTTATAAGAGTTTTTTTTGTTGAGTAAACTAAGAAATATGGATTTAAAGGAAAATGAAAATTCAACGAGAAATGAATGAGAAATGAAGGTTAAGGTGAAATAAATTGATTTAAAATATTAATATAGGGAATGTACATCGAATAAAAAATAACATGGTATATCTATTGATATAGAAGATGCCACAGGAGTTATACAGCAGCAGAGAGGTACCACTAGAGCTTCAACAACAAGTATGTGTTGTAAACCTCAACCTTTTTCTGTACCTAGTTTATAATAATAGTTTTCTGATGCAATGATATTTTGTGTTAGAATTGTGACTTAAGATGAAAAGAATTAGTTTCTGATAATGGACTAATGCTTGGTAACGGGCAATGAAATTAGATTCCTGGAAATGGGAATAATGTGCGGTAAACGGCAAAGGAATTAGTTTTTGGTAATGAGAATAATGCCTGATAATGGGTAACAAAATTAGATTCCTAGAAGTGGAAATAATGCTCGGTAAGGGGCGAATGAATTTGTTTCTGGTAATAAGACTAATGCCCGATAATGAACAACAAAATTAGATTTTTGAAATTAAGAATAAAGTCTGGTAAGGGGTGAAGGAATTGGCTTATGGTAATTGGGACTTATGCCCAGTAATAAACGATAAAATTTAGATTTCTAGAATTGAGAATAATGTTGGTAAGGGGTGAAATAATGAACTTCTATAGGCTAACAACTTTTGATTATTGGAAATAAATTATTAATGATGCTGAGTTCCAATTTAAATGTATTATTATGTTTGTTTTTCCTTGCTTGATAATTTTCATGTTGTAATCTTAATTAATATTAACTACAGGTACCTCATACCATGAGTGGAATGATAGTTATATAGGATATCCTAAGATGATTTTGTTTAACTTGTATTAGATCTCTTTTTTGTAGTGTATTGAGATTTGTAATTAAATATTAAATTGTCCCAAAGTTTATATAATTTTGAATTCGATTTAAACATGTAAAATTATGATGTTGCATTAGTTTCTTTTATTGTATCTGAAATAATTAATATGTAACTGTACTCCTTAAATTTGTTTTTGAAGATTTTCATATTTGATATCGATAATTTTATCTATATAGTGAACTATAATAACATGTGACGAATATGATGTGTCTGAGTTGTGGTGTGATAATTCCAGGGTGATTGGACAATGAACGAGATGTGGATTGGTTGAATATTGAAGTGTAACTGGCTCTAGTCGATAACTTAGAATCTCCAGGTATAGGAAGACTCTACCAAAAGTTCAGTAGATTTCACAATTTAAGATTTTTTAGTAAGATATATATATATATATATATGTATGTATGTATCTATGTGAAAAAAAAAATCTCACTCTAAAAGTTATAATATTTCATAAGACATTATATATGATTACTAGTAAGTATTTTTTAGAGGATGTTACAATTGGTATTAAAGCCCTGGCATGGGTTCAGGAACTATCATGAAAATTGATGTATGTGGAATTGTTTCAGGATGGTATGTGTGAGATAGGGCACGAGAACAAATCCCTCTTCAGTAAGGAGAAGGGATTAGGATATAGATCCTGAGAAAAGTAAGGAGAAGGATCCCCTAGTTGATAATGCCTCTCATGTACCATTGATTTCCACTCATGGGAGACGAGATGATTTTGTTGGACTCTTAGATAATACCACTTCTAAACAGGCGAGAGTTTCACAACCACAGAGGTTTAATCGACAGGGATAAGCAGTTGTGCCTCCACCTGTGGTACCTATGAGAGCCCCCACTCCAAATGCTGACCTTGTTGTTATTGCTCAAATAATAAGAGCAGTCATGGAGAATATGAGTAATGCCTCGGCCCCTACACCTCCGGTTGCCCCAGCAATGTCACTAGCTCCAATGGTCATTGACATGATCAAAGAGTTGATATCTTATCCCAAGTGTAGGAATGTCAAAGTAATAAATAATTAGGCAAGACCGGGGTCGATCCACAGGGAGGTCAACTATATAAATTACAAATAAAGAAAACAATTTGAAGAGAATAACAATAGAAAAGGAGTTGAAGAGAGTTTTGAGATATGATATTGATGTAAGGATTAAACAATGATAAAACAATTATCAAGGTTAGAGGATTTACTAATGATATTTCAAATAAGTATAATATAAACTCCTTTTATTACTTAATTGGAAACCACACACAAAGAAGGTTTTAATCGGATGATTTATCATTAATAGCTCATTATAAATTATTAACATGATGATATTAATTATCTTATTTAAGTAACACCAATACATATAAATATTATCAGGTATTCATGATGTTAACTTATGTTAACAACAAATCAAGTTCTTCTCATAACAACGGTGTCGGTAAACATGGTCGAAGACAATGAAGGATCAAGCATTTATTGTACAAAAGGTTATACAACACAAATCTAGATTAACCATTTAACAAGCAAGGTATTAAGAATTGGTAAGATAAAAATGATAGGACATGTTAATAGCAAACTTTCTTAAATATAAGCATTGAAGTTTATGTTGAGTTTATATTATACGTATTCTAACACCATTAGTAAAACTTTTTCACTTTGACAAAATAAACTTAACTAAACATAATAAACAAGATAAGAACATAGTTATGATGAAAAGTATAAATAAGAGATTAATGAAAATAAAACATGAAATAAAACTTAAACATTACAAAGAGAGAAAGCAAGAAAATGATCTTGATCTAAAAACCAAGATGCCTCAATGTATGGAAAATATCTCCTTTTATAGGTTAAAAAGAACTATTCATTTGGTAAATAATTATTGATTAATGGCCAACTATTGACTTGGTGGATAGCCCTCAAGTTTTTGTCTGGACAAAATATCATTACTAACATCAGAATTAGAACAAGTGGTATTCATGAAAGTTGTAAGGACCTGTCTCAGATTTCTATCAAAAAATAAATGAGCGCATTTAGACTTCTAGAACTTCAGATATGGACACAACACTAAACAATATCTGAGCTGTATGACAGATTTGGAAGTTTCTTTTGATGCAGATTTGGACTCCAAAATGGAAGAATTGAGTCTTGAACTTTTCATGAATGTTTTAGGCCTATGTCTTAGCTTTCCATCCATATAAACCAGACCTAAATCCAAGGTCTACAGCTCCAAATATGACCCAATGACTGAATGGTGTTCCAGTTTGAACCAACATCTCTTCTCTAAGCTTAGCCTTTTCTTTGTCCTTTCACTTTTAATAGTTAATCACATCAATCAATCCTTTGAATTGTGAGATACGCCTACATTTAGAATGAGCATTTACCATAAATTAAAGCTATCTTATATTATCAGACTTGTTATTATAAAACATGCTTAAATTAGGGAATTTAATAATACTTTAAGTGCAATATGATGATATAAAACCTTAATGAGAATGCACTTTTAAGTACTAATCAGTTATGACACTTAGAAATAGTGTAGTTGCCTTAGTACGAATTGTAAAGAGTATAAGAGAGATGAGTTGTGATCCTTTTCTAGGGGATCAAGATGCAAAAATTACTAGATGATGGATCAAAAAGATAAAGAAAACATTAATTCAGATAAAAGTGCAAGATGAACTAAGGGTAGACTGTGCCAGTCAACTGCTGACTGATAGAGCCTAGTCATGGTGTGAAACAATACAGTCAAGGAGAGCCACAAGGTTATGAACGTGGGGAGATTTTAAAGTTGAATTTGAGAAATAGTTCTCCTCATGGTATCATTGCAAAATGAAGGAATATAAGTTCTTAGCATCGAGGCATATTGATATGTCTATGTTGGAATATGAGAGGAGATTCAATGACCTCTCAATATTTACCCCACATCATGTGCCTACTAAGCAGCACATGATAGAGAAATTTAGAGACAGACTAAGGTAGGAACTAAAATAGGAACTAAAACAGGGATTATTAACCCTACAGTTCGAGATGATAAAGGATTTGACAGAGACGTCCTAGGCTTTGGAGGCGTGCATTGTTGAGGGTCAGCAGGGCCAACTAAATGGTGGCAAAAGAAAGGAGGTTGACTATTACATAGGTAAACCTCATAAGCCTTCCCTTTTTAATAAGGAAAAAAAGGACAATACAATTAGTCAGAGCAGATCAGTTGCTAGATTTTATCAGAGTACAAGTAGAGGGTCAACTAGTGGACAATCAAATTTTAAGGGTAATTATGCTAGAGGAGTTTTAAAGCAAAAGACCATTACTTATCCTCTCTATGTTAAGTGTGAGCAGGGACATCCTAGAGATTGTTATGATTTTAATCTATAATCTTATGGTTTGTTATGATTTTTTTTCTTCTATTTTATTTAATTTTAGAAGGTTGTTATATATCTTTATTTTAAGGTTATAATTTATCTTTTAAAATTGTTTTTCATGCATTTTGGATGTTTTGATTCATGCCAAATATTGTATTGATTTATATTTTCTAATAAATGAATTATTGATTTGTTTATGATTGTTTGTAGTATCTTGTTGGTTCGATCATGCTTTGTATTTATCTTGCTTATACTTTCTAAGAATGACATTAATGTTATCTGATTGGTTTTGATCATGTATACAACACTATTCATATATACATTACTATACATGTATATGAAAAATTGGTTCGGTGAATAAATTTGCTCTAAAACGTTTTGAATAAAGAGATTAGATTTTAAGCAAGACTATTTATTACCCCTTCAATTTTTTTTAGGAACTTACTTAGTAAAAGTATTATTCGTATAATACTATTTTTTTTATACAGTACAATTTATAAGTGAAATGATGATAATTGAGCAAATCATAATGAACAAAATAAGGCTTAACCCAGGAAAGGGAATGAATGTTGATTTTATCTTGTATAGTTTAATTATTTTTATTCATTAAGTTTCTTTATTCCAAGTTTTTATTTTTTGCTTATTGTGGAGTCGAAATATTTATTTGTAAATATTATTAGCTACTATATTTTTTATAAATTATATTATGTATTTTACTCCCTTTATTCAACACTTAAGTTGTGCTAATCAATGTTGCTAATCAATTCCACCATCACTTTTTGTGATGCATAGTAAGAAACCTTAAAAGTTTATTGAATTAAATTTTAAAAAGTGGCAACAAAAGATATTATTCTATCTAACCACCTTAAACTTAGCAAAGTTCATGATCGAGAAAGCACCAAAATCATCATAATATGAATCTGACCCTACTATTATAGCAATTATGGATGCATGAAATCATATTTATTTTGTGTGCAAGAACTACATCTTGAATGGGTTGGACAATACATTATATGATGTGTATAGTTCAATCAATAGTACATAATCAATATTAGCAGCTTTAGATAAAAAGTTCAAAGTTAAAGATGTCAGAATGAAGAGATTCAAAGTCGGTAAATTTCTAGATTTCATGATGGTTGATTCAAGAACCGTAATGAGTCAAGTTCAAGTGTTTTAACTCATTTTGCATGATATACATGTTAAAGGTATGTCTCTAAGTAAGTCCTTCAAATGGCTACAATCATTGAAAAACTGGCATCATTTTTTAAATACTTCAAGAACTATCCTAAACATAAGTGCAAAGAGATGGGAATTGAAGACCTTATTTTGAGGTTAAGGATATAACAGGACAATAAATTATCCGAAATGAGAACCAACTTTTTTGGTGCCCTAAATAAAATGTTATTAAACAAGTGGTAAAATCTCTCAACAAAAATCAAAAGAAAAAGCTTGTTATGAAAGGGAAAGGAATTGTCAAGAAGTTCAATGGCAATTGCTTTATCTACAAAAAGACTAGGTATTTGGCCAAAGATTGCAGAAATAAGGGTAAAAAAGGAAACCTTATGAAAAGGATTGTTTAAGCCAATGTCATTGAGTTTGATCACCTTACTAATGAAATTTTAAAAATAAACTTGTCTTGTGTTGTTTCTGAAGTCAACCTTATAAATAATTATGAGTAGTGGTAGGTTGACATTGGTGCTACAAGATATGCAGACATTGATAAGAGAATGTTTTTCACTTTTAAAGAAATGGATGGAGAAAACCTCCACATGAGGAACTCGTTAACCTCCAAGATACTGGGTGTTAGAAAGGTCATACTAAAGATGATCTCTAGAAAGCTTCACACCCTCAACAATGTATTGCATGTTACTGATATTAGAAATAATTGAGTGTCTGATTTATTATTAAGCAAAAATAATTTAAGATGGTTTTTTAGAGTAATAAATTTTTACCCTCTAAAAGTGGTATGTTTATAGGAAAGAGATATCTCTGTGATGACCTCTTTAAAATGAATGTAATGACTATTATAACCGATTATGAGAATAATAATAAAATTATCTCTTCTTCTTATGTGCTTAAGTCTTGTGATGTACGACATGACATATTAGGTCATGTGAATTATAATTCTATATAAAGATTAATAAACCATGAGTTATTACCAAATGTAAGATTTATGTAGAATCAAAATTCATAAAAAAAAATTTCAAATTGTTGAAAGAAGTAGTGAACCTACTTAATTCACTTAGATGTTAGTGATTTAAATTTTATGCAAACTAGAGGTAGAAAAAAGTATTATATTACTTTTATAGATGATTGCACAAGGTATTGTTATACCTATTTTCTTAGGAGCAAAGATGTAGCTCTTAAAATGTTTAAACATTACAAAAATAAAGTTGAAAATCAACTTAATAAAAAGAAAAAGGTAATAAAAAGTGATAAAGGTGGAAAATACAAAGCACCATTTGGTGAATTCTTTTTCTAGAATAATATTATTAATGAAGCTACTACTCATTATTCACCACAACAAAATGGCATTGTGAAACGTAAGAACCGAACATCAAAAGAAATTATGAATGTTATGTTAATAAGTTTAAAAGCACCTCAAACCTTATAGGAGGAGGCAATTTTAACTATCAATTATATACTTAACAAAGTATCCCATAAAAAGTTAGAAAAGATACCATATGAATTGTGAAAAAGTAGAAAACCTTCCTACAATTACCTAAAAGTATGAAAGTGTCTTACAAAACTAGCAATATTTGATCCTAAAAATGTCAAGATAAGACCTAAGACCGTAGATTGTATATTTATCGAATATGCAAATAATAGTAGTGCATATTGATTTCTTATACACAAGCTAAGTATTGAGGATATTCATCCTAATACTATCCTATAATCAAATAATGCTACATTCTTTGAATATGTGTTTCCATGAAAGGAAGCACGATAAAATCTTTCACTTAAAAATACAATTGAGGGTAGCTCACGTAATTATCATCAATTAGAAGATGATACAATTAAGCTTATAAGGAGTAAAAGGGCAAAAATGACCAAAATATTTGGTTTTGATTTTATAACATATTTGTTAAAAATAAACCTCGAATCTTCTATGACGCAAGTCCTTTTTAGAAGCTTTCTATTGGAATGAGATAGTTAATAGTGAAATTGAATCCATTATGAATAATCTTACATAAGAATTAATGGGTCTTTCTTCCGAAAGTAAACTATTAGGTTATAAAAAGATCTTTAAAATGAAGATGAGAGTTGATGGCACTATTGACAAATATAAAGCTAGACTTATAGATTTTAAATAACAATAAGATATAAACTATTTTGACACATATTCATATGTGTCAAGAATAACTTCTATACGAATCTTAATAGGCATTGCAACTATTAATAAGCTTAAAATACATCAAATGGATATAAAAAAAGCTTTCTTAAATGGTGGCCTTAATGAGGAGGTTTACATGGAACAACCTGAAGGGTTTGTTATTAATGGACTAGAAAACAAAGTTTATAAGCTTGCTAAATCATTATATGATTTAAAACAAGCACATAAACAATGACAAGAAAAAATTGATAAGGTTATATTCTCAAATGAGTTCAAAATCAACAAAGTTGATAAATGTGTTTATATGAAAAACACGGACAAAGGTTATATTAGTGTATGTCTCTATGTGGATGATATACTAATTTTGGGTAGCAATGATCACATAATCATGTTTACTAAGAAAATGTTAATTAATAAGTTTGACATGAAAGACTTGGATGTTGTAAATGTCATACCAGGAATACAAATTTCTAAAACATCTGATGGATTTGTATTGTCCTAGTCTCATTATGTTGAGAGAATTCTTGATAATTTTTTAAAAGTGACAATAACACTATTAAAACATCAATTGGTATAAGTGTAAATATGTCCAAGAGAATAGTAATAAGAGAATAAACCAATTAGAATATTTTTGAATAATTAGAAGCCTAATATACATTATGAAATATACAAGGTTTGGTATTATTTACTCAGTTAGTAAACTAAGTAGATTTATAAGTAATCCAAGTTTGGATCATTGAAAGGCAATAAAAAGGTACTCAAATATTTGAGGTGCACATGAATTATGAGCTATATAAAATATCCAGCACTCAGGATTTAAAATTCATAAGTGGATATGTGGAAATTCTTCAAACAAACATGTATCTCTAGATCCTTAATTAAATCAGAGTTTATTGCTCTTGATAAAACTGGAGAGGAAAGCAAATCAATTCAAAATCTCTTAAAGGATATGCCATATTACCCAAAACCATTACCAACTATTTGTATCCATTGCAATAGTTAAACAACTATTGGAAGGGTATAAAGTAGAATGTATAATGTTAAGTCTAGACATATACGTCATAGATATAATACAATTAAACTCTTGCTCTCAAATGAAATTATTTCTATTGACTATGTAAAGTCAAAGAAAAATATTACAAATCTGCTAACCAAATGTTTGTCAATAGAGCTTGTGTATAATTCATCTAGAGAAATGAGCTTAAAGCCTTTAAAATATGAAAGAGTATAATAATGGTAGCCATACTTAGTTAATTAGAGATCTCAATATCTAGGTTCAAATGGAAAAGTAAGTCATATAACATTCTCCAAGTAGTTCAAATGGAAAGTAAGTCATATAACATTCTCCAAGTAATTCAAATGGAAAAAAAGTAAGTCATATAAAGCACTTATGAATTTAAGAGTTCTTCAAGAATAAAATGAACACAACTATGAGAACCAACTGAAATCCCCAAGTAAAGAATTATGTGAGTACTATTGTCTTGGTTTACACAATAGGATAAATAGTTTAAGACATCGCATTCACTATTTAGCCAAGTAAATCTGATAGTATTTTATTAGGGAAGGCTTAAACCTAAAAGTTACCTATCCTAATGAAGTAATATACCACATTAGTATATTTTAACAAATCTTTGAGTCATTTTCAAACTAGTGAGATAATTTTACATTCATGTGGGGGATTGTTGGAAATCTTTTTAATTAACATCGTTTAAACAAATTATAGGTGAATAGAAAATTAATCTTAAAGAACCTTTGGTTTTTCAAGACATAATTCTTGATTTATGGTGGCTAATCAAAGGTTGATAATGATAGAAACTAATTCTTATTAATTTTTCAACCTTTTAGCTTCTAAAATTCACTATAAAAATAGAAGGTGAAAGAATAGTTTAAAACTTGAATTTTTAGATTTTTATGTACTCTTCCTCACTTTATATTTTAGTGTTTTTTTTTCTCATTTTAAAGTTTAGTTTTCCTCTCAAATCTAAAGCTTAGGTTCATCTTGTTGAGAGATACTTGAGTTTTTTTTGTTCAAATATATTGTTTAGAAGTGCATCTAAACAAAGGAATCTTGAAAGACATATTGTAAACATCTTAGTTCCATAAATGAAGAGTAATAAAACCTTAAAGACAAAGGATGCATCCTTGAAAATAATAAAAGTTTCATTACTTTAAAGTACTTCAACAAATAAGTATTATCATTTGTTTCAATTTAAACACAAAATTTTTTATTATTATTAGTGTTGCACTTGACATCGTAATGAGATTTGAAATGTGAAAATGGTTAAGGAAGTCGCCACCTAGTTTATGGTTACTAAAAACTCTAACTAATCTTCAAAGATTCTTAGATAATGGGTTGATTATACTAAAAGGAAGACGCATCACCCTAAAGTATTTTACTATGGTAAGCTACATTGCACTTGTATCTAATGATAAAATTACCTGCTATGCTTTTGACCTACACTGGTATATATATATATATTTGGTAAATACTATTAATTTTATAACTTGATTTGGAATCCAGGCTTGGCTAGAAAGCCCAATTCTCACATAAAAAACATGGTGTTGGACTCAAAATGATGACAAATGAAAAGTTAGGCTTTATGCCCATTTCTTGGATTATGTTCAAAATAGGCACAAAAGCCATCAATCACACTCAATAGACCTTTTAGGGTCACGTTGACCCATCCTTAATTTTCCTGTCATGATGGGACAATATGCTAATAACATAAAACTTTTTATATAAGAAACATATGAACACTTTAACATCTGTAAAAAAAAAGATTTACAAATAAAGTAAAAAATAATTTTTTTAGAAAATAGATATTGTCGTTACTAGAACAACACCGTTGATAGGATAACAAGTTATTATATAAAATAAAAGTGAATCCAAAGGGAATCTTTTAACTCTCTTATCAAACTCATTTATTATTGTTTTTATAAGTAAAACTTTGAAAGCAAATGGTTTTTTTTACTTCATAAGAAAAGGCCCCATTGAGTGATCATACTATCATTAAAAAGAATTAAAAAAATAAAATAGCAAAGTGTTGTCTTCCAATCAATTAGACTCGTTGATTGATCATATTGCCAATAACAAATTCTATTATAAAAACCATTAACATAATTTTTTGTACACATATAAAATGTTCCCTACCCTTACATATTGAAAATTAAAAAGATTTTAACTTTCTGAATCAAACTTCCACACTTAAATGTATTAGAAGTGTAACAGGTCATTGTTGATAACTTGGAACTTTCCGTTATAGGGGAGACTCTACTAAAATTTTGATAGATTATAAAACAAAACAAAAATATGTGTTCTAATAAGCATGATTATGTGTTTTGTCTCAGTATTTAGGACTGTTACAATGTTGGAATGAATATGCTAAAGGTTAGTAAGATGTTTATACATAATGTTATTATGATGAAAATAGACTTTGATAGGGATTAATTAAGGATGTTTGAGGAATTAACCATGTTAATATACATACCTAAGGTAGTGTTTGGTTGTTGTCCCGAGATATAAGAGACAAAGACAATGGAGACTAATGAGACAAGAAAGAAAATGAGACTAAGACAGAATTATGTTTGGTAATGATGTACAAGATAAGGTGATTATCTTTGTATCTTATTTGGTTATGGTGGACAAGACAGAATAAATATAAGAAAGTCTATTTTACCATTAATATATATTGTTATCAAACCTACATGTTTAAAAAAGATAATTCGATATTTGATTTTTTTTCACTTTAGTTTATATTGAGTGTTGAAATTAATAATATTATAATAACCCTAGTTATAAAAAATAGAACTAACTTGACGGGTTGATTCGAGGCCTGAACTAGTCCAAGTTTAAGAAAAAAGAAATAAAAGACTGACTCGATCTGGCCCGGTCAAAAACTTAAGTCAACTTAAGATAAAACATTGCTAAAAACCTTGTTTACTTTTTGAAAAAAAAAAAATTGGGTCAGCCGAGTTGAACCTCCTAATCCATTACCTGAACCTTGCCTCAGGTCAACTCCTGATTTGGATTTTAAAATTATGATAATAATTACTTTTATCTATATGTTGACTCGAGTCAATCCATGTTGACCTTTCTGGCTTGTGACCTAGGCCTTACCCAAGTTGATTCCCGTGTCGGATTTTAAAACTATGATAATGACAATTTTTATCCTTACATTGACCTACATCAATATGGGTTGACTCTCCTGATACATGACTGGGGCCTTGCCTTGAGTTGATCCTCTAATCAAGTTTTAACACTATGATAATAATTACTTTTATTTTATGTTGACCCAAGTCAACTTGGTTTGATCCTCCTAACACATGACCTAGGCCTTACCCCTAGTCGACTCTCGAGTCAGGTTTTAAACTATGATAATAATTATTTATGTCCTTATATTGACTCAGGTCAATGGTTAACCTCACTCGTGACCCAAGCCTTGTCCCGAATTGATCCTCGAATTAAGTTTTAGAACTATGATAATAATCATTTTTATTCTTACGCTGACTCGGGCCAACCTGACCCGTGAACCACGCCTTGACTAATGACCCGGGCTTTGCCCCAAATTGACCACCGAGTTGGGTTTTAAAACTATGATAATAATCATTTTTATTCTTACATATCTTAGTTGAAAATTTTTGGAATTAAGAGTTTTTTACAATGATATTTTAGAAATAAAAAATAATAAATATTGTCTTTGCAGACATGTTTCTTTTATACCTTCTATTTTTTAAGTACAAAAATTCACTTCAAAATTATCTCAGAAACAAATTTATTTTTATATATGTATCTGTCTCTTCAACTAAAAATATTTTTGTCTCCGTCATCTTCTTTTTTTCTATCCCAAGATTGTAACCAAATGCCACTTAAGTGATGATTAGTATATAGGTTGATGAGATTTAAAATGGCTATGATAAGAGAATATAGAATTAGTGTAAAAATATAGAATTAGTATATAGAATTAGTGAAACGAAGGATTGGAAAAAAATTGTGTAAACATGAATATTGTTTAATGAAATGAAATTGAAGGAATACTAACTATGGTACCTCCTCTGAAGAGTTTGATTGACAAGAGGTTCAGGTAGGTGATTGGCACCTCATCCTTTTGAATTACTATAGTAAATTCTTTTAATGATAATTTTGTATTTACTTTCCATGTCTTGTACATAATATAACTCTTGTAATATTATGTGTATAATGTAATAGATGAATGGGGATATGTATGTGTTGTCATGGGAATGCTGAATTTGTGATGAGAAAGTTAATTATGGAATAATAACTTGATGAATGGGGTATGTGGAATTTTAAATTATGATGTTGTTATTTATGTAAGAAAATAGTGAAGCAAAATTTTGGGTAGGGTTCATATAGAGAAGATTATGTTAAAAATTTATTATAAAAATATGGAAAGATCACTAATTCTATTTAATGCATGAATAATTATTTAAAAAGGGATATGAAATGCTTAAATGATAAGTTTTTCTTCAAGAAGGGAAAATTGTGCAAGAAAAGTATGAAGTGTTTGGTGATGAATCTATGTAAATAGATTATATAGTAATATATGAATCTAGTATTTTATCTAGAATTGAGTATGAACCCAAGTAATCACAAAAGAGATTAACAAAGTAAAATGATGTACAAATTGAAATGTTAAAAAAGGCCTTTCGTCCAAGGCTGATGCTGTTGGTGTGATGTCTTGAAGCTCTAAATTCAAGCTGTAACATGAAAGCAACAAAAAATATGAAGACAAAATTGTTCATCCATCAGCTTACGACAAAAAGCACGGTTGGGTCAGAAAAAACCAAAAGGGCTGTTAATGAAAAAACATATATTTTTTTTTTGTTTTTGTTGATTACCAAGAAAGATAGCGAATGACAGTTGACATGCAGGCTGGTATGCTAGGTTAAATGTTAAAAAAAAACCAGGAGAATGGGTGATAAATTAGAGAAGAATCTTAATGGGAGTTATCGGAAGATTGTTTTCTATCTCATACTGGAAATCAAGTCTCCTCCTTATTCCCGTGAGACTGGCATTACCGAGTTCCTGATGAAAACTATGAGGCTGTTGTTTGGGACGAAGCTGTGGAGTTCACAACGGGAGGGGAATGGCTATTGGAGTAATTGGGAGTTGAAAGAGCTGCTGCTGTGAGAAAAATAGCAGTTAGGTGCACTTACCTCCATCAGTATATATACGCTTATGTTTCAAGTTTATGCCTCAGGTTTAGCTATAATGGCCAATCCAAAACAGCTTAAAGATTTGTGTTTCAAAAGGTCACAGCTAAAAGATTTATGTTTCCAATTTAGCTATAAGGGTTAAGACAAAATTGTTGATCTCATTCCCATACTATAGTAGCCATGATACAGCAGGTAAAAAATAACTGAAGGATAAATAAAAAGGGCAGCAGCTAGAAGTCTGCTGTGATAAAGATGAAATCACAGAGGCTCCTTCCCTGGAAAAGCAAACCAGAAACACACCCAAGAATTCCTTTTTTGACAACTAAATAAACACATGGTATATAATAAGCTATTATCCAACCCTTACAATCAATATATAAAATGAAATCTGTCGTAACCATCTTCGTTTCAATCAATTTACCCTAAGAGTGAGCTTAACCCTAAGAACAATGAATAAAAGGTCATGAAAAACATATCGTGAAAAACAAAGTGACATGGCATTATGAGTCTATTGGATTCACCACCAAACACAAAAACAACATCTACATAATAGCGTGGATATTCTCTAATATGAATGCTTATCAGACGCCATTAGGCTTAAGTTGACTTATTGATTAATGAAACATAAGCCGAATGAACGTGAAGGTGATGCGAAGCAAAGTCAGAAACCAAAACAGAAGAGAAAACAACAAAAACGTTGCAAGCAATTAAAACAATCAGAATGAAAAAGAGTGGCTATCTTTACCTTGAAATGAGGGGTAGAACACAACCACAAAGGCCAGACAAAATGCTTAGAAGAATCACCAACAACGACGAATCCTAAGAAAGAAAAGCAAAGAAACCAGGGCATTAAAAGGCTGCAAAACCACAGCTTGCGCAACCATGACAAAGAATAAGAAAAACATCAACTAAATGGGAGTGTAGAAACAAAAAAAAAAAATTTGTCGATCAAATTTTACCATGTGTTTTTTTAATTTTATTTTTACATGAAAGGATAAAATAAAATTAAAATAAATAATATGGAAAATAAGTGGGTCTTCATATATTTCTTGATCAATGAAAGGTTAACACATGAGATGGGATATTTAAAATATTTTACATGAAAGGATAAAATAAAATTAAAATAAATAACATGGAAAATAAATGGATCTTCATATATTTTGTCATAAATACAAGATCTTATAAATAAAAATTAATCAATAAAATAATGTCATGTGGTATTGAAAAAGGACTTGAAAGCCCTTATAAATCTTTATAAATAAAAGGCCTTTACCCTAGACAAAAAGGGGAGGAAGAATTCTTAGAGATACAAAATTTTCTTTAAGCCAAGCACTTCAAGTAAGGAAACTCTCTCAAAAACTCTCAAGTCTCCTTCATCTACGGTTGAAGTCTACAAAGAACGAAGCTTTATTAGACCAAGCCTAAATGCCCATAAAAGTTCTTCAACAACACTTTGAAGACAAATCAAAGATACTCTTCAAAGCATCAAATCACCAAATATCGCTTCGCAATACACATCCAAATTCGTGCTCTTGCAAAGCACAAATCTTGGCTTGGTTTCACAAATAAATCAAGTCACCATATATCAAATCCAAGGAAAGAATCAGAGGATTTTTTTATTCTTTTGCAAGAATATTTTAGATAAAAATTGTACTCGGTTATATATTTAATAAAATTATATATTTGTACATGTGTACTTGTTTAATTTCAAGTGCTCAAAATTGTGTTTACATATTTCTAGTGGCTCCACTATGGATTTCTCTACCTCTCATATTTTCCCTTCAAGAAAGAATTTCCAATAACCTCTCAATGGCAACTAGGAAGAACATGATCACCATTGTTGCTTCCAAAAGCAACAAGGCTACTAATTCAACTCATCGAGGGGCTTTTGACTTCACTCAAGACAAAAGACCATGAGATAGCAAAGTTAATGAATAAATTAGAGAGCATGAATGAAGGAGGCCAAACTTCAGCTACCAAGGCTTTGCAGGTAGATTAACTAGATGTCATTGAGAATTTTACAATTGAAGCTACAAGGAATATCCATGGTATTACTAATGGCATCTTCACCACGAATCAACTGAAAGAACTTATCAAGAAAGCCATCACGAACCAAGTAAAAAGCTCACTTCAACCTTCATACTCTTATGTGAAGTCATACAACCAAATAATCAACCTGCTAAGGATGCCTCTGAGTTATCAACCACCAAAGTTTCAACAATTCAGTGGCAAAGGGAATCCTAGGCAACATATAGCTCACTTTATGGATACTTACAACAATGCCAGAACTAATGGTGATCTTATGGTAAAAGAGTTTGTTCGTTCCTTGAAAGGTAATGCCTTCGACTAGTACACTAACTTGGAGTTTGGCTCAATCGATAGTTGGGAGCAATTGGAATGCGAGTTTCTTAACCGCTTCTATAGCACTCGTCATATCATCAGAAAGAGGAGCATGTCATCAGAAAGAGGAGCATGTCATCGACTACATTTATCGATAGAGAAACCTTAGCCTCAATTCTAGAGAGCAGTTCACCGAAATCTTTTTCTCTAGACATATGTATTTAAGAGATGCATTGGGGACTACGCTATATTTTACAAGGCATCAAACCAAAGTCTTTTGAAGAATTGGCTGCTCGAGCACACGACATGGAATTTAGCATTGCTGCAGCTAAAAGCTTATTATTACATATGCAAAAGCCCAAAAGAAATAAACATGAAGATCATATATTCGGAAAGAATGCTCTAAAAGTCGAGGGAAAGCAGTCTTTAGTAGTTAACTCTGCTTCCATAAAGGTACCAACTAAAGTTAAGAGGAATGATCATGCAACACCAGCTACTTTTTAAAAGGGTGAAAAAACAGGCCATCCCTAAAGAGTGACAAGAAAAAGTGTATTCATTCCCTTACTCAGACATATTAAGATTTAAAACTGAAACTTTTTGTAAAAAAAATGGAAATAGTGAATCAAGATTAGGCACGACGAAAGAATTGTCCTTGTCGGAATCGTCATATCCTGCCCATATCTATTCTAATTGATTCAAAATCTTAGTCATTCATTTTCTACCCTCAAACGGGCTACTTTCCTTCTTTCAAAATGAAATTGCCAATACCGCTCTTATTGGGCTCGCCTTCTCTCCTCCTGTTGGGCAAAAGCTTCGATGATTCTATGATGTTCTTGCTTCAACTCCAGAATTTTGACTTGCCACCTCTGTATCTCATCTGTTACCCGATTCCAACTGAGGGGCAGGCTCCTGCTCCGGGGCATTTAAGCAGATGTCGAAAGGATGGTAGATAATCTACTTGAGGCAAATCTCATCAGTTGCTAAAGGTGAAGTGTCTTGAAGAAGCAAACCAAGTGGACAATCTAAAATATTGCAAATATCACCGCTTGATCAGCCATCATATAGAGAAGTGTTTAGTGTTGAAAGACAAGATCATGAGGCTACATAAGAATAGGGATATCATTTTTTATGATGAAATAGCAGTCTCTAATATCATAACCATGGTCAATTTAGGTCCACGTCATTTTTCCTACGAGTTCCACTGTGTTCTCGAGTTAAACTTCATGTATAACCCTTGCACCTCAAGTTATCAACTTGAAGCCTGATTCATTTGAAAATTCGATAAATGATGGACTTTAGTCATATATAGAAAAGAGAGGAAGAAACGCATGCATATGACAAAGCCAATTATAATGAGAATTGATGGTGAGGAAGGTAATTGATGAGCCAATACGGCAAAAAAATGGACGAAAGTCCATACCAATTAGAGAGGAGGTTTTTCCAACTTAAAGCTTAGGAAAACTCGTTACACTGAATGAGTACATGTCAAGGAAGCTGAGAAGGATGAAAAATATATTTATTGCTTGCTATCATGTTAATGAAGAGAAAACTCATACTAAAAAGGTCATGAAGGAAAGGTATGATGACTCTCCAAATTTTCCTCACGGTGTATGCACCACGAAGATATCCTTCAATGATGAAGACCTATTGCTTGGATCAAAACTCTATAATTGGCCTCTTTTTATTAAATGATATGTTAATGAAAAGATGGTGAATTGTATCTTGATGGATGATGATTCGGCTGTCAATATATTACCTCTTAAAACCATTAAAAAGAGCTCGGGATTTCTATGGATGAACTCTTTCCAAATCATCTGATGATTCAAGGCTTTAATTAATGAGGGCAAAAAAGCCATAAGAAAGATAAGACTTGCAATATACATGGAAGATATGGAATCCAATGCACTTTTGCATGTCATAGATGTTAAAACTACTTACAATATGCTACTTAGATGACCAATGTCTATATAAAAAACAGCTCAATAAAAGAAGAAAAGAATAGCATAAACGACTCAGACCATACGCAGTGTAAAAAGAATAGCAAAAACTTTTAAAAAGAAATAAACAAAGAAGAAAAAAATAATAAGATGATGACCCAAACCTTTTTTAGCATAAATCGCTAAAAAAAACAACAACCTAGAACCCTAGAAGAAGGATTATAGCCATTATATATGAGTGAAAAAGATGTAGCAAGTAGACTTGCCATAATGATTAAATAAACATGGCAGCTTCTCCAAAACCCCAATTGATAAGAATAAGTAAGGTAAGACAAGTCTAAAAGCAAAAAAAAGATAACATCACCTATACCTAGTTAAAAACAAATAAAAACACAACAGATCCTTAAGAACAAACAACATTATCAGATTCCTAGCAAAAAAAAAAATGTTAAGTCCAATCAAAGTAGAAGGAAGATAACCCTTCCCAATATAGAGGACAATCCCAGTAATATGCCCACTTGAATACGCATTAAACGCACATTAATTCGCAGATCCCTTTTTTTTGCATCAGAGAAGCAATATTGTGTGTGTGTGTGTGTTACTTTAATTTATATTTAGTGTTGAAATTAATAATATTATAATAACTCTAGTTATAAAATCAAAATTGACTTGATAGGTTGATCCGGAGCATGAACTGGTCCGAGTTTAAGAAAAAATAAATGAATGATTTACTTAACCTAACCTGGTCAAAAACCCAAGTCAACCCGGGATAAAACACAGGTCAAAAACCCATGATGTTTTTGAGAAAAATGATCAAAATAAGGTTGTTTTGATTATTTTTAATTTTTTTGGTCAGTTAAGTTGACCCTCTCGATCTTTGACATGAACCTTATCTCGGGTTAACTCTCAAATTGAGTTTTAAAACTATGATAATAATCATTTTTATCCATACGTTAACTTGAGTCAACCTGTGTTGAGCCTTCTAACCTGTGACATGGGTCTTGCCCCGGTCAACCTCCAAGTTGGATTTTAAAACTATGATAATAACAACTTTTATCCTTACGTTAACCCACCTGATCCATGACCTTGCCATGGGTTGGCCCTAAATCAAGATTTAAAATTATGATAATGACCACTTTTATTTTATGTTGACCCTTCTAACAAGTGACCCGGACCTTACCTCGAGTTGACCTCCAAATCGACAATTTTCTCCACTTTTATATAAATTCTCATGCCTAACATTGAGATTTGAATATTTTCTATAAAACTCATGGGGAATTTGTAAGATTTATATTTTGAAGCTAGCTAGGAGCAACTTTCTTGATTGTGTGTTGACTTGTTACAACTAACAAAGAAAAGGGTTACAAGACAGCTGACGATAATTAACAAAAAGCTAAAGCTGGCGATGATTTAGTGTGCTTCAAGACAATTTAGTATTCATTTCAATAGTATAATTATTGTCTTGTCCCTTAGTCATTTTCTCTTTTACCTTTGTTTTAGAGGTAAAATAGTCTTTTCCACAAGACATGAATGTCTTTTGGGAATTGAGTGGGGTTATTTTGGTAATTGTGTTTGTAAATGCACAATAAAAGAACGAATTTAACCCTGAAATAATATACTTCGATGTTTTCTACACAAGGATGATTTTTTATTTTCATGTTTGGTCAAACAGTAGAATTATGACATTACCCATGCCATTCTAATTTTTTAGCCTTGCATTCAAGGGCTTTGTAGTAATTTTCCCATGGTCTGTTTGTGATTTTTGATTGGTCTTGGGTATTTTTTTTGTTGTATGCAATTAAAAAAAATAAAAAAAAGTTGTTGGAGCTTGCAAAGCACTCGCCAGCGCGTCAGCCGCTCCGCCGACTTTAGGTGGCACGCAGATGAATCCTATTGTTGTTCTGGCACTTTCGTCGCATCATTGGATTCATCTCAACGTCCTCTTTCTCCCTGTAGGGCGCATGTATGATGGTTTGGCGCCGTTTAGTCGGAAATGACTTTTCTTTTTTCTTCCTTCTCTTTCTTTTTGGATTTGCATGCAAGCCATGCCGAAAAGCAAACCAACCCTTCAATTGTTTTTTTTCTTTCGATTCAGTCCCTCTTCTCTTATTTGTAATTTTTTTTATTTACATTGGTTGTTGTTAATTCCTTTTTTTTTTTGCATGGTTTTTTTATTGATTGTTTTTTTTTCAATTTCATCCCTTGATGTCAAATTTAGTCCTAATCATTTTTTCTCAAATTTTTTGGGATAATTTGATTTTTTTCAAATTTTATCTTTATTTGGTTTTTTTGTGTCAGATTTTAAGCCCTTTTTGTTTTGCTATTCCTTTTCTTTTACAAGTTTTTTTATTAGTAATTTTTCCAACGACTCCATCATTCAAAATTAAATTGGATGACATTTAAGCTTTTTAATTAAACCCGACCATGATCTAAGAAGTTGCAGGTTTTTTAGACTCAATAAAGTTTAGGAGGTTCATCTAGGATTGCTTTGTTTTTTCTCTTTTTTTTAAAGTTGATGTTCTTTTTTTAAGGTTGACTCTTTTTGTTCTGGTTTTCCTTCAATTAGGTTAGCATTAGGTTGTTTATAATCCAGATAGGCTCGAATATGGTTCTTTCTATCCTTTTCTTATTATTTTTTGGTCAATTTATTTATTTTTATTGTATTCTATTTTTTCATATTATTTAAATTATTACTTTAACCAATGACTTTGGACTTGAATTGTTTTCATGCTTATCATTTTTTATATTAAAAAAAATTATTGTTCCACCTTCGACGAAACAGGGGCAATATGTTTAGTTAAAAGCTAATTTTCAAAATGGAGGTGATAAACATGAAACCAAATTTGTTTTCTTTAACCAAACAAAAATGAATGCAATAATTATTTCCTTTTCAGTTTATATCTCAAAATAGGTGAATTCTTATATTCTGTACTTGAATTATAGTATATTTTGATTAACACTAATCCTAATACTATGAATTTTATTACAACGTAGCATGACATTAGTGAAGTTATTAGTTTCACGGTTATTCATGTTATTGTTTTATTATATTTTAATAAATTTGGTATTGTAGTGTAGTGGTGTAGTTATTTTTTAAAATATTTTTTATTTAAAAATATATTAAAATAATTTTTTAAAATTTATTTTTAACATCAATATTTAAAAACAATCTAAAAATATAAAAAAATTATTTTAAAAAAAAACTTTCTTTTATAAATAAAAAAGGGCAATAACAAACACTCCCTTTATATGTGATTCCTGACGTCGTACTAGCATTCCTTAGATGACTAAGATGAATATGGTTTGGACACGCTCACTTTAGAAATCCAACCCATCTAGAAAGCTTTGGTAACGTATGCTGTTTGTAACGGTAATAATGATGATGGTTAACAATATTTTTTATTTAAAAATATATTAAAATAAAATTGTTTTATTTTTTAAAAAAATTATTTTTACATCAACACATCAAAATAATTTAAAAATATAAATTTAAAAATATAAAAAGAAATTATTCTAAATAGAAAAAATTCAAAATTTTTAAAAATATAACTTACACCACATTCCTAAAAAAATCCCTGTTGACATGCTAGCCCATGAAGTAATTAATATTCTTGCTTGTGTCTGTGTCTTTCACTACTGTCTATAAAAGACCCTCGATCCTTTTTTCGTGCCCTAACTTCCTCTTTTCTTGTACAACAGAAACGAAAGGAAAAAAAAAAAGTCACCATGTTTTCATTCGACATGGATGCAGCCGAGCCTGATGCTGCCCTAGATCTGTCTCCCTTTATTATCGTATATAAAGATGGAAGCATAGAGAGGCTCGTTGGCAACGAAATCGTCCCTCCTTCCTTGGATCCCAAATCCAGTGTCCTGTCTAAAGATGCTGTCTATTCAAAAGAAGCAAAACTATCATCTAGACTTTACCTCCCACCAGGCGTGGATCCTGACAAGAAGCTCCCCCTCTTGATTTACTTTTATGGAGGAGGCTTTTGCGTAGAGAGTGCCTTCTCGCCTGCCTACCATAATTACCTTAATATCTTGGTCGCGGAGGCTAAAGTCATTGCTGTCTCGGTTGATTACAGGAGAGTCCCAGAACATCCAATCCCTGTTCCATATGACGATTCATGGACTGCCCTGAAATGGGTTGCATCTCATGTTAATGGAGATGGCCCTGAAAAGTGGCTAAATAACCATGCTGATTTCGGAAAGGTGTATTTGGCTGGAGACAGCGCCGGTGGTAACATAGCACACCACATGGCCATGAGATATGGTCAAGAGAGATTATTTGGTGTAAAAGCTGTAGGTGTTGTCTTAATACATCCTTATTTCTGGGGCAAAGAACCAATTGGAAATGAAGTTCATGAATTAGAAAGAGTGTTGAAAGGGATTGCTGCTACATGGCACCTTGCATGTCCGACGACAAGTGGGTGTGATGACCCTTTAATCAATCCCACCACAGATCCAAAACTGGCTAGTTTGGGGTGCTCCAAGGTTCTTGTTGCTGTCGCCGAGAAAGATTTGCTAAGGGACAGAGACTTGTTATATTGCGAGGCTTTGAAGAAGTGTGGATGGGGTGGAGCAGTTGAAACCATGGAGGCTGAAGGAGAGGGGCACGTCTTTCATTTGTTCAATCCAACCTGCGGCAATGCTGTGGCTATGCTCAAAAAGACTGCTGCTTTCATATCTGGGCATAACTGAATATGTTTATCCTCTCTTATCTCCTTTCTTTGCTGTATTTATGTAGCTAATTGTAGTTATAAATCCAAGAGTATTTTCGAATACTTATTTTTTTCTCATTTGAAAATTAAAAAAATACGAATTGCACTTAAAGGAGTGGGGTAGCTTGGTTGTCACTTGAGGGATCTCGTTTAAGGACTCCTTGATTTTTCAATTATTCCATAACTCATTTCAATACATTTTTTTTACACTTACTTCTTTTATATTCATCGAATTCATTGTAATATTTTCGTTTTTTATGTTTCCTTTTCACATCGTATTTAATCTATACCCCATTTCATCTTATAAACATATTTAGTTCATATTATTATTTTATTTCACAACACCCTTAATTCATACCACATTTCATCTCTCAATTACAATTATATTTCTTTTCATGTTTCCCAAGCATTTGTCCCATTTTAACCAATTGATTTTATTAGTTTATCTTAACATTCATTGTATCATTATTGACTCGTAAATAAAAATCTCAATTCCAATGTATATTATATCCATTATATTTTATCCATATAAATTTACAAACTCACTGTGTTTCTAGTTGGTTTCTAGCTGGTTCCTAGCTTATTCATAAATTTTTTTTATTCTTATATATTTTACACCCTTTTAGTTTCTTTAAATATATTTTTCATCTTGAATATTATTTAGATCTATTTATAATACATTCTAATGTTTCATTTCGACTTAAATATTTTTTACGTTCATTTGTGATGTGTTCCAATATTTTCCCAACTCAAATATATATCATTGCTATTAATGACACATTACAATATTTTTTCCAACTCAAATATTTATCATCTACATTTATGGCACATTATAATATTTTCCCAACTTAAATATTTCTTATACCTATTTCTAGTTGGCACTGTCAAATTTCTTTCTAATTTAAATACTTCATGTGCTCACTTTCAGTGTATTTAAATTATTTTTCTTCACTTTACATATTTTCCAATCTATGCCCCTTGACTGAATTAAATGTTTTACACATTAAATTTTATTGTTGTGATCAATTTTATTTAAATCTCACCATTATAGTTAATTCTCATTCCATGTATTAAATTCCGTTGTTGTGGTACATTTACTTAAATCTTACCATTGTAGTTAATTCCTATTCCATGCATTAAATTCTGTTATTACGGTCCATTTTATTAAATCTCACCATTGTGGTTATTTATTTCACATATTAAATTCATTTCACAACATCATATTACTTTTTATATCTTTTTCCCGTATTCATAACCTTAGACATTCTTCACATGATTTACTAAGTAACACATGCATATCCATGGTCCCAATCCAAGGGTCGAATATGAAATCAACAATCCCTTAGTTGTCATCTCTAATCAACTAGTTTCATAATCCTCATCGTAAGAGCTGACTATGTATCTTTATCAAGTTCACTATAATGGTCCATTTAAAATTTATATCTTGTTCTATGATATTGCAATCATTTATAATTTATAAATAGATATCTTTTGTTGTGATTATATATATATATATATATATATATATATATATATATATATATCCATTATTGCAGATGATTATATTTCACATATATGTTATCATCTTTGTAGTCAATTATATATAATTTTTTTCCTTATATGTATAAGTTCTTATGTCAATAGATTTACACAACACATAAATTTGCATTGAAAAACTAACAAGTATGAAATCATTTTAAACAATTAAAAAGTTAAGGAAATAACTCTTACCTTAAGTTACTACTATACAAGCTCTTAAGAAACCAAGTCTCGCTCCAGACACTTCTTCTACAGCTCCAAACCAACAACTATTAACATTCACACCATTAAATTTAAAAGTTCATTCATGAAAATTTTCATACAATACCCCTAAAATTCAAATAATTATCCATACACTTCTCAAATATAAATTTTTTCATTACACTCCGCAAGTCAGTATTTATATCATCAAAATAAATCCTCACCCGAGATTGTTTTAATCATCAAATTTTCCAAATTAATGCCCAACACATCACAAACTAATAACTAATATTTAATATACAATTTTCCACACCTATACATCCATTTTACATTACAACATACACACTTTCTCGCATTTTCCATACTCCTAACCTCTCTAATTATGCTCAAACATGCCAAAGTTATATTTTTTTATATTGACACATATCAACCAAATTCAATTCCAACTAAACTAACAACTTGGCCCAACAAAATCAATTTAACTGAACATGTAAATTTTACAAATTTAAATACTTAAACTTTTTAAATTTACATAAAAACTCACTCCCCTCTTATTTACAATTTCCATCAAGTATCTTAAATATTTAAGACAATACAATTTGACCATTTAATCATGGTTAACTTCTCATATTTCCGCAAAATTATCTAAACTAATAATTTGATCAATTTTTTTAACTAAAATTTGATAATTTTGTCATAACTCTCTCAATCATTTTCTTTTTTACATGTTATTTTAATGCTAGACACAACACTCAATCCAATTCACAAATTTCATATACAATATAAACAATCCCCAACTTCTACACTAACAAAGACACTATACTATCTACTAAATCTTTCGTATTTAATATATATAGTTGTCCAACCATTTAATAGTAAAAGTTTCTTGTTTTCTTTTAAATATATCACATTTAATTCACTATTTTCCAACACATGTGGTTTAAAATTCGTATTTGTTCTATTACTTCTTTACACACCCAAGTCTCAAACATTCACATATACTCTTTTCATGCCCATTTCACATCATATCCAACCAAATTATTTTCCACATGCATATCTCGTATTAATACTTCATTTAAATACACAAGCACACATAATTTAAACAATTTTTTAAAAAAATCAAGCAATTAGTCAAGCTTAATGATATTTTGTAACTTTAGCATAGTATTCCCAAATTAGATTCTACCCCTTTCTTTTTCCACGCAAATACCATACACACTCAAATTAATAATTATACATACAATCAAAACATTTCTCCCCAATTTCTCAATGTAAAATTTATATTTCTTACACATGCATAAAAAATAAATTACATAATCAAACCCAAAACTTATTCCACGTCCAGTATCTCATATATACACATCCATTCCACATGTAATATTCATAAAAAATTTAAAAGTTTTCTCATTCCCCAAATCCCCCCATGGCTGACCCTAGGGTTAAAGATCTTCAATTGAACTCTACTTTAATTTTAACTATATTTTAATCTATATAACATCTATCCCATGCCAACTTAAGAAATTTGCATCTAAACACTCATTCACCTAATTTTTACTCAAACCCTAGAATTTGAAATTGAGAATTTCTTTCCCTTTTCATGGCGACATACAAAAACAAAAGAATTAAGTTATGAGAACACTTTACCACTAAGTTTGGAGCAATTTCAAAGATTTATTTGCAAGCTTTCTTTCTAACTCTTTTTCTTTCTTCAATTTCAAAGCTTTCTCTCCGAGATTCTCTACTCTCCAAACACATTTTTCTCTCTAGTATTGCTTTCTTAAGTGGTCTCCTCTAGCCAAATTCATTCTCCAACACTCTCTAAACCTCTGACCTGGAAGAAAAAAATCTTAAATTTGCAAGGGAAATGAGAAGATTTAAGCTTCATTTTCCTTTTAATGGCTGGTGGTTGCTGTAGTCAAGGTTGTTAAAATCGCGTTTTGACTCGTAAAATCGTACGATTTTACGAGTCAAAACATGCTTTGCGTGCTGAATCGTTTGAAAAAATCAAAAATTGATGAAATCGGGTTGAAATCGGGTGAAATCGTTAAAATCGGGTGAAATCGCAAAAAATCGCGATTTCAGGACCGATTTTGTGATTTCACCAAAACGCATAAACTGAAGAAAATTGTTCCCCTCCATGCTCCAGCTGTCCGACGCCTATTGGTTGTGTAAATGCACAGTCACGCCAATTCTTCAAAGTCTTCACTCTTCACTCCAGTCATCACGCGGAACAAATCTCTTTCTTCCTTTTCACCGAACAAATCCCTAATCTCCTTCTCTAATTAACCAACCGGCAACCACAAAAGCGGCGACAATCACGGTCACAGTCACGGTCACCGTCCAGTCTTCACTCCTTCTCTTTCTTCACTCTAGTCATCAATGCTCACGGTCGCAGCTTTCTTTTCATCAACAGCGGCGATGATCTCCTCAATAGCTCACGGCTTCCTCTTCAATCTTCATCAACAGCGGCGATGATCTCCTCAACAGCTCACGGCTTCCTCTTCAATCTTCATCAACAGCGGCAAGCTGGCAACGATCTCTTTTCTTTCCATCATCAACAGCTCACGACTTCCTCTTCATCAACAGCAGCAGACGACATCACTCTCCTCTTCAGCCTTCATCATCAACGACTCCTCTTCACCGTAAGTTGTTCCCCTGTAATTGTATCTTCAGCCTTTAAAATGTAAAACTGCAATAGTTGATTTTGCCCTGTAATTGTACATTCCCCTCATCATGTAATTACAAATTTTGAATGTTGATTTTGCCGGTCCTGATAATGATTTTGAATAACAATTGATGGAATGATTATGTCAGTCCTGTAATTTATCCATTTATAATGTTTTTATGTCCCTTGAATTGAATTGAATTGAATTGAATTGATGGAATGAATTAAATGGAAATGATGGAATGTTTTTCTGTCCCTCATCAGTATACTGTGGACTGTTGAATTGAATTGAATTGAATTAGTTATTGCCTGTTGCTCTGTGTCTGTGTAGTGTGGGCTGTGGACTGTGGAAATTGGAATGATTTTAGGATGCCATTTCAGTATAGGATGGAATGATGGAATTGATTTTATTAATGGAATGATGGAATGATTTTACAAAAAATTTAATTGTATAGTTTATGTACTGAAGCACATTGAAAGTATTATAGTTTTGTGAATTGTTATGTATAACAAAAGGTTAATTACAATCATAAAATGTTTGGATTGATTACAGGGCTGATTTGAGTTGATTCTTGAATTGTTGAACTATATATTTGAAACATAAATTTTTTGTTAATGTATTTTAAATTTCCTTACGATTTTACGATCCGAGTTTGTTTTGCATTTTCCGTGCCGTGTTAAAATCGCGATTTTAACAACCTTGGTTGTAGTAACTAGGGGAGGGAGTTTTTTTTACTTATTTATGACAATGTCATTACTAATTACCTCAGTGTTCTTTTCTGTATTTTACTCGATCATCAATACTTTTGTACACTATTTTATGACTAATTTCATTGATATTTTTGAACTAATTCTCGAGGAACCTTTACATCTAATCATAATAAATTATTTCTTAGATTTGCACCACCTTCGATAAGAAAATGTGTGATTGTATATAGGGTTTATATCGACAATTAATATTATTTGCACATAAAATCATACATTAGTTTATTCAAAATTCCACTCTATTATTATTTTCTAAATATTTTCACCTCAATTTACACAATTGTTTTTCCTTTAAATAATTGTTTTACTTAGTTGGAAATTTATGCGATTTATCACTAACTGACATTTCGCGTACCAATTTATTACTTTATTTCATTTAATATTTAAATTAATTCACCAAGGATTTTCATCCCAAATCATAATAATTTTTCTTCTTAATTTACTATTTTTCAATTGAAAATTTCTTTTTTAACATTGATTTATCAATTTTAGACCGAGGTTTACACGTTCAAGCGTTTGTCATACAATCATGAATCCTTTGACTAAGAGTCTGCTTGTTTTTACGTTTCAAAAATATTTTTGAAAAAAATTGAAAATTTTAGTTTTTTTCTTTGTTTCAATTTAATTTCTTTTCGTGTTTTCAGATTTGTTTTGATGTGCTTATGTCAAAAATAAATTTTAAAAAATAAAAAAATATTATTTCGATGCATTTCCATGCGAAAAACACTTTTAAAAATAACTGTTATCACAATACCGAACGGGCTCCAAAGATGCAATGTCTGGTTATGATGGATAAACGTACTAATTGATCCTGATATTCCATGACATGCATGCAATCCTTAGGTACATCAAACATTTTTGTTAATTAAAAACAATGGCATTGGCTAGAAGTATCTTTGGATAAGATCTTACTCATAACAAAGAAAAAAGACATCGAAGAAGAGATATATGTTTCTTCTTCTGATGAACACTCGTCAAGTCATACCAAACAATTGATTCACATACTTCAAGTCCTTGTTAGACGAATTAAAAGAGGTCTTTTTGTTACTACAGTTCACATAATATTATGAATTATAACAATGTATTTTTTTAATTAGGTCCTCGAACTTTTATTTTGCATGATTTAGCTTTTTTAAACCCAAAATAACACCCAATTACATATTTTTTAAGAGGGATAGTTGAATTGAAAGACAAGGGACTGAAGTAAAAAAAACAAGTTGAATGAGTGGTGAATTTGAAATTTGTTTTAAAAGGTCATTTTTATCCCCCCATTCTTTTGATCTATTAGGAAACTAGTCCCTGTAATTTTTAAAAATTAAATTTTGGTCTTGAAATTTATTTTCCTTATTTTGTAATCCTTTTCTTGGTAGGAGGAGAGAGAGGAAGTTGCCAGATTCTAGTATAGAGAGAGAAAGTTGTCGTTGGTGATTATTCTGGTCACCAAAACAATTATTTTTTTTGTGTCAAATGATTCTATATGATGAAGAGAGTTTAAATTAATTATTTTTTTTTACCTTAAAAGTGTCTAAAAAACCAGATTTGATCTCGAGAAGATTTTGGGTTTCAAGTTAATTTTGGGTTTTGGGTGGGGTTTTTGCGTTTTTGAAGGCTATGGATTGATTTATCAAGATTTATAGAGTATTTTATTTTGGATTAAAAAAATGAGTTGAAGATGAGTTTATTTTTTGAAAAATCTGGCGGATCCTGTTTTTATGACCACCACAGTGGCTGGATTTTAGGGATTCTCAAATGACACGTTTTTTTTTTTTTTTAAATGATGGGGCCCTACTAACTTTTAAAACAATGAAGGCCCCTGTGCTTGGGCCAACCCTGTCTGCCCCATAATAGTTTTTTTTTTATTATGTTTTGATGTTTTAGATTTGATTTTTATTTTTATATTTTTTGATTTTTTTTCTTGATATTTTTATAAAAGTTTCATTGTTTTTAATTTTACTCTTCAATCCAAGTTTATAGTTTATTTTTTTTCATTTTAGTCTTCATTCTTTTTTTTTCTTTTGTTAATGTTTTTTTTTCTTTTCAATTTATCTCTCAAATTAAAAACTTGTTGTTTCCATCTAATATATTTTTTACGATTTTAACTCTCATTCTTTTTATTGTTGTTTTTTGTTTTGGATTTTTTTTTTTAGTTTTTTTGTGTAATTTCAACTCTCATAATTTTTTCATGTTGATAACTCGAGTCACGGTTTAAAAAGTTAATAGGGACTGAAATTTTTTTTTAAATTTTTTTTTCAACATCATTGTTCAATATTGTTTTTTTTTGGAAAGATTTCGGTAAAATTGGCATTATTACACACACAAAAAAAGAGAGGAAATGTACTTGTTTTTTTTGTTTTTTTTAAACCTATTTTCTATTCTAAATATATAAAAGTTGTAGTATCAATAAGGTTAAACTCTAACTCGAATCAGAACTCATCCTACTTATTTTTGTGAAAACAACATGAGAACTCAAAAAAAAAAAGTAAGAATAAATGAATTTATATATACTTTCCGTCTATAAATAATTTAAATCAAGATTCATGTTTCCAATCAAGGTCTAAATTTTTATTTTATATATAAAGACAATGTTGGAGGGCAAAAATGTGTTTCCATGACACGTGCATGAAGTGAGAATAAATAAGATGATAATTTCATCAAATGTTTTTATTTTTATTTTTTATGATCAAGAAAAAAGCCCAAAACGACACTCCAAAGTCACATCCTTCCCATCCTTCCCATCCTTCACCTCTTGATATTTTCCCTCCTTCCCCCGTTAGACCCCAATAAAACAAGAAACAAAACCCACCTCTCTACCTTGGCCCCTCGCTCTATCTCCACAAAAATGGAGACAGCAGTTCTCCTGCGCTCTTCCAACAAACTAATCCTCAACCATCGCTACTACTGTCCTCATAAATTCTTTCGCCTTCTCTCCTCTTCATCCTCCTCCCCCTCCTCCTTCACCCCTCGAAATTCCCACCGTTCGATCAACCCGCTCACTTCTCGCTCCCTAGCCCGCCGCCGCCGCCGCAAACTCCTTCCTCTCTCTGCCACGTCGTCTTCCTCCTCCCCCTCTTTTCACTTCAACAAACATCACTTCTCTACTCTCTCTCCTCACGCCATCTCTACACAGTACTCTCCAGGTCAAGTGTATTTCATTTTTCCAGTTTAAAATCAGAAAAACGAATAACTGAGTTTTGATTTTGTGTGTGGCTGCAGATGTCAGCAACGTGTCTGACGAGGTTGCGGCGAAATATGGATTTGAGAAAGTATCGGAGGAGTTTATCGGAGAGTGTAAATCAAAAGCTGTGTTATTCAAGCATAAAAAAACTGGAGCTGAAGTCATGTCTGTTTCTAATGATGATGAGAACAAAGTTTTCGGCATTGTTTTTCGCACTCCTCCGTAAGTTCTTAGTATCAGCATTAGTATCATCCCTTGTTTTAATTTGATGCTAAGTGGATGCAGTTATAGTGGTTTATTATGTAATTTAGATAAAGAAAATTGGATATTATTGAAATCTTGAATTAGTTGTGATAGTTAATTTTATAGCATTTAGCATTCTTTTTCGTTGTTTTAAAGCTTAATTTAGTGTTACGTGGATGCAGTTGTGGAGGTTCATAGTAGAAGAGTGTGGATACTATTGAAAATCTTGAATTTATTATGATTGTCCAAGTGTTGAATTTGTGAAAGAAAACGGCTATGGAGTGTTTTGTATTTGAAAATTAAAAGCTTTGTGAAAAAAATTTGTGTTTTATGCTCTTCTCGGTTTGGTTATCAGTGAAAAATAGTTTCTTGAGAGGGGACCTGAGAACTTGTTAAATTTGTCAGATTTTGTAACAAGCATCACAAGCTGACTAGTGACTAATTTAGTTGATGTGCAAGCTACTGATCGTGGCTAATGGTGTAATGCAGGAAGGATTCAACTGGGATACCGCACATATTGGAACATAGTGTATTATGTGGGTCAAGAAAGTACCCATTGAAAGAACCGTTTGTTGAGTTATTGAAAGGAAGTTTGCATACTTTTCTGAATGCATTCACTTATCCTGATAGGACTTGCTACCCAGTTGCTTCCACGAATACAAAGGTAAGAGGAAATTGATAAATGTACAATATGCAACTTTGGGTAATAGAGTAGTTCTTTTTTTGGATTTTGTTTAGATTTTAAATCTTGGACCTTGTTTTCCAAAACAGGATTTCTATAACTTGGTTGATGTATACCTGGATGCTGTATTCTTCCCAAAATGTGTGGAGGATTACCAGACTTTTCAACAGGAGGGTTGGCATTTCGAGCTCAACGATCCTTCAGAAGAAATATCTTATAAAGGTTGTACATAGAAATATATCCAGCTACTTGTTAGGCAGTATTATTTGCTCTTTTTGCATGCAGCATCTTCATCTTTAATGAGTTTATTTTCCCTTCATTTCAGGTGTTGTTTTTAATGAGATGAAGGGTGTCTATTCCCAACCTGATAATATTTTAGGGCGGACTGCTCAGCAGGCAAGTTCCCCCATCTCTAATTGTTTGATTTTAATCATTTCTGTATGAAAGTGTTGACTACTTTGACATTCGTTCATGTCTGTTTGGAATAATTCATGAGTGCAATTTTGTGAATGCAGTTATTCAAATGCTTTTAAGTTGATATTTAGTTCACTAAGTGCTATTTATTTTATGGACATGCCTCCACTACACATTATCTTATCCTTAATAATTGTCACTCGCAACTTCTGTGCAGGCTCTTTTCCCAGACAATACCTACGGTGTTGATAGTGGAGGGGATCCAAAAGTTATTCCCCAATTAACTTTTGAGCAATTTAAGGTCAGTCTCAACATCCTTGTTCTAGCATGTTAGTGTAGAAGTGTATATACTATACAATCCACACAGCTGTTTTTTTTTCCTTTTTTTTTGTGCGGGGGGTTGTAAATTCTTTCCAGGTTTGAAATGATATTCTGGTGAGTCAAACTGACCATTTGTTTTTTTTTTCACTGTCTTGACTGAAAACTTCTGGAACTTTGATGGCACTAATCCATTTGTCTGGACTTAGAAAACTTGTGTGTTTTCATTATAGCTTTTAGAAGCTGGATGCTTACAAAACAATATATAGACTAGGACAGTGATTATTTTATTATCCATTCACTCTTATGTATTGCCTGCTGCAATAACTTCTGCTTTGTGGTGTGATTTTCTCGGCAAGTACATCTAGTGCTTAAGATTTTCAATAATGTGTGAATATTTTTATGCATGAATATTTAATTTATTTTGCCCGTGTGCAATCTCTGGCACTGTAGTGAGTATGCTATATATATATATATATTCTTTCCTTGCATACATAGCTTATCCTTGGCTTTACTTAGGATCAGTCTATTCATGATTATGACTAACACATAATGTAATCTCTTCTTTACTGACTAAAATATCGCAGGAGTTTCATGGTAAATATTACCACCCGAGCAATGCCAGGATATGGTTTTATGGAGATGATGATCCAACTGAGCGCTTACGCATTCTGAGTGGTACTGTATCCGAGTCCCATCTCTGTTGATAAATTATGCAAGCAGTTTACGTAAACCATTTTTTCTCATTTAAATACAAGGCACGGTGAGCCTATTAGAAAATACCCAGGTAATTTTGTCCTAAAGGAAAGCGTTTGCAGAGCTACAGGTGTAAAAGGTGAAATGATGTTGGCCATGAGTGTCAAGAGTTGATGTTCACAAAACAGCTGGAATGAAACCAAAATTTTAATGGGTTTGGTCCGGTGGACTTTTGCAGCTGTTTCATATATTTTAATTTGTCTAAATAATTATATCATCATGCTTCATCATACTATCACACTATCATACTGTTTAAGTAGAATAAGTTATGTGTCCTTGTATTCACAAAGCATGCAGGCTGGCCTATAGATTGTTAATGTTTCTTTTTTAGTTCTATGATCAATTTGCTTTAGAGGAATACTGTCTGTTGTCTACCTTAAGATCATTATACAGTCAACATTCATCTCATGTACCATCACTTGTAATATTCAGCTCAGTAAATAAGAAAATTTCAGGATTCTGAAAAACTTGTACTTTGATTGTTCTCTCTTTCTCTTTCAGAGTATCTAGATATGTTTGATGCAAGTTCAGCTCCAAATGAGTCAAGGGTTGAGCAACAGAAACTTTTTTCAGCGCCTGTCAGGATCATTGAGAAATATCCTGCTGGTGATGGAGGTGATTTGAAAAAGAAGCACATGGTATGCCTTAATTGGCTGCTAGCAGATAAGCCCCTAGACTTGGAAACTGAGCTTACACTTGGCTTTTTGGATCATCTTATGTTGGGAACTCCTGCTTCTCCCTTGAGGAAAATCTTGCTGGAAAGTGGTCTTGGAGATGCCATTGTTGGTGGTGGAATTGAAGATGAGCTGCTTCAGCCTCAATTTAGTATTGGGTTGAAGGGTGTCTTTGAAGAGGACATTCAAAAGGTAGAAGAATTAGTCATGAGTACACTTAAAAAGTTAGCAGAGGAAGGATTTGAGACAGAAGCTGTGGAGGCATCCATGAATACAATTGAGTTTTCTCTCAGGGAAAACAACACAGGGTCATTTCCTCGTGGCTTATCACTGATGCTTCGATCCATTGTAAGATTTGATTATTTTTTCCCTAGCTTCTGCAAACCAGTCATCATTTATTCATTTCAAGTATGATTTATGTGGTTTTGTTTTGTAGAGCAAATGGATATATGATATGAATCCCTTTGAGCCTTTAAAGTATGAGAAACCTTTGATGGACCTAAAAGCAAGAATAGCTGAGGAAGGTTACAAAGCTGTTTTTTCTCCTTTAATTGAGAAATTCATCTTGAACAATCCTCACCGTGTTACTGTTGAAATGCAGGTAAACAGTTAAATCTGAAAGTTCAGTTTCTATTTGTATTGTAAAGTAATTGCTTCAGATGACACAGGGTGTTTTCTGTTTCAGCCTGATCCTGAGAAAGCTTCTCATGATGAAGCTGCTGAAAGGGAAATTTTGGAGAAAGTTAAAGCAAGCATGACCGAAGAAGATCTTGCTGAGCTAGCACGTGCTACACAGGAGCTGAAATTGAAGCAGGAAACTCCTGACCCACCTGAAGCTTTAAGAAGTGTTCCAAGCCTCTTTCTGTGTGACATCCCCAAAGAACCCATACATGTTCCCACTGAGGTTATTGTTAAGCTTAGTGTTTTGTACTTGAATATCCTGCATACAAGAATTTTGGAGACTTGTACTGAGCATTTATATACTAACTGTAGGTTGGGGATATCAATGGAGTAAAAGTATTGAAGCACGACCTCTTCACAAATGATGTCCTTTATGCTGAGATTGTCTTCAATATGAGATCACTGAAGCAAGAACTTCTTCCTTTGGTGCCACTTTTCTGGTGAGATGTTGCCTCGAAGATTATCTCCATGGTCATTTCTTGTCATGCATGCTTTTGTTTCCTGTCTCCACTGTTAACAAATGTTCACAAGTTGAGTTTTGCTCAGTTCAGGATAGGATCAGAAATCTTAAAAACAATGTGTTATTCTTGGTCGATTTTATTAGCTGGGCCCCGTGTATTGTATATTTCTTTGCAGACTATTTATTCATATTTTCACTATTTATCAATGTCCTTCCAGCCAGTCATTGCTTGAAATGGGCACAAAGGATTTGACCTTTGTGCAACTTAACCAGTTGATTGGAAGAAAAACTGGAGGTATATCACTTTATCCATTCACATCATCTGTTCGAGGCAGGGAAGATCCATGCAGTCATATAGTTGCTCGGGGGAAAGCCATGGCAGGGCGTGTTGAAGACTTATTTAACCTGGTAAGTGTGGTTGAATTGTTTTGTTACTATAACCGGTTGAAGTGGCTTTCAAGCACTTGTGTCATTGTAGGTATTGCAGTTGCCTTTTTTCTCCTGAAGGCTTCAGCACACTGGGAGAAATTTGATTAATTCTGCTCCATTGTCTTTTAATGTTTTTTCTCTTGCCTGCTCCTGTTTGTTGGTGCTAGTTTCTAGAAATTGAATTTACTGATAGGTGATGCATTCTAGAATCTGGAAATGCTTTCTTTTTTCTTTTTATTGTATGTCCTAGTAAATTCTTCTTTGATACCTGAACCAGTTGAAGAAACCCAGATAGCAACAAATTAACATTTTTGAAGTATTGGTTTTGCTTAAGCATGAATACTATATAGCTACGGGTTTAGTTTCATGAAGATGTTTTTTTGACAAAGGCTTTTACATGGTTTTATTTTTATTCTTTTTTCAAGCCTGCATTTGTTTCTTGCTGCAAACATCTGTACACAGTAACAGACCTATTTTCTGATACTTTGAGCTGATGCTTTATGTTTCAAAGTCTATAGCTACATTTACAGAATCAGTTGCCTGGGGATGCAACCAATTGATGCAATGTTATTTGTTGTAGGTCAATTGTGTTCTTCAAGAAGTCCAATTTACAGACCAGCAACGCTTTAAGCAATTTGTTTCCCAAAGTAAAGCAAGAATGGAGGTACTTATTATTCATATATTTTTGTATGATGAATCAGAAATGAAATTGGGTCTGTAACATCATCTCAATGCTCTCAAAAACTATCTTCAGAACCGTTTAAGAGGCAGTGGCCACGGAATTGCAGCTGCAAGAATGGATGCAAAGTTAAATGTTGCAGGATGGATTTCAGAACAAATGGGTGGTGTAAGGTTAGAATGTTCACCTTTTGGATTAATCTGTAACTCTTTGATTTCATCCAACAACCTTATACGATACAAGTGTTTCGGCTCTAGGATTTCAATACATATGCAATAACAATGATTTGTGATTTTGACATAATGCTAATTGCTTTGAATGTACAAATAAATCATTAAAGATTCAAGTTTCATGGATAGCTTTCTCACTGCATGAAATGACACTAACACAGCTCAATTGTTGGGGTTCTATAGTTACTTGGAATTCCTAAAAGCTCTCGAGAAGAGAGTTGATCAAGATTGGGCTGGAGTTTCATCATCTCTCGAGGAAATTCGTATGTCCTTATTTTCAAAGAATGGATGCTTGATAAACATGACTGCTGATGGGAAAAATCTCACCAACTCAGAAAAGTATGTTAGCAAGTTTCTTGATTTGCTTCCTAGCAAGTCTTCTGTTGAAGCTGCTGCCTGGAATGCTCGCCTTTCTCCAGGAAATGAAGCTATTGTGATTCCTACACAGGTGAACAAACTACAATGTTGTCTGCCATATTGTCTCTTTTTCTTGTTGCCAGGGTAAAATTCTGAGCTTTCACCTTCTACAGGTTAATTATGTAGGCAAAGCTGCTAATATCTATGACACTGGTTATCAGCTTAATGGGAGTGCGTATGTTATCTCCAAATACATTAGTAATACATGGTTGTGGGATCGTGTGCGTGTTAGTGGTGGGGCGTATGGAGGGTTTTGTGATTTTGATACTCACTCAGGTACAATAATGAGATGTAGTGCCCGGCATGGAATTCCAATTACAGTGTTTGGAACTGGAAAGGAGTTCTAACAGCTACAAAATATAAATCTAACCATTGGAATTCAATTTATGATTTTTTGTAGGAGTGTTCTCCTTCTTATCGTATCGTGATCCCAACCTTTTGAAGACACTTGATGTATATGATGGGTCTGGTGCTTTTCTACGTGAATTAGAAATGGACGATGATACTCTTGCTAAAGCAATTATTGGAACAATTGGAGACGTGGATTCATACCAGCTGGCAGATGCCAAAGGTTATAGTAGGTATGTGGAGAGCATGTTTTAGAACCATTTTTGACTCGTCAATTTTCTGGACACTCAAAAACCTTTGTTTCATCGTTTAGTCTTCAAAGTTTTCTCTAGAGAACACATGTCTGGGTGACACATACTGTTAATAATTCACTCTTTGGAATTTTTTTAGTGAGATGAGAGATGCAACCATAACCTTGGCCCTGTCAGAGCACTTAGAACTTCTGACAATAGCTTCCTCCATTGTGTGTGTGTGTGTTTTGTAGGGTTGACTGCTAGCTTCTCTGGCTGCCTTTTTAATGCACTTCTTCTTTGATTTGAGCTTTTTATCTGCTTGGTGTGCTCGAAACAAGGAATATTTAAACACTTTTCTCTTTATTCCCCCACCCCACCCCACCCCACCAAACCCCTATCCAAAAAATACAAAACACAACCTCAATGTGTGGAATCAAAATCTCTGAGCCTGAAATTAGAAGTCAGTAGTTTAGCAAAAAACTTTAAGGAAATGCAATTCTAATTGGTTTTTATTCTTTGTATTATAACCATGTGCACTAACTATATTGTTGTATCCCTTGCCTTTCAGTTTATTGCGGTATTTATTGGGGATCACGGAAGAAGAAAGGCAAAAGAGACGGGAAGAAATATTGTCAACCAGGTAACGGTTAAGGTTTATTTGTTTAATTTCTGCATTGACCAATCACTAAACTTGTGAAAATACAAAAGCATTGGTTGGTTATTACCCAGAATGCAAGATAGAGCCAGTATCCTTTAAATAAATGTGATAGGGAGAGGAAAATAATGGGAGAACAGATCAAGGCCATATCATTTACATGTATTTTAATGATAACAATGCAAGTCGTGCAAATTGCGATTTGTTTGGCGCTTCATAAAGCTTATCTCTCCGTAATCATGTCATTATAATTGATAGTTTGAAATTTTTTTCATCATGAAACTAACATCATTCTTTTAGAGGAACTAGAATGATATATAACTTGTAGATGTCAAGGAATCTAAAGTTGTGCGGCTTCTCTTTTCTTAATTGCAATCAAGGTCAATGCTCAAGCATTTAGATGTATTTTTCCTCGTAGCACAACTACTTTGATTGTTAGCCATAGACAATTTGAATGACATTGTCTTGATTATATATATATGAAGAACAAACATGATTGCGGTTTGGAATATAGATCCACACCAGCACTTGTCATTTCTATCTTTAGTATCAGTAAGACAGATGGGTTTTGTTGCTATATATAGCATGTAGATCTGTTTCAGATGGATTTTTCAAGATTTTGAACCTTTCCTTTCTCCTTTCTCCTCTATTTTTTCCACAGCTTGAAGGACTTCAAGGAATTTGGGGAGGTAATCGAGGCTGTTAAAGATAAAGGGGTTTCAGTTGTTGTGGCATCTCCAGAAGATGTTGATGCCGCAAACAAAGAGCGTTCTAATTACTTTGATGTGAAGAAAGCCCTTTAATGCCTCATGGCAATATCAGATCAACTGATATCCCTTTTTTTTTCTTACAGTGATTGACAAATTATAAATGAAAAAGATATCAGAGGGAAAAAAAAAAAATTAATCTCAAAACTATACACCATGCCAGTGGTGCCGCAAAGGTTACCTGTATCTTTAAACTTTGAACAGTATTGTATATCGCCTTCAAGATTAACTGGAGAACCGTTGTCCTCCTTTTCTCCCCATATTTTAATGGGTTGATAAACCATCTCAAGACGTTTCCTGCACTTGATCTCACCATAGATTCAAGTTTTCTTTATATGTGAACAACTACATTGGAACTTACCATGTTAAGAACAACTTTTCTGTATTTTGGCTAGTAAAAGCCATTAAACTTGACAAGGGTCACCTGTCAATAAATTTATGAAGTAGCAGTCCCTGATTTCATCATCAAGGGCTCTAAAAAACCAGAAGGAATTTAAAAACATTTTGTTTAGGCTCCAATCTACCATTTAATTTATGGGTTCAAATTTATACCTTCTCAAAGAAAGAGAGGGGAGGGACCCAGCCCAGACCCGTAAAAGTCTTCTGGCTTGTGAGGGTTTTACAAGCAGAAAAGCACCCTGCTCGAAGTTGAAACAAGAAAGAAGGGTTTTTGTAAAGTGCGATTGTCGTAGAAACAGGGAGGAGAAAAAAATGTCAGATAATATCCTATGATTACCAATGAAATCGCTCCTGAGACTCAGGTGCGTTTCAAAAACATGATGTTTTTTAATTTCCAGCCCTACTTTCATAACCCGTTATCTCAACAAAACCACCACTAAAAAGAATGGCCTTCTTCTCTGTAAGTATCGCTTAAATGTGAAAACAAAAACGAGGGTTACTTTTTATACCCAGACGAGCATTTCCCGATTACTAGGTAGAGGAAGTTCATTGGCGCCCCTTCAAGAGCCCAAGAACTAGGTTCCTTAATTGTTGCAAGTGAAAGGATCACTGGGAAATTGATTTCAAATTGGAGGAGAAGAGATGACCGTTGCACATTCAAATCTTCCAAGCGCGGCGTTTTAAATTTTAATTACTAATGTTAAGTTCAACGCAGCGTTTCGTGTTAGGAGGCTTAAGTCCAACGCAGCGTTTTATGTTATGTTTACGTTTTGTTTCTTACAGGCCACATGCGGTTTGGTAATTGGATGTCAGGAATTCCTATTTTGTAGGAGGTTCCTTTGTACCGCTGCTATTTATGCAATAGAAAGCACCAGAGAAAAGAACAGTTAAGAAATATAACAAACAATGAATAAATGAATGAAGAGGGGATTCGGGTGAATCATCCTTCTGTTCTATCCATTACTGTTTCCTTATCTTTTCCATAGTTTCTTTCTTTCATCCTTGGTTAATCTACACAAAACTCTAACATAGTAGTTGGCTCGTTGAATATTGATCTTGCACCAAGTGTATTAGAGCCTCAGACCTTCAGATTCTAGACATGGCACTTGAAACTCGATTACAAGATCTTTAGAGGATTGAAGAGTCTTTGGATGCTACAAGCAAGGAGCAATCTCAGATGTATGAACATGTTATGAAGCTGCTGGAGTTTTATGGTCAGATATTGGAAAAGACTACCTCCAATCACGAGGCTAAGTTTGGAGAGTTAAAAGATCTTATTAGTGGACCGAATCAACAAAGCTCTATTCTACAGAAACTGTAGTTACCTGTAGATGAATCCAGTCCTGCCGGAGATCAAATAGTGAAGGCTCTACTTAAAAGGCATGCTTTACTTGTGATGGGAAACTTCAAATCCATAAGGTATATAAACCTGGGCATGAATTTCCAACTTTTGATGGAGATGATTTTCATAAATGGCTTTACAAACATAATCACTACTTTGAGATAGATGAAATTGATGATTCTGAGAAGTTTAAATTAGCCTTATATTACCTTGATGAAATGACCTAAGAGTGTAAGAAACTAGAAAATGAGCTGGAGTGAGTATATTGAAGCTTTGTATAGCAGGTTTGGGGTCAGTAGGATCTATTAGAGAGGAACTTAAAGACCTTAAACAAACTGTCAGTCTGAATACATTCATATATCATGTGGAATAGAGCAGAAATTAGTGAGAAACAAGCCTCAGTATTCTTTGTGGGTGGTCTAGAAATGGAAATAAAAATAAAACTTAGTAAAAATATTTGAGCCTAAAAACTTGAAACAAACTTATAACTTAGCCATATTAAAGGAAAATACCCTCACTTATAAAACAGATCCCATTATAACTTCACTAAACAATAATCTCAAATTATAACCCAAACTAAATCATCTTCCCTGTAAAATCATTATAAAAGTTCTATTATCTTTCCTGTTCACCCTTCTAAATTACACCAACCTAATCCATTAATTAACTCAACTCAAAAATTTCACCGGTAAACCAACCATTAAACCTACCAAATCCATGAAGAACAAAGAGCTAGAAGAAAGAAGAGTCAACGGAGTATGTTTCTAATGTAATGAAAGGCTTGTACCTAGCTATAGGTGTAGAAATAAAAGGCTATATTCCTCCTGCATTGTGGAAGATGAAGAAGATGTTTTTGATGATGAAGAAATTGGGGAGGTGGAAGTTATGTCAGAAAATATTACTTCTCATATATCCATGAACACATTAGATGAAACTATTGGTTTCAATACTCTCAAGGTGACTGGAAAGGTAAGCAAACATTCATTGTATATTATGGTAAACTCTAGCAGTACCCACTACTTTATCAAGGATCAGGTAGCTCATATACTTCAATATGAGCTTACAACCATTAAGCTTTTAACTGTTGAAGCAACAAATGGAGGGACAATGATTTGTTCTTCTTTATGTAAGAATCAGTGGAGGATGAAAGGGGTAAATTTCATGGCAGATGTGTTTATTATGGAGCTTAACAATTGTGACATGGTGCTAGAAATCTAGTGGTTACTATATTTGGTAATATTATATCTAATTACAAGGAATTATGGATATAGTTTAAGTGGCAAGATTAGAAAGTATTGCTGAAAAGAGAGAATTCAGTTAAGCTACAAACAATCAGATTTATTAAAGTTAATTTATGCAGTTAGAGAATTATTAAAGAGGTTAATAATGTTTTTTATTTCATGATTGAAATCTTTTCTCCTAATGAGAAAGAAAACCTTATTCTGAAAACCTTGTTAGATTTCTACAAAGAAATGTTCTAGTAATCGAAGGGATTACCACCTCTTAGGTATCATGATCATTGTATTCCTCTTAAGAAAGGCACACAACTTAACAACCTAAGACCATACCACTATTCTAGTATCTAGAAGGATATGGTTGAGAGGATGGTTGCTGAAATGCTGGAATCAAGTATAATTCAACATAGTACAAGTCTGTTTGCTTCACCTGTGTTATTAGTTAAAAATAAGGATGCTTCTTGGAGGTTATGCATGGACTATAAGGCTCTTAACAGACTAAACTCATTATTAAGGATAAATTCCTCATTTCTCTAGTTGAAGAGCTACTAAAAAAACTGGTAGGGGCTACTATATTCTCCATGATTGACTTCTGGTCAGGGTACTATCAAATTAGGATGATTTCTAAAGATGTGTATAAGATTGTTTTTAGAACCCATAATGATCATTATGAATTTCTGGTCATGCCTTTTGGTCTTACAACACCCCTATTACTTTTTAGAGTGTCATGAATGAGGTGTTCAAAGTACATCTCAGGACATTCATCATGTATTCTTTGAAGATATTTTGGTATACCACTTCGATCAGGTTCCTCCATTTGTTAAGGTTTATTATACGTTGAAAAGTGGGTGTCGGAGAATGATCTCATGAAGTAGGTCGTTTGGGAGCTTTCGTTGGGTGCTTTTGTGAATGGGGCTTGTCGTCATTGGCTTGGATATAATCCATTGGAGAAGGATAATGCACCCCATGTAATTGTATCAAATTACTTCGGAGAACGAGGTGTTCAGGGAAATGGCAATTCCGGATTGTTTGGGTTGGGAAGATTGTGTCCGTGTGACTGTTAAGGTGTTTAATGGATTGATTTCGTTGGTTCCATGCAGGAAATGGACAGGGGAAAAGCGGTATTCTGTACAGGCGATGAAACAGTATGCTGCTTCGGAATCTTGGACCAAACTTTTCAATATCGAACATTTGGAAGGGGTAAGAAGGTTAATTGCATCTAGGAAAAATGATGAGGTTATACTTTTGGGGTTTCCCAAAGACGAGAAAAACCTGGGGTTGTGAAATCTGTGGTTATCAATATACTTTGTGGAGAGCCTTTGTCTTACTGAGTGAAGCAAGTGGAGTTTTGGTCGAGAATGATTCTGGGAATGAAGAACATGTTTTACAAAGCAAAGCACAGTATGTTTCGAAGAAACAGACTTCTTTCAGTGCCGGTTCAGACAGAGAATGGGTGGAATATGAAGACAAAGAAATATAAGAGAAGAGCGACTAGAAAAGATTAATGTCAAATGAATTTGTTTCTTAAGCTTGTTGAACATTATGTAGTGACTGAATCTTTAGATGAGAATCAATGTTGTCGACCTTGCATTAAACTAGCTAGTCTGTTGGATTGCAATCTTAGTGCTCTTGATGACTGATAATATCGTATTATTTCTTCAGTTTGATATAGAAAATTTCTATATTGTGCTTCCTTTGATAGATAACCTTTTCGTCATATCAACTCGTTCCATTTCTTGGTTGAAGAAAGAGAGACAGCTCCTTAGCTAGGGAGAGAGACAGCTGAAACTTCCTTCTAGACTTACAATAGAATTCTAATACGGGTCTCCTTGTGCTTTTGCCTCACTTGGGGTTTCTTTACGGTGATGACCATAGACATTTCTAATATGGGTCTCGTCAGCACTGACTCAACAGCTTCAAAGCTTACGTCTTTTTTCTTTTTTAAGCCTTACATGTTAATATCTCCTACTAGTTTTGTTCTCTTGTATTTCTAGTTTCAACTTTTAAAATAATTAACTGTTCAGTTAGATTAATCTGTTCTTTAAGAATTTTCTTATAACCAACAGATTTTACTGATTTTACTGATAAAAATCAAACTGGACTGGATCAAAACCGGTTGATATGGATTGATTTTCAATTCAATCCCATTCATAATTTATATTGATTTAATTAGTTTTTTTATATAAAAAAATTAATTACGTAACCAAACCGAAATTATATTATACGAAGATAGAATTTGCAGAGAATGCAGGCTTTGGAGCTGCCACGTATGGTGTACCATTGCCACGAAATGATTTTAAGGTAGTATATATATGTGGCATATCAGCATATGACAAGCCTATGATACAGCTAAATCATATTTAAAACCATTTCTCAAGTAGGAAATTAATAAATAAGGGGTAGCTCAAATCTGTCAGCAATTCTGTACAATCACATTATTCAACAATCAATATGTTCCAGTAAACTGGAAGCGTTATTGCTATTTAATTTGTAAAATACACAGAAAGAGCTTGAGATATATGTAATAAATTTTAAATTTGAGTTAAGACGTATATTTCTTGTAAAAATTTAAAATAGTTGGAGTTTTACTTGTTTATTTAGACCCACAAAGTATATTTTTAAAAAGATAGAAATTTTCTTAAAAAAAAAAAAAAAAAGGTTATTTCTACTTAAGTTATGTACATCCCATTTCCCCCAAGAATAATGAGTTTCTTTCTTTAAATGGCACAAGTACAGATTGTAGATAACTTGACCTCTAGCTGCCCACTGAGATGGCTTCTCTATAAACAGTCTCATGGCTTCTCTATAAACAGTCTCATGGATGGTATATAAACAGTCTCATGGATGGTATATTTAGATGTCACTCGTTACGTTACAGGTTAATTTTTTTAATATAAAAAATAAAATAAAATTTAAGAGTTTTAGTTCTATATGTAAAGTTACATCTAAAAGTCTTAGATCTGACTGTAACATCTTATCCAAGAGTAATATTTATAATATTAATTATAATACCAATAGTAATATTTATAACACAAATAATAATATTTTTAAGTGGGTCTGGTTGCAACGCCAGGTTCAAGAGCTTTGGGTCTGGCTGCAACACTAGATCCAAGAGCCTTGGATGTGAGTCTGATTGTAAAGCCGTGTCATGAAAGTGTGATAACTAAATAAAAAAAATTTAATATTACAGAATGAAATTAAACAAAAAAAAATTTAATTGAAAAGAAAAGAACAAAGAAAAAAACAAAGTAAAACACTATTCTAATGAATAGTTCTTTGCGATGAGGGGTACAGTAAAATCTCCTCATGAGATCACGATAATCTAAAGAAAAGTAAACAAAACAAATTATAAAGTTTAATTCTCAATCAAATCGATATTAAAAGAAAAAATTAGAAGAAAAAAACTAATTAAAAAAAAGAAAAAAAATCTAAATCAATTAGGTTAACCCGTCAAACCTAGAATCCGTGTTATGAGAGTGTGATAACTAAATAGAAAAAAATTAATATTAACGAACTAAATTAAACAAAAAATATTAATTAAAAAGAAAAAAACAAAAAAAAAACTATAACTAATAATATTTTTTTTCAAATTTATTAATTATTATATTAGCAATATTCATTATAATAAAAATAATAATATTTATAATACAAATAATAATACTTTTAATATTAATAATAATATTAAACTTGCATGACCCAAGTTTAAATGGGTATGGCTGCAATGCTAGGTTCAAGAGCCTTGGGTCTGACTGCAATGTTAAGTTCAAGACCCAAGAGCCTTAGATGTGGGTCTGGCTGCAAAGCCGTGTCATGAAAATGTGATAACTAAATAGAAAAACATTTAATATTACATAATGAAATTAAACAAAAAAAAAGATTAATTGAAAAGGAAAGAACAAATACAAAAAAAAAAAGCAAAGCATTATTCCAATGAATAGTGTTTTGCAATGGGGGATACAGTAAAATCCCCTCATGAGATCACGATAATCTAATGAAAAGTAAACAAAACAAATCATGAAGTTTAATTCTCAATCAAATCGATATTAAAGATGAAATTGGAAGAAAAAAACTAATTAAGAAAAAGAACAAAATTTGAATCAATTAAGTTAACCCGTCAAACCTGGTATCCGTGCATGAGAGTGTGATAATTAAATAGAAAAAAAATTAATATTAACGAACTCAATTAAACAAAAAAAAAAGATTAATTAAAAAGAAAAAACAAATAAAAAACACCTATAACTAAAAGGCATCCGCCTTTCACAGTGGATTTACACAGTGCAATCCACAATGAAAGGTTGATCTCTTTTAGTTATATTTACGATATTAAAAGATGAAATCAGAAGAAAAAAAACTAATTAAGAAAAAGAAAAAAATATGAATCAACTAGGTTAACCCGCCAAAGTGTGATAACTAAATAGAAAAAAAATAATATTAACAAACTAAATTAAACAAAAAAAAATATTAATTAAGAAGAAAAAAACAAAAAAGAATATTGGAATAAAAAACTAATTAAGAAAAATAAAAAAAAATCTGAATAAACTGGGTTAACCCGCCAAACAAGGTTAACCTAGGATTCATGCCATGAGAGTGTGATAACTAAATAGAAAAAAAAATTAATATTAACAAACTCAATTAAATAAAAAAAAATTAATTAAAAAAAAACAAAAAAAAACCTATAACTAAAAGGCATTTGTCTTTCATTATGGATTGCACTGTGCAATCCATAGTAAAAAGCTTATGCTTTTTAGTTTATAGTTAATATCTCGGTGGAGCCACAACCCAAATGAGCTTCAAGATGAATGTAACAGCACGGCTTTTACAAGCCCAAAACAACAATAAATTTTTTTTTTTTTTGTACTTGACACACATCGTGTCGGTAATCGGCGAACATGTTCCCTTCACATCATCAACAACAATCAACATTTCATTTAAAAGTGAATCTTACATAAACTTATAATATTATGTTTGCATGATTAGATGTTCGCATTTAAAATATACATGCATAGTCATGAGTTTGTATTCTATCCTACAAATAGTCATCACGAATTTAATCTAAAAGGATCTAATAATAGTTATACATTCAGTACATTGATTCATATAAAATACATCATGATTTAGAATGCAACTACATGATTCCTTGCAAAAGTAGGTTCCTATGTATCGGGTTTCCTAGGCACCTTGTTGGTATGACGTCCCTACTGCAGTACAAAACATTTACAAGAATGCAATTACTTAATAATAATAATAATAATAACAACAATAAGAAAATGGTCTGGCAGTTTAACGCAGCATTAACATTATCTCATGTTTGAAGCGTGACATTTGTAGTTCCTTCATGTTCTTGATATACATAACTTGCAATATATATATATACACCAATTCTTGCAATCAACTATAATCTTAAATCCGGCCATTCTTTTAAGACATCATTTGTCGAGGTTAACTATTCACTCACCCCGGCCATCCCCTTCAAATTCCATCAGCCAAAACTAATCAACCGTTTGTCCTGGTCATCCCTTTGGATGCCATTAGCCGAAGCTAATCATTCATTTATTCCGGTCATCTATTCGGATGCTATTAGCCGAAGCTAATCAATCGTTTGTCCCGGTCATCCCTTCAGATGCCATTAACCAAAGCTAATCATTCATTTGTCCTGGTCATCCATTCAGATGCCATTAGTCGAAGCTAATCATTCGTTTGTCTCGGTCATCCATTCGGATGCCATGAGCCGAAGCTAATCAATCGTATTAGCCGAAGCTAATCATTCGTTTGTCCCGGTCATCCCTTCGGATGCCATTAGTCGAAGCTAATCATTCGTTTGTCCCGGTCATCCATTCGGATGCCATTAGCCGAAGCTAATCAATCGTTTGTCGACGAAGCTAATCAATCATTTGTCCCGGTCATCCATTCGGATGCCATTAGCCGAAGCTAATCAATCATTTGTCAACATTTAAGCATTTGGCAATCTGATATCTGAATTAACACAATACGACAACGTTCATGATAAGGCATTTCAATGTTCAAGGTCATCTCTTCAGATGCCTTTAGCTGAAGCTAATCGTTCATTTGTTAACATTTAAGCATTTGATAGTCTGGTATCTGTATTAACACAATACAGTAATATTCATGATAAAGTATTTTTATTATTCAACATTATTTAAAAGGAAGGTGAAAGTCACCTACCTGCAGTAGAAGCTCTACTTGTGCTCCCCTGTTGCTGCTGTTGCACCACACCGGTGGTCCCTCCTACAGTCACAGACTCATCTCATAAATTTTCCTCATTCAAGGATATGTTTTATAATAATCATATCAATAGCTAATAAATCTTTCTTTCAATCATTTCTTTCTTTATATCTTACGTTTTTCTCATTACACCCATTAATGTTGTCATCCTTTATCCAACCATAGTTATCATTCCTTTAGGCCGATATTATAGAGAATCCATATTCATCCATAGTTATCATTCATATGTTACTTTCTTATGCATGTTCATTTCCTCATAATAACATACATACATATATCATGTATATTTTCAGAGTTAGTATCTCAATGTGCAAGTGTTCGTATGACTCAATTCCTTTATATAGTATTCACGTGAAAGTCTACTGTTACTGTCTAACTTTGAACTGTTGTTGTCCGCTTTCCAACTGTTACTGTCTAACTTTGAGCTGTTACTGTTTGACTTTGAACTGTTACTGTTTGACTTTTCCAACGGTTACTGTCTGACTTTGAACCGTTACTGTTTGACTTTTCCAACCGTTACTGTTTGACTTTGAGCTGTTACTGTTTGACTTTGAACTGTTACTGTTTGACTTTTCCAACTGTTACTGTCTGACTTCGAACCGTTACTGTTTGACTTTTCCAACCGTTACTGTTTGACTTTGAACTGTTACTGTTTGACTTTTCCAACCGTTACTGTTTGACTTTTCCAACTGTTACTGTCTGACTTCCAACCGTTACTGTTTGACTTTTCCAACCGTTACTGTTTGACTTTGAACTGTTACTGTCTAGACATTTGAACTGTTATTGTCTACACTTTGAACTGTTACTGTCTAGACATTTGAACTGTTACTGTCTACACTTTGAACTGTTACTGTCCAACTGTTACTATCTAGACATTGAACTGTTACTGTCTGAACATTCATCAGATTTTTAACTATATCTAGACTTATAGAACTCTGTTTCAAGCGAGATTAGTCTCGTTGGAAAGCTAATACATGAGGCTACAAGTTCTTTGAAGGAAGGAGAACCCAGTTCTGCCTTTGAGATAGTCAAAATTGCTCATCAACAAACACTACCCTACAGGGTCTGTCAAGACCCAATCTCGGTTGATGACCCATAGCTGGGGTTCTACAGCTCCATATTGAGCAAGACCAATTTCTTAGTTGGCTAACATCCAAAACTACAATTACTATGAGAAACTTGATCTTAATTCTCTCATCCTTCTACTCGAATTCTCTCCAAATGTTAGGAGACGAATTTGTCCAGATTCATCAACCTTTCCATTTACACACAACATCCACAATTTAACTCTTTCTCTATCATCTCAACCCCTGGTCATATCACATATCGTTTAAGACTGTAAAAAAAAGAATATATTTATAAGAGCCAATTTATTTTATTTATTTCAATCTTCCCCCTTAACGTCAAAATAAAACATTCTTGTCGATTTTACAAACTTTCCGAACAATATTCTTCTAAACACAATCCTTGACACAGTTCCTATAAACCATAAATAACAAACGAATAATATTCCAAACAATCTATACTGTCAAAGTTATAATGCATTATTATGAGTATAACATATCCAAATATTAACTTCATCAAATGGTGAAATTTCCAGAAATATGGGTTTAACCGAACTGACCTCAAACTTGCAGACCTACTGTGCGAGATATACAACTTCTATACCAAATGTTTGTTTCAGATCTCCACCGTTCAGAATCTAGTCAAAATCAGGAAGAACAACATATTCAAGTTATAGCCTAATCCAACGGTGGCCGAAGGAGAAAACAGACAACAAAGAAGACTGTCCAGAAGTGTATTTCCCAAATATTTTCCTCCCTCGATATCTCTCAAACGGGGACTGATATAGAAGATCCCTACGGTGACAATGTACACGACATGGATGAGAACAACATACCCGAATATCGTACTGATCCAACGGTGGATGGTGGAGTTATAGCTGTCGGTTGATTTACCATCAATATATCTTCTCTCCAGCCTCTCTCTAAACTCTCTCCTACTCTTGCCAGTCACTCCAAGAGAGAAAATAGAATGATATTTATAGTTCTAACATCTTGTTAATTGCACATTTATCCCCAACCCTTTTTATCATTTATACATAAACTCCCAACCTTCTGTTATTTGAATATTGACCTCTCTTGATCTTACGTATTCATTTTGTCCTCACAAATGTTTTTCTTTTCAATGATTTAGTACTATATTCACTTTTCATTTCATTAATTTCACTATTTTTATCTTGATTAGGTTTCTTTAATTTAATTTAACCCATTTTACTATTGGTTAAATTTCTCATCTTTTAAATACCCAGAAAAATTATAACCGAGGGTTTACAATGAAGCTTGGTTAAGCCAAGCCCAACCGAGCCTTAGCTCAAGCTCGGTTGGGCCACAACCCAATCAAGTTCTCTCACTCCTCCTTATCTCACTTCCTTGTATCTCTCTTTTCGTTCTCTGTCTTCTATTTCTCTCTTTTATTTTACTACTTATACAAGCACCAACTATAACTTCAGCTAAGTGTCACTTTTCATGGTAGGCTACTCCATATATTTTCTAAAAAATTTCAGAATTTTTTCAATGATATATATTCTCAGGTTTAATAAGAGAGGAAAAAGAGCAGATTTCATCTCAACAATGTCGCATGTGCGCGCGCGGCGTGGCAGGACGTTGGGGTCAAGGGGTCACCACCTAGTTGTTTGGTTTAGGGTCACTAGTAGACTCAAGTGGACTGGTCTTATATGAAATTCTAGGGTAAGAGACTAGATGTGGCAAGAGAATGTATTAACACTCCTAGCACACCTTACATGAGGTAAGCTACATTGTGTGGCATGGATCTTTGTAAAGGGGGTGTTTCTTAGTTGAATGGTGGTGATTACATCCTCAGAGATGGTTGAAAATGTCGCTTTCATTCACCTGAAAATGTCTACTCGATCAACCAAAACTGTCAAAGAAGAAGCTAAACAGTGGTCAAACGACACGTCGTTTGAGTTAAACCCTAAAAATTAAGATTTTTAATTTTGGATCTGACAAATTTTAACTATTCTTTCAATTGTTTTTAATTTCACTCGTAATTGTCTCTCAAACTTTTAATTTCATGCAATTTCATCCCTAACAAACTCAATCATCAGCCCCAAAGTATAGTGTTATTTTCATATTGGTCCTTGTTTTTTGATTTGTGCACTTGGACCCTTAATTAACCATCAAACTTTTAATTTTCTTCAATTTGGTCCATGATTTGGTGAATTTCCACCCATACAGTCACACATCTTTTTCATTTTGATCATTGGTTTTGGATTTCTTCAATAAAGTCCCTAATTGCCCATCAAACTTCAATATTTATACAATTAAACTCCTGATTTGACCAAATTAACTCTTTAAAATTGCAATTCAACCTTTAGACTTTGATTTTTTCCAATTAAAGCTTAAATTGACGTTAAATATCAATTTTTCTTACAATTAAACCCTTAATAAAATTAATTAAACCTTTCAAAATTTCATTGAGTTCTTATCTATCCAAATTTGTATTTCTTTACTGCAAATAAAAATATTTTTACCAAATAAGCCCTTTGTCAATCAGAACTGAGTTGCTAATTTTATCAATCTTATACATTTTGGTCCTCCAACTTTTCCACTTGTCATTTTGGTCTTTTAGCACTAACTTGAGCAATCTTTTAGGCTTTCTTCATGTGTATCCTCTTGATTTTTTGAGTTAAAAGTGGGTAACAACAAATAATATCAAAAGACATTAAGCTAATCTCTTGACATAAAGAACACAAATCTTTTCTCTACATATAAAAAAATACATCTTTCATCTTCTTGATTTTTATGCTTGTCACTTGAGCATCCAAAACTAAAATACTAATTTAAGCATCAAAGTGTTTCTTGTTTTACCAGGGACTTGTTTTACAGGTACAACTCAGACTTAGAGCTAATCAGCCATAGAAGTCCATTTCTGTGAAGTTTTTTCATGATTTTATCAATGACATCGTCTATGGAGAACAAATAAAAAGCTTGTTCATTTCATTTCCACAAAACGTTTCCATGGCTAAAGAGACTCAAATACATAGAGTAGTTGATCTCCCCACAAGGACTCCAGTTTCCTTAGGTATCCGACAACTCTCCCAACAAGTGTAAGTACTTAACAACGTTGTTCTAGCCATACAAGAACATCTCTGCTCTCTTCAGTACAACCAACAACAAGGTCAACCCACAACACTAGGTGTACAAAGATAACTCTAGTTGTAAAAAAAAACTAGACAAAACAACATGTTAAGTAAGCATCGTACTCCAACTCTCTAAATGAGTCAGTATTCCCCAACAAATCTAAGTCCTAAACATAAATATCTCCATCAATATTCTTATGGGTCTCGATCTTCTTGTTTGCATGCTCTCTATCACAAAAAAAAAAAAACCAAGGCACAACATACATGAGATTGCATAAACCCTAACTCTCGCACGTTATTCCCACCAAAAGGAACAATCTTTAATTTGTAACAAAGTGTTATATACTCACCTTACTAAGAATTATGTCACTGCTAAAGACTACTTAAACAACTAAAATGATTTTACAAACTTTATGGAGCACTTACAAAACATTAAAAGCATCATCGAGCTAGTGATAACAAAGAGTGACGCCATGTGTAAGATTTTCACAATAACGTTTCACGGATCTGCTAGGGTGTGGTATCATAGCTTTAAACCTGGCTCAATCCTAAGTCTTCATGATCTCTGTGTAAAGCTCATCTCTCATTTCAACACCAGCATTCCTGCCGAAAAGAGCACCACCAAGCTCTTTGTCATCACACAACGAGATGATAAAAACACGAGGGCATATCTCTAGAGATTTAACAAGGAAATGTTAAGCATGAAGGATCTACTTGAACTCATCACCACCAAAGCCTTAATCAATGGAGTCTATAACTATTCCTTATAAGAAATGTTATATATACTCCTTGATAAAAATCTCCTTAACATCAACCACGTGATGGAAAATTATATTAGGGTGAAAGAAGCTAGCGTGAGCAAACAAGATCACCCATGTTTCCACACACAAGAAGAGTCTCTACCACGCCATCAATCTCCAACATGAGTATCCAAAAAAAGCCTTAAGAGGAACATCTATGATCGTTTGACATTCTCCGAGCTTGTGACCATACTTCTCACAATGACAAGTGTTGAGGCTTTGGCTAATATAAAAGGAAAAGACTCCTTGCAACACTCATGTCCAATGAAAAATGGTTCAAACACAAAGAACCCAAACAAGTTTCGTCTTTTTCATTACGATTATGACACAACAGAAAAAAAAAAGTGTCACGCACTCATAAAAAAGATTAAAGATTGATCTATGAATGGTACCTTCAAGAATTTATAAAGGAAGAGATATAATATGAACAAACAGGAAATAATACTCGTGATGTATATTACCTTAGATAAGATAAATTTCAGAAATTGCATCTTCATCATTTTTGGAGTTTTTGTTTAAAGGTAGTGCATCTTCATATCTCTAAACACGAAGGGTCTCCATGGAATTTCCATGGAAAAATCTCCATTAATCTCTATTTTATCGTTAGGTCACTGTGACTGATTTTCCTTGGATTCAGTGACCAATTGTCTCCAGGTCCCTTTGTCTTTTTCTTGCTCGTCGATGTTCTTGGCCTGTATATGAAATGTTACAATCAAACCTGTCTTTACCATACGAGAACAATAACGGGTCTATTTTATCGTCAGATTACTGTGACTGATTTTCCTTGGATTCAGTGATCAATTATCTTCATGTCCCTTTATCGTTTTCTTGCTCGTCGATGCTCTTGGCTTGTATATGAATTGTTACAATCAAACTTGTTTTCACCATAAGGGAACAATAATAAGTACTACAAGGCTATTAATTTCAAATGTAATTTGGAGATCTTTTTAAGAAAACCACAAGTTTTCAATGATAATGTCACATTCAAAGAAGAATTATCCAATGTCCCCAACAATTAGTCCTCCAATATCATTTGATGAACGATCATCGTACTGTCGAGAGTCACTGTCTCTTTTACCAAGCAAACAAAGTTTATAATCAGAGACAGGGCCAAAACCCAAGCGCTCTCTTGCATAACAAAAGATTCTAGCAAGATCATATGTATTATCAAGTATATTCATAAACCCATGAACAATGTCATTGTCAAGGGACGATGTTGCAGAGCCACAGACAAACGGCGCAAGTCGATTTTTGACCTCATTTCTTATGTCATAGATATAAAGTTGAGCAAATTTCGGTGTTTCCTCATCATTGAGCAAAAGGAACCCATAAGATGATGGCAATGACCATTTATTTTAAAGACATATGGTCTTGGACGTTTATTAACCGAGTGGTCAATGTTAGTGCCCATTAAAGTAAAAACAAACTTTGAGTTATATGCATGGATGTTATCATAAAACCTTTTGGCAATCAAGAAGCTCTAGAGTTGGGCGTGGAGAAGGCAATTTGATTTTCCCATTTAAACAGCAAAGAGAGAAAAGTGGCTTTGTTTGTGATGAACCCACAAGCATTTCTTGACACCAGAAAAGAGCATTGCAATAACGACACTTTTAAGTCATGTTACCGAAATCTACATATTAATAAAACAATCCTAAACAAAATTTAAAGAAACGATAAGGGTAGCTGAAATGTTAGATAAGGGCAGTTGTAATAGCGACTGTAGGAGTATTAAACGCGGGTTGCATATTTTTCTGTTTTCTATTGTAATGGTTTGATATATAAACCAGCTTTAGGTGCAGTCTTTCATTCTTCAATTTTGAGAGGCTTAAGTGCTTAACTTGTTCTGACTCTAACATAAGCAACAACATGAAAATATCCTTCAAACAAAGCATTTCAAGTGAATCTATAAGACAACTCTCTTCTCTTTTCTTGAGTAGTCATTGAAATTGGGTTAAACATGAAACCTAGCGCAAACAGCACCTTATGATAGCAGGGGGAAAAACCGAAATAGAATGTTTGATTCATGAAACGGGAGAGAAAAAAAAGAGTTGCGCAGGGAAAAAAAACAAAGGAAATGTACTTGGTAAGATTGCTAAACAAGCCAAGTAAGCAGACAAATTAAAGATCAACTAATGGAGGCAACACATCAAGTCGTGATCTTTTATCAGAGACGAAAAACCAAATACTATAGTAAAAGGCTGTGAATGGAAAATAAGGGAGAGAAGCAGAGAAAGTAAGAAGGTATACAACATTGAAAAAAACAGGAAAATAAGGAGCACTAAACAGAGGTTAGGCGTGCAAAACAACAAACAAAGAAGAAATGAAATTCAAGAAAAAGAAAAAAAGTCAACGTAGAGCAATATAAAATAACATTGCATTGAGCATGTGTAGAAAGGCATGTATAAAGGAACCAAGCAGACGCAATTATGACACAGAAAGAACAACATACATCTGAGAAAAAAAAGAGAGGACCTATAAGCTCTAAGGAAAAAAACCTGAGGTACCTTGAGAAGGGGAGCAGGAAACCTGATAACCCAAACGCCTGTCGCTGAGAAAACATGGTGAGACAGTGGGAAAAAAAAAGTTGGAGTTAAAAAGTCATGAGATCCAAATAAAAAAATCAAGATGAGCTGGAAAAAAAAGCCAAAAGCTTGCATAAACAGTGTATATCTAAATAGCAAGCATTAATATAAATTGAGATCCAAAAACCAAATCGCAAGGTGAATAACTTCTTCTTTTTTTCATGGCTGTTGATTGAAAGAAGTCTGAGAGACCTGAATTGTGTAAAGAAGTAATGAGAATTCATCAAATTCCAAAGGCTTGAAACTGCCATAAAAGGCCGGAAATTGCAGGGGGGGGAATCAACAGCTCGATGTGGTCTAACATTCTTAGAAGCAGGTCAGAACATGCTGCTGAAACAGCTCTGACAATAAAATAACAACGACAACCTACGCATTGACAGCAATGTTCCATTCTCAACAGAAACCCCGAGTGGATGTGTAAACACCATAACAAATCCCAAAACTAATGGACATCTATGGAAAACTGGGAAAATTACAGCCTACAAAACAAATCAAAGAAAGGCAAGGAAAAATGAAGCTAAAAAGAATGAGAAACCACAACAGAACAACTAAAAGAAAACGATCATGTAATGGGACCATCCAAAAGGGAGCAGAGTTTTCAGTAGCTAAGAAATTGCTGCTGGTTGGGAAAAAAACAGGAGGCCAAAGTGCCAGCTGCAGCTGTGACAACCGCAAGGACAGATTGCAACAAAGTAGAAGATAGAGGCAGTAGGGAAAGATAAGCAAAATAGATTTCCCTACAACAACCAGCCATGCCCTTTATTGTGTAAGATGGAACAACAACATCATTGTCCCATGTAACGGAAAACACCTGAGACAGTGTCACAGGATTTGCACAGGTGATGAAATGCAGCCAAAGGTAATGGTTTTATCAAAGACAAAAAAATAAAATAAAGCAAGAGTGGTAACAGGTCTCGGGACATCCAATCAACAGTCCCTCGTGAACTTCTGATGTAATGTTGTAAAAAAAGTAACAAACACCATGACCTCTCAGCGGATAAGGAGATGATGAGCCAGTCCCTATTCCCTGAATTCAAGGCTCCCCTAAGTGGACTCTAAATGTAGAAATAATTCGCAAATTTTCGAAAATGCGCAAACCTACATGCATCACCTTAAATGTTTGGAGAAAACCAATAAAAGCAAAGGAACCCCAACATTCAGCTAACTTTGAAAGGTAGCTAAGTCAGCAAAAATGATAAATGAAAAAAAAAATTCATATCCATGTCTATTCCATGTATTAACTTCACAATAAAAGATCCTATCCCCTTCGGTCCAACATAAAAGTCATAACCTTGTTGCTTTTAATGGCTGAATCTTAATCAAGATGAATTTAAACACTCTAGGCCACCAATCTCAGGGCAATTTCCTCAACTAAGCATGCAGTTCCCCCCTATAATGTCAAAAACTTGGGACGCAATCCTGCGTTTTCTTGTTTCAATTGACTGAATCATTTCTGTATTAAAAGGAGTAAGCAACGGGTCAGACGTCATAAACCAATCTTATAACAACATTTACAGAGACTAGATCAATGCATCAGCCAACCTAGCCACTACCATCCATAAGGGAAACCTTTTAACTGACTGTTTTCCTATGACGCTCACACCTCTCAATCTGAAATGTATTTTCTCAAATAACCTCTCACAGCAGCTCAAGCAGGAGTTCAAAAAAAATCATTTTAGAAAGTATATATCTTGCAGCAAGGAGCAACACACGTCTACTCTGAAACTCCCATACCAGCAAAGAATAAGCAATGAATTATGAAACAAAGCATCGGTTCACAACAGGAAGGATAATTCAAAGAAAATCAGCGAAAAAAGCTAGAAAAAAACTCAAAATTCCAGCATCAGAGCAAAAAAAAAAATCGGAGTGAAAATGGCCTAACACACTTACCTTGAAAGGGGCCGACAAAGACAACAGCAAAAACGACTTAAAATGTTGAGGAGGACCACAAAGGACACTGGATCCTGTGAAGCAAAAATAAAAAATAAAACAGATAACCAAGAGGAATAAAAAAGCAGAAGTGCAGCGAAAACAAAAGGCAAAAAGTAGGGAAATCAAACTTTTACATGAGAAAATCCATCACCAAAAGAAATCAGGAAAAGAGTATAGAGAAGTGTGAAGAAATAAAAGGAAAGAAGAATATTTATTCGTAATCTTCTGTTACAGCAACAGGGGTATATATACACTTTCTGTTACAGTAGATGAAGCTATGTTTATGATCAAATCAAAGTCTATCTCTATTAACTATTATCCTAACAATTGTATGCAGGGCAACGTAACATTGCAGTAGGAGGGAAGCTCTGCAACTTGTGTTGGAGTTAAACTAAAACTCTGGAAGCTGTGTTAAGGTCTGATTCTACAATCTAAATTGCAGGAGGATTTGCAATCCGTGTTGGAGTAGGAGTTTGTTGTCCTTCTTTCAATACTCCCCCTCAAGCTGGATCAAGGGGGTTGATTGAGCCAAGCTTGGATAGCAGACGATGGAAGTGAGCTGAAGTTAGAACCTTTGTAAATACATCAGCCAATTGATCGTAACTGCGAGTGTAACATGGTTTGATAATCTGTGATTGAACTTGTTGATGAATAAAATGACAATCAACTTCAATGTGTTTGGTTCTTTCATGGAACACAGGATTAGCTGCAATATGCATGGCAGCTTGATTGTCACAAAACAGAGTCATTGGAGTACCGCTACAAAATCCTTGATCTGACAGAAGACCTTTAAGCCAAATTAATTCACAAGTTGCGGACGCCATCGCATGATATTCAGCTTCGGCACTAGAGCGTGCAACAACATGTTGTTTTTTACTTCGCCAGGAGACCGGATTACCACCAACAAACATGCAAAAACCAGTAGTTGATTTGCGATCAATAGCATTACCTACCCAATCAGAGTCACTATATCCAGTAATCTGAGTATGACCATGATTAGTCATAACAATTCCACGACCAGCAGAACCTTTTAGATAACGCAAAATTCGCTTAACAAGGCACAGGTGAAAAACTGTAGGAGCATGCATGAACTGACTAACAAGGCTCACTGCGTAGGTGATATCAGGTCGTGTAATAGTAAGATAAATGAGTCTGCCAACAAGATGTTGATAGTAATTGATAGACCGAAGAGGTTCACTAGTTGTTTCAAGCTTCAATTTACTATCCAATGGAGTAGGAGCAGGTTTGGCATCTGTCATCTTGGCATCCTTAAGTAAATCAAGAATATACCTGCGTTGATTAAGGAATAATCCTTTGTGCGAAACAGCCATTTCAATCCCAAGAAAGTATTTCAAACTGCCAAAGTCTTTAATAGGAAAATGTTTTTGCAGAGTAGCCTTGAGATGAGATATTGTGTTACCATCGTTTCCTACAATAATAAGGTCATCAACATAGACAAAAACCATTACTTTTGTTGTTGGCCCGAGTTGGATAAATAAGGAGGAGTCTGCATTACTTCGTTTGAAGCCATTGTCTTCAAAAACAGCACTCAATTGTGCATGCTAAGCTCGTGGAGATTGCTTCAGCCCATAAATAGATTTGTGAAGCCGACACACTAAATTAGGGTCTGAACTTTGAGGGTGACCATAAGGCAATTTCATGTAGACTTCTTCCTCAAGGTTTCCATGCAAGAAAGCATTCTTGACATCCATTTGACACATCAATCATCTATTATTCACAGCTACTGAAAGTAGAACGCGAATAGTGTTCATTTTCGCAACAGGTGCGAACGTTTCTTTGTAATCTATGCCAAAGGTTTGAGTATAGCCCTGAGCCACAAGGCGCGCCTTGTATCTCTCAATAGATCCATCTGAGTTAAACTTGGTTTTATACACCCAGCGACTGCCCACAGCATGTTTATCTTTGGGGAGTCTTACAACACTCCAGGTGTTATTCTGATCAAGAGCTTGCAACTCATCGTGCATAGCTTGCTGCCATTCATCTTTTGAGTTTGCCTCCTGAAAATTTTGTGGTTCATGCACATCAGAGATAGCAATAAGGAAGGCAGTATGTTCAGTTGAGAGATGTTGATATGTAAGGTAATTAGATATAGGATGTCTTGCAGCATAGGTGACAAAGTCTTGTAGCCTTGTTGGAGGAGCACGGTGACGGGTTGGATTTCTACGAGGCTGTGGAAATGGAGAGTGATTAGCAGACTCACTCTCAGAAACTTCCTCAGAATCCGTGGTAATAGGAATGACAGAAGGGTGCGGCTGAGGGGATTGATTAGCAGAACCATCCCCAGAGTCTGAGATATTAGGAATGACAACTCTTGAGTCAGAGTGTATATCTGTAGCTGTAGTGGACAAGTGTCTGTTATGATCGCTACTCTCATCGGCTTGAGAGTCTGTAGTTTTGTGTTCAAAATGTGTATTAACAGGGCTGGCACCCCCTTCATCAGTAGCCATAACATCAGAGAAGGAGGAAGAGTCGTTTGCAACAGCCAATCTATCTACAGATGAGGCCAAGTCTGTAGTGGCATTCAACAGAGGAAATAATTCTTTCAAGTCATCTTGTTGATTCTCGTTTTTGAAGTATAAGGAGCTTTCTTCAAATCGGACGTCTTTTGATATGAGCAATTTTTTAGAAGGAGGATGGTAACATTTATACCCCTTTTGTGTTGAGGAGTATCCCAAGAAAACACACTTAGCAGCCCTTGGATCAAGTTTGTCCCGATGTAAGTTTTGTATATGAACAAAACAGGTGCAGCCGAACACTCGTAAATGAGATAGATTAGGAGGCTGTTTCTGCAAGACTTCAAGAGGTGATTTAAACTGTAATACTCGACTAGGAAGCCGATTGATTAGATATGCACCAGATAACACTCCGTGAGACCAAAACGTTTTAGGAACATGCATGTGTAGCATTAAAGCTCTAGTTTTTTCCAATAAGTCTCTATTTTTACGTTCAACTACCCCATTTTGTTGAGGTGTGCCAACACAGCTCGACTGATGTAAAATGCCATGAGAAGCTAGATATTGTGTCATATGTTTAAACATGAATTCAGTGCCATTATCAGATCGGAGAATTTTTATTTTCGTAGAAAATTGAGTCATGACCAGCATATGAAAATTTTGAAAAACATGCATAACTTCACTTTTGAATTTTAAGAGATAAATCCAAGTAACACGAGAGAAATCATCAACAAAGGAGACAAAATATTTGTAGCCATCAAAAGATTCAATAGTTGGTCCCCAAACATTAGAGTGAACAATATCAAACATCTTATTTGATTTAGATGATGAAAGCATAAAGGGAAGTCTGGTAGACTTAGACAAATGACAAGTATCACATGGAATATTTTTTAAATCCAAATTGGGCATTAATTTGGTGAGGACAATGTCTGAGGGGTGAGCTAAGCGTTGGTGCCATAAAAGTTGCTCTTGATGAAACGAAGAAAGAGCAGAAACTTGATGGTACCCGTTGTTCTGAGGATGACTTGAAAAATAATAAAGCCCTTTGAAAAAGAAACCTTCACCAATCGTCTTCTTGGTGGCAAGGTCCTGAAAAAGAACTTGTTGAGAGTCAAATATAACACGACAATTTAGTGTTCGAGTAATTTTACCAATAGAAAGTAATTGAAATGGAAAGGAGGGAACGCATAGGATTGAAGATTCTATACTATTGGACATTAATTTAATTTTTCCTTTACCCTTGACAGAGACATGTTTTCCATTGGCAATAGACACATGAGTTGGAGAAGAAAATCCTTCAAAATTATATAAGCTGGTCATTTTATTAGTTATATGATCAGTGGCACCTGAATCAATGACCCAAAAATCATGCACAATACTAGCTACCAAGGCAGTTTTAAATGCAGTGAAAATACCTTCTGTGTTTTCTTGCGAGAGGTGAGCAGAATTTGCAAGGAAGCCTGCAAACTTACCAAGGAGGGCCACAGAATCAAAGGCAGATGCTGTCATGGTAGTATCACCATTTTCCTTAAGATATGCAGCAAACTCATTGAGAAGAGCAGATGAGTTGGTAGAGAAATTCTCAATGTTACTGGAAGAAGTACTAGTGAAGTGAGCAGCGGCAACGTGACTTTTGGTGTTATAGCTCCTTTGAGATCTCTTTTTTTTTCCAAAATCTGGCTTCAACTCTGGATGAAGGATCCAACACCTCCCAATAGAATGACCAATATTATGACAATGGTGGCACTTCAACTCAGTTCGTTTACCCTTGTAAGGTCTGTCATTATTCATTGACCTGTTGACAGCATAAACATGAGATTCTGATAAAGAGTTTTTAGAGTCAGAATTCATAACCTTTCTACGAGCTTCTTCCCGTTGGATAGTAGCGCACACACTTGTAAGGGATGGAAGATCAGGATTCATGAGAATTCTGCTACGGAGATCTTCATAGTCTGAACCGAGACTAGCTAAAAGCTGAAAGATCTTGTCCTCCTCTTCATGTTTTCTTAATTCTGCTGCATCAATCGTGTGAGGTCGATTTAATGCAAGTTCACTCCACATACCTTTCAAGGTCCCAAGTAATTGGACGTAGGTCTTGCCATCTTGCTGCAGATTAGCAAGATTTCTATTGATTTGGAAGATACGAGCTGCATTGTTCTGGTTTCCAAACATCTCCTTCACTGCTTCCCATAGTTCAAAAGAAGATTCTGAGTAGCTGAATATTTTAGCAATATGATTTTCCATAGAGTTAAGTAACCAGGACATAACAAGTTGGTCCTTGCATTGCCAAGCTTCATAAGCTTGTGAAGAAGAATTAGGGGGTCTGATATGGCCATTGACATAGCCAAGTTTGGATCTGCCACCAAGAGCAATTGACACAGCTCTTGACCAAGGAAGATAATTAAATTCATTTAACAAAACTGAGCCTAAACGTTGATTGGGATTTGGCTCTCCTTCAGACATATTGCAGGATCTGTTGATTCCCTCAGCATTATCCATCTTGAATGGATCTTCCATAAGTCTTAAATAAACAGCAGGATATTAAGAACATGCTCTGATACCATGAAGAAATAAAAGGAAAGAAGAATATTTATTCGTAATCTTCTGTTACAGCAGCAGGGGTATATATACACTTTCTGTTACAGTAGAGGAAGCTATGTTTATGATCAAATCAAAGTCTATCTCTATTAACTATTATCCTAACAATTGTATGCAGGGCAACGTAACATTGCAGTAGGAGGGAAGCTCTGCAACTTGTGTTGGAGTTAAACTAAAACTCTGGAAGCTGTGTTAAGGTCTGATTCTACAATCTGAATTGCAGGAGGATTTGCAATCCGTGTTGGAGTAGGAGTTTGTTGTCCTTCTTTCAATAAAGTGTAAGCAACCCATCCCAAACAAAGTTGAAAAGCTGCAATCCAAACTGCTTGAATAATAAAACTAAGGAAGAGAAGAAAAAATGAGATGATGCATCCTGCCTCTGTCTAAGCAGAAACCAAAAGGGGAGAAGAGCCAGTACACCCTAAAGCAGAACCTAAAGCATTATATATTGGTAGGAGAAAAGGGCAATGTATGCCTGCCATGCTGACCAAAAAAACGAACAACAGGATGCCACAAACCAAGCAAAAAGGAACAGTTTAGATTAGACATGCTTGAAAGTGCATAAGTATTTTAAAAAAAAAAATCCCATCACCTAACCTAGTCAAAGCCAAACTAACCCATCAGAATCCCTCACCATGAATCCATATTTCCCGCCCAAGAAAAAACAGGACAACTCTCCCCTCAACAAAGGACATTCCTAGCAACATGCCAACCTCAACATGCATTCAATGGATGGATGTCGGCTCAAAGAGCCTAGACCCGTAACGCCCTCCCCACCTTTCATGAGCAAGGAGAAACGCCCTCAGCTCTGCGAAACCCAAAACAACAGCCTTCTCTTTTTTAGTTTAACGTGGGTGTCCGGGCCACTTGCGCGCACCTCGACTAATCTCACGGGCCCTGAAGTTAACGACCATGTAAGCCTCCACTGGCCATCATATGAGTAACCATAGGGCTCGAACCTGAGACCACAGATGGAGCAAACCTCTTGGTCCCAAGCTCTTACCACTGGGCCACCACCTAGATGGTTTAATAATATTGGTAATGTCACTCAAGGTTTAATGATCATAATCACCGACTTACCTCAGTGTCTCAATGCTTCTCTTCTATGTAGAGTGTGTTGGTTTTTAACGTAGTTTTTGTGGTTAAAATGTTTTTAAAAATAAGTTTTAAAAAAGTGTAGTTAACTGTAATTAGTTGAATTTAAATACATGTTTGGTAAAAATTATGATTGAAATTTATGTGTAGCAAAAAAATATGTATAAAATAATTGGTGGAAGTGTGGTTGCGGTTACTTTTCAAAATACTTTTTACTTGGAAATGCATCAAAATAATATTTTTTTTATTTTAAAAAATTTATTTTTAATATCATCGCATCAAAATAATCTGAAAACACCAAAAATATATTAATTTGAAGCAAAGAAAAAAATTTAAAAAAATTAATGTTTTTTAAAAGCGCTTTTGAAATGTAAATACAAATAGAATTATATGAAATTCAGTTAAAAAAACATGTAAAAACTTATACACAAAAACTGCATTTTAAATTTAAATTTTTAATAACTCCCGCAATATAAAATATAATTTAATTTATTACCAAACACTTTACATATTTATTTCACTGTAGATTTAAAAACCGGTGAAAAAAAAAATCAGCGGTAACGCGGAAAACTACCGCTCTCTATATGGAAATAAAGTGATTTATCTGCCAGTAATGTATAAATAGAATTCATCATCTAATCTTTCACTGTGCGAAAATGCCATATCAAGACTACTTGTGTTTCTCTTAATCAGGAAAAACACATTTCTCTGCATCAGCATGTTGTATCTAAATAAATTCTTTAAAGCGTTTATCTTAAGATTTAAACATAAAAAAAAATTCAAATAATAAATTATACTTCAAAGTTAAAATTGATGAAACCTACGTTCATAATCTTTATTTTTATTATATATATATATATATATATTTAAAGTATTTTTTTCTAAAATATTTTTGTAATTTTTATCTCTAAAAAAATACTTATTTAAGCATTAGAGAGTCTCTATCTCTATCAAAAGAAACTTTTTACAAATATTGACTACAAGTCACTTTGTTATACCAAGTACCAAGTATAAGCTATCAATTATTTTAGTTAAAAAAAATAAATAAAATTATTAAGATCAATTAATTAACTAATTATTTAACTCGGAAACTTTATTCTTAAACTAATTAGATTTTTGGAACCTCATAAATATTGATAATAACAATGAAGGTGAAAATAAGGATTGAGATAGAGGTGATGATAATGATGGTGGTAATTATTAAGATAGCGATAATAATAATAATAATAATAATTTGGATAGTATTGTAAATAGAATGACGCTTATATTTATAAAAATTTGATTATCTGAAAGTATTTAATTAACAAATTAGGTTTAAAAACTAATTATAAAATGATTTATATTTTATAAAATATATGATAAAGAATAAAACCAAAAATATATTTTATGCAAAATAAGCGTGCTCTAATATATATATTCCAATCTTAGTGCTTGAAAACAAATTGATAGGAGCAAAATTGACCTATTCAACAGGATACTCGACAACCTGGTTGTTTAATGAGGGAGAATTGAATTGTTCATGGGAGAGGCTGGCTATTCTATAACTGAATAGCTGCCTGCCATCAAATTTACATGAGCAAATTCAGTTTCAGTACTAATTATAACTACCTGATTCGTACATTAACTGTACAGTATTAAGGCTTGATCAGTCGGTATAAGCTTGTGGGTCTGGCGATAAAGAATTAGGTGAGCTAGACTTATCAGAACCCTCATCTTTAGAGGGTGCATGTTAAAGATGGTGCATGTTAGTGTAATATACCGGTGATAATTGATTTTTAAAATATTTTTTATTTAAAAATATATTTAAATATTATTTAAATAGTATGGAAATATAAAAATAAATTATTTTAAAAAAACTTAATCTCAAACAACTCCTCATAGACCAATAAAGTGTTAATCTAGCGATTAAGGCATTGCTATATCCCTACAAGGGTGAGAACACAGACTCGATCTCTAAGAAGCATAGTTGTTGGGAGGACACAAGTTCGATCTCTAGGAAGCGCAGTTGTTGGAAGAGACAACCACGAATCTCGAACGGAACTAATCTTACTCTTTAAAAAGGATATGAGAATACCCGAATAAAAATAAAAAATAAAAAACAATTTTTCAGATAGATAAGATATACCTGTATCATCATCACAGACATCACTCATTTAAACATGGTTATTAAACTTCATCAGGATTGGTCAAGTGGTTGGATCATAGTTATTTAAGTTTTACCAAATTAAATCAAGTCATCCACGATAATAAATGAAAAAGTTTGATTTCAAAAAATAAATATTCTCGCTCTCTCTCTCTCTCTAGCAAATCCTCATTTGACAACACCAATAAAAGGATATTAATTTAATTTTTTGTTTGCCTCTTTTTCTTCTTTTTTTCAATTTAATTTCTGAGATCACCGGTCAAGGATATTAATTTCAACACCAATAGGTGATTAGATGTGATTGTTAAGAGGGAGGGGAGGAATCGAATTTAATACGTTAATTTATTTAAGTTTGTGAGTATTATGGAAAAAGCTTCAGTAATTTTTTTAAAATTAAAGACCACCGATATAAAACTATGTCGTTTTAAGAGAGATTAGAATTATCTGAGATCACCGGTCAAGGATATGATACAAGTAAGAAGGGCTAGCAGGCTACAAATGCATAAATACATTAACCATATGTAAAAAATAAAAAATAAAAATCCAAAAACTGCACAAATGGCATGGATTTTAACGTGTTAGCAATTCATTGGTCAACAAAAGAATCTCTCAACAGCGAGATCTCCCTAAAGGATCCCGATGTTGTTTCCTAATCACCGTCAATGTAATCAGGACCAAGTCAAAAGGGGACATTTAAAAAAACAAATCTCACCCGTCAATTATATCAACGGCTTTCCTTCATTCAGTGCCTCCGTTTTTAACTCTCTTCACTTCACGCTCTCTCCACCCTTCAGAAACCAGAATCAAAGCACACAAAAACTCAAAATTAAAGTAAAACTTAAAAAAGAAAAGATGGGAGAGAGCGCGAGAAATAGTACGCGGGTAGCAGAAACTGAGATTCCGGAATCCTCGATCACAAGTTTCTCAAAGAAAATGAATTTTGATTTCGAAGAGTTTAACTCACCTTCGTTGAATTTGAAGCTCCAACCTCATCGTTGCGCCGATATGTCGCCGCAGAAAGTGGTTCCACCGGGAAATTCTTCGAATCCCAGTGGCGTTCTAACCGGATTTTCCAGCTGCGGCGACTCTCCAGTACTTTCCTGCTGCTCCAGCAATGCACCGGTCCAGGTTGTGAAGGATAGCTTGAGGTTTCTAGATCTAGAGGTGAATTTGAAGTTCAAAACTTAGAAGTTGGCTAAATTTTGGTCATGTTTTGTTTCTGTTTGTTCGCAGAGAAAATAGAGGAAAAAATAAACAAGCATTTGAGATGCTTCTGGAATCTTCATGCGAGTTTAAAACTCTTCTCAGTTTGCGTAAACTTTCCTTTGTTTTCTCAGTGAACAAACAGAGGCGTTCGTTCAGATTCTATCATGGAATTTAAGTTTTGCAGTGTGTTGCAGCTTGTTTTGTGAGGAAAGAAAGAAAAACAACCGGGAAGTTTTAGATTTTGACAAGCTTTATGAATATGAAGTTTTTCTCAGTCCACGCAGGTTTTTCTCACTTATCAAACAAAGACATACAAAATTTGTGACGTGGTTTGATTTTACAGTTTGTTACAGTTTGTTTGCCGAGAAAACGAAGGGAACAGGATTTCACACTCTCTCTTTCAAAATTAAATAAGTTTTGTTTGTTCGTGGTCGTTACTATTTTTTCCTTTATTCTTTAAATTTCAGTTTCAGTTTCTCGTGTTTAAATAAGAGTACCTAGCATTAATTAGCAGTAATAATTATGAAATCTTATTTATATTTGCAGGCGAAGAGTCCCGAAACGGAAAGCTCAACGTGCAATGACAGGAAATTCAGGTTCAAATAATTTATAATCTATCACCTTCGCTTCATTAATTAATATTCCTTTATGGTCTCAGAAAACGAAACCGTCCTTAACCTCTTCATTTCTCCAAACTAAAAATCACCCTCCCTTGCTTGGCAGCAGAGAAACCACTCCTTCAAGCGAGTTTCACGGCAGCAGTACCGATCACATGGACACACCGGCAGCTATAGAGAAGAAGGAAAGTCTTCGCCCGAGAGATTCACCGGCGGTGAAAATGCCGAGTCAGGCGGAGATCGACGCGTTTTTCACGGGGGCAGAGAGAGAGGAGCAGAGAAGATTTGCGGAGAAGTAAGTGGTCCTATTGTGCAGTGTGGCAGTTACTTTTTATGTGGTGTGGCGTGGGATAAGGAGCGTGGAGAGAACGGAAGAGTAACTAACTGCTAACAAACTTGTATTCGAGATTTGCAGGTACAACTATGATGTTGTGATGGATTTGCCAATGGAGGGTCGCTACCAGTGGATTTGCTTGAAGCCATAGAGGATCGATAAGGGAGTTACAGGGGTAGTAGCCTTCGTCTAGCACGTGACCATTGAAATTGCCAATTTCAGGGAAGGTTGTCTGGTTTGCTGCTGTACAGTTTCTTTTTTCTTTCGTGGAGGTCTCGCATTATTTATATAATATCTGACGCCCGATACTATACATTGATCGAAACGAGGTTCTTGAATAAAATTCCCAGGACTTTGAGTGGCGGGCGGGTACGGTAGCAATTCTGGCGGTTGTTTTTTGGACTTGCAGGCATGGGATGGGTTTTATTTTGTTCTTGTATTGGGGAAAAAGTATTTTTTTGTTTGAGCTTTAGGCTTGGCTGTTTATGGATGTTCTCTTTTTTGTTAGTTTTTTCAGAGAAGGCTTTTTTTTTTTTATCGTTACCTCCATGTCCCTTTTCTGCTTAATCTTGGAATATTATCTGAAATATCAGGCCATGATCGATGATTTCTTCTGCAAACATGTATATATCTTGGAGGGTTTTTTTTTTTTTTTGAAATTAGAACCTCGGCTAAAAGACTTTATTAATTTAAATGAAAACAAAAAGAAAAGGGTTTCTAATTCTGGACTTTTCTTTGTAAAACCGTTCCTGCATTGAGGTCATCTCGAGCTAGAAATGAAGCTTAATTTCTGAGATAAAATAGCTAGAAATTCGAGATATCATCCATCCATCCATCCATACATGCATATACGAGAGGCTGGAGCAGAGACGTGCACGCACGCATGAGGGGCGAAAATGGTAAATTTGGAGGCTTATCATGTTCTTCTAATCAATTATTAATTTGTTTGCTTCGCGGTGGAAACATGCTTCTGGGGATCGGATACGTTGTGATATATTGTCCCTCGGAGAGCTGACATTATTGGCTGTATTGTACTGGTGAGAGCATAACAGATATTTCTTGCCCATGAACCCAGCTTTACAGGATAGAAGATCTTCACCGTTTAAAAGAAAGCACGGCAGCATCTTCCCATAGAAGGGTAAAAAATCGTTATCGAGATAACCGAGCAGATCAGGATAGCAAGCACAGAGCTCGCCGGAGGAGGGAAGGAAACAATTAGAGAAACTAGCTAGACTGGCGGTGCATTGCACGTTGGCTAGCTAGCTAGCTGATTAATGGCATTGACAACGACATACAAGTGGCAAGATCATATATAGCGAGCCACATGTTCATAAATTTGGAAAAAGACGATTGAAAGAAAGAGGCCAGAACGTGCAGTGTGCTTGCCATGTATTATAGCTTGGTGGCTGGCTTTGGATCTGATGAGCCACTCATTTAATTGCTATTTGCAATAAATTAAAAAAAAAACAAACAAACAGATATGGCCTTGTGGAGGGTGGCGGTGGGGTACAGAATGCATTGCTTGTTAACGAGAGATCAGTGGTCTCTTTCGATATTTTTTATTTTTTTAATTTTGATATTAGTAAATCAAAATAATCTAAAAATACTAAAAAATATTAATTTTAATTAAATTAAATTAAATTTTTTCAGTGTTTTTAAAATGCAAAAACAGTACCTATATCCTCTTTGTAAATTAAATCTCTCCTTGTGTATGAAGTAAGAGTAACAAATATTCTATTCACCCATCATCTTTACAGGTATCTTTTTGGTCAACTTGGAGAAAGGTTCCCTCGCCCTCTCCCTCTCCCTCGTGTTTTTGTATTTAAATTTGTTTACCCTCCTTTTTTTTCACTCCTTCAAGTTTTTAAAGTGAAGTGTTAGCGTGATCAGTCACACACAGATTTATCTTCATTACTGTGTGTTTCAAACATACTTAGATTGTTAGATTGGTGTCCCAGCGAAAAACAAATTATTAAAATAAAAATATGCGAGATTGATTCGTGCTAATTTAGATTAATTTGTAAAATTCATGACTTGGATTATAAGACCATGATAACGCTATATAAAGCAAATCAAAATAAATTATGAAGTTCAATTCCTAATTAATTCAGTATTGAAGAATGAAATAAAAAAAAAACAAAAAAAATCAACCTGAATTAACCTGTCAAACTCATGACCCGAGTCATGAGATTGGATATCCTCGTAGAAGGTAAAAAAAAGAAGTATGAGACCTAATTTTCAACAAATCCTTTGTTGAAGGGTGAAATTAAAGAAAAAATTAATCTAAAATCAAGACATAATAAAATAACTTGAGTTTACTTGGGTTAACCTGTAAAATATATAATCTGAGTCATAAGATTATTATAACTTCATAGAAAGAAAACCAAAAAATATCATAAAATCTAATTCTTAATCAACTCAATATTGAAGGATAAAATTGAAAAAAAAACAATTAAAAAATACAAAAAAAAACTCGAGTCAATTGGGTTAACTTGACAAACCCACGACTAAAGTCATGAGACCGTGATAACCTCATAGAAAACAAACCAAAGTAAAGTTTATTTATCAATCAACTCAATACTGAAGGATAAAATTGAAAAAAAATAATTAAAAAAGACAAAAAAAACTTAAGTCAACCATATATAAAGTAAATCATAATAAAATATAAAGTCAAATCTCGAATAAATTAAATGTTGAAGTATGAAATTAGAAAAAAAAAACATAAATTTAGAAAAAGCCAATAAAACTAAAAAACAATAGTATGATATTGCAAGGTAGAGCATAGTAAAAGCTCTTGTATTATTAACATGATCTCAAGACCATATCCCTTTCCTCACAAAATTTGACGAGGGTGTCTAGTATTTAGAATCTGTTTGGTATTATGGTAGTAGTTGTTTTTAAAAGTGCTTTTCGCTTGAAAATGCATATAAATAATATTTTTTTATTTTTTAAATTTATTTTTAATATTAACACTTGAAAATATAAAAAATATATTTTAAAGATAAAAAATAATTTTAGAGCCAAATTGTCCGATTTGAAGTAAGAAGCAAGGTAGTCAATTCCGTTCCGTTTCGTCCGGAATGACCGAAACATTCCATACCAATTCAAAAAACAAAACAAATTTTATCTCATTTTAAATCTCGGTCCGTTCCGGATTTTTCGGTTAAATTCCACCCGGAACGTTCCGCTTTCATTCCACATGTTCCGTTCCGCTATTGAAAAGCTATTGAATCTAATTGAACCTTGTTCAATTTAATTAATTAAACCACCCAAGTATAAAAAGCTCTTTTTCATTACTATTTTCAATAACAATGATATTAATAATAATATTGAAAATTATTATTACTATTTTCATTAACAATGATATTAATTTTTTAAAATTAGATTTATCACTAATATATATGGTTTATATTCATGTTGTTTTTTTTCATGTTTATACTTTGTAGGAATTTGAGCAAAATAAGGGATGTTTTAGATTCCATTAGTCTTGATAACATTGACCTAACTTTATATTTAAAATATTTGTGTTAAAACATTTTACTTTCATAATATTTTGATATTTTGTTTAAGTTGAATTACTTTAAGTTAAAGATCTATTTAATCTTGACTATTTAGAAATATTTTAAATTTTGAAATTATATTTGTTTGACATTGTGTTTGTATTGCATAATTTATAATTAATTTATATTGAATTTAAATTATATTTATATAAACAGTACAACCCAAAACGACAAATCGAAACACACTCAAAATGAAATATTTGAATTGAAAAAATAAAATTTCTATGAAAACGGAATTGACAGGTAAAAAGTTGACAATTATTGGGTCAATCTGTTGGATGACATGTCCTTGCTGTGTATCCTTTGATTAGATCATTCAAAATTCAGTTAACAACATTGTACCAGTTTTGAAGCTAAAAAAAAAAAAAATAAGTTTTTTTAATAGTAAGAAAGATGTTTTGAACAAAGACAAATGGCGTTTTTATTTGAACACGCTATCCATAATCACGTTTCTATATAAAGAAACGATTCATAATCGCGTTTCTATTTCCAGCGATGATTTCTAACAACACTACGATCGTAACCGGTTTTACTTTGGTACATGCTCGTGGGTTTTTCCTTTTTCTTACTTCTGCTTCGTGGGCTCGCTTGCTGAGCTCATAGAACTAGATCTTCTAAACAAAGTGTTACACTGGTGATGGCTAATCTAGCACTCTCCTAGCTATATCTCGCTTGCACCAACCTTTGCTTGTTCTGCTTCTTCTTCCTTCGCCTCATGTAGCTCTTCATGATCGATCAGCCATTTGAGCAAGTGACTTGGCCTCACCAGCTGCTTCCGCTTCTTGCTGCAGTTGCTTGGGATATCTCAGCCTTTTTTTCTCTGGCTTCTTTCTCTTAATTTCACCTGAACCAGGGCTGTGATCTGACCTAGTTTTGTCCAGTTCAGCCTCATGAAGAGAAGCAACTGTACGTTACTGATCGAGGTCATTCCTTTTTGTAACGATATGGCAGCCACCTTCTGGCAATAATAGTAATATTCCACGTACGTAGCCATTTGATGTAACGATGGGTTGTCAATGATTCATTGAAAGAAAGAAAGAAAAAACGAGATTGGTATTAGAGATTACTAACCATGTTATTTTTCTAAAATATTCCATCAATTTTATCAAAAAAAGGGGGGAAGTACACACCAGTCAAGGCGTGATTGCTGATATTATTTTACTGGGCTTCGCCTTTTCACTGTTTTAAGTAAGTTTCAGCTTGCACTATCAGAGGCATGTGCCTTACAAATCCTAAATAAACACACGATCTTGCAACCTGAATAGCAGTTTTACAGATTATAGTTTAATTTCATCAAGATGACTTGCAAGAAACAAACGCACGCACTTCTGTATATATATTTAGGATAACACTGAGGTGGAAAAAAAGTAGTTGAACTGGATTCAGAGACTAAAATCACAGAAAGAAAAGAACATGAAATTAGTGATCATTGCCCTCCTCCATATAACATATAAATTTCGAGTTCTTTTCTTTTTGTTTGGTCATAGCTACATTTTCAGTTTTGGAATACCAGTGCGTTTTGCCTTTAGCCCCCCCTCCATGTATACACAGCCATGTTGAAACGGACTTACTGCTCCTCCATCGGTTGGGTTCTCAAGATTGCCGGCTTGTGCTTAGTTGACCCGTTAAAAATGGAGGGAGAATCAGAAACACCGCGACTGGTTCCACTTGGTGGTGAGACTCGTAAGCACCGTTGAAATGGTCCTACGATGACCTAAACCCAAATATATATATATATATATATATATATATATATATATATATATATATATATATATAATATTTGATGTTTTTGTAGTGGGTTTCCAACTTGGACACCAGCGTGACGTTTACTAGAAAATTTAAGAATAAAAACACGCATTATTAATTGGATTTCCTTGTAGTTAGTCTTCTAATTAATAAGAAGTTAACCTTCATTTTCTTGACTCGTTAAGAGGAAAACGACTCATCTCCTACCTGTATTTCTTTAGACAAGACAGTTCTGCGCCATTGACAATAACTCGGGAACATAACATGAGATTTACGTAGATGATGAGAGAGGCACCACCTTTCTCATGCACACCAACCAAAATAATAAAATAAAATAAAATGAATAGTTGATTTTCAGTTGCTCCACCAAACTATTTGAGAAAGGTTTGACTTCACGGGCCATGGACTGTTCAAATTCAAGGATTCAAAGCACCTGCTTCCATGAATTTCACCCGAGTTTACGACTTTTTTTTCCCTCGAAAATACAAGTTTTTAAAAAATTATAAATTATAATTTTTATTTTAAAAAAGAATTTTTAATGAGATCTATGTAAAATTGTGTATTAATTAACCAAATATTTTTAATAAATATTTAAAAATATAGTGGATTATATGTTTTAGTCGTGTTTTACTTGAAAAATTATTAAATTTATAACTTTTAGTATTTTTTTTCATGATTTTCTTATGACATTATTAAAAATAAAATAAAAAGTTTTAATTAAAAATTATTTTAATATATTTTAAAATAAAAAATACTTTTCATTGAAATACGAAACACAAATTTAAAAATATAATTAAAACAAAATACAATTTTAACTACTCTTGCCATGATACCAAACAAACATTCGTCATGGAAAAGCTAAAATCTAAATGGGTTGGAGAATATTAATTTGCATTAAAATTGAAAAGAAGAAAGTTAAAGAAAACTTCTCTCACCAACTTTGATACGACATCGTGTTTGGTCAACAGGCATTGCGCTGGGAGTAACAAACTTATCCGGAACGGGCTTGTGCCTGTTAAATCTAACGTGGCAAAAAAATCAAGAAATCATAATTGGATAAAAAAAAAGAAAGGGAAAATTGTTTTAAAAAAGGACGCCCTCATAAGCTAAGAAATAATTATTTCACCTAAAAAATCACAACCACACGCAATCCTCTTGTTTTTGTTTTCTTTCTTAGAGTTCAACTCTCCGCCAAAGAGAAGAGGAGAAGAAGTCTTGTAGGATTTGAAGAAGCAGCAGTAATGTTTGGTGGCGGTGGCGGTAGTGTTTATTGGGGAAGGAAAGAAGGTGAATCGAAAGGAATTGTGGTCATATTCGCATGGAATTCGATTCCTGAGGAACACTTGAATAGTTACTTGGATTTGTATTCCTCTCTTGGTTGGAATTCCCTCGTTTCTCATGCCGATTTCCTCTCCGCGTTAGTCTTTCTTTCTTTGCCACTGTTTGGTTGCTGAGAAAATCAATTTTTATAAGTTTTTTTTTTTTTGATAATTTTATAGTGTCTTACTGATTATAGTGACAAAATTAGTTCAGCGTTGTAGATTTTTAGTGAAATAAATACCTAAATAATTTCATTTTGTTTTTAATTGCTGTGATATTCCAAAGCTTTTGAGTAGCCAAACAGAGCATTTAGGGTTTTCTAATCAACTTAATAATGTCCAATTATGTGCGGATTCTAGTGTTGAATGGTGAAATTTGATTTAATTTGCGATTGGAGAAAGAAAAACGTGCATGTATTTTGGTAATTCTGTGATAATTGCATTCATGACGACTTATATAGGAGGATGAAGGCCAAAAAGTAGGTTGGTTAAGGGTAAGAAAGGAAAAATCTTTGTTAGATTGCGAAATAAGGTTTGTATTAGAGAGAACTGAATGACTATATGTTGTTGTTCTTCTTCTTCTTGTTGTTTTCATTTGAATGGCTATATGTTATTAAATGGAATGAGTATTGTGTCTGGCTCATTCTATGGATCTCTTTTTGTGTACCATGATTGAAGGGACAAGCTCAATCAACTCTTTTATATGAAATCATTTGCTCAAACTCAAATGCAAATGCAGTGATGCTAAATTTTTTTGTGTTTGTTGGGTTGTGTTGGGAGAGGGGCTGGGGAGTTGAAGATGGTTGGATTAATTGTTTTCTCCATAATGTTGAACTTGATGTGTGTTTGTTGCTGGCTAATGATCTACAGATTTTATCCTGAAAGGGCTTTGTCACTGGCATATATTCTCCTCAATGAGCTTGTTGAGGTCAGTTACTTAAACTTTTACTAATTTTCAATTGTTTGATTAGATTTAGATCAACATCCTAAAGTATATTATTATGGAGTTCCAATGTGTGGGAGTGACTATGTTTGTGGGGTCCATATTGGTCAAAATTATGCCAATGAAATTATTTATCCCCTTTGCCATTACTGTGACAGCAGTGAAATAGAGCATCTATTAGTTTGGAACTTTTTATGTTTTTCATAATACATAGAGTAATTACCTACTTTTTTTTGGTATGCAGGATCTAAGGGTTAGACCATGTCCAATTGTATTTGTTGCATTTTCTGGGGGTCCAAAAGCTTGCATGTACAAGGTTTTTCAGGTAATTTTAGTGAAATTTTAAGATACTGATTTGTATTTTTCCCCTTTCTCCAACACTGACAGTAGAAGTAATTTTACCGTACTTAATGCAGATTATTCAAGGAACATGTGAAGGTCATCTTAATATGGTACGCATTGTCTTTCTTCTATTTCTTATATGATATATTCTTTCACCTTCATGGTTCTATTTAATTGAAAGTTTTGATTTTTTTTTTAATTTTCTTTCTATTTGTTTTATTCCGTGAAGGATGAAAGTAGATTGGTGAAGAATTGCATTTCCGGGCATATCTATGACTCTTGCCCCATAGATTTTACAAGTGATTTGGGTGCCCGATTTGCTCTACACCCTGCAATTCAAAGAATGCCTGGTCCATCAAAATTTGTGTCTTGGGTTGCTAAAGGCCTTGCTTCTGGACTAGATGGTTTATACCTTACGAGGTTTGAGTCCCAGCGTGCTGAGTATTGGCAGACTCTGTATTCTTCAATTGTAAGTTCTAACTGGCCTTCAGCTCCCCTAAAGTTGTCTGTCTTTCTCAATCATTATATTTAACTTTCATTTCTCTTCTATAGGACATGGGTGCTCCATATCTAATTTTATGCTCAGAGAATGATAACCTCGCACCGTATAATGTTATCTCCAAATTTGCTCAACGATTACAAGATCAAGGGGGAGATGTTAAGCTTGTAAAGTGGAATCATTCACCTCACATAGGTTTGTTTCAGACCCATTCTTTTGTATTTTGTTAATACAGTTTGCAATGGTTTTGAATGCTATTAATGGTTAAAGTGCCTTACTGAAATATAAGAATCTTTTATGTGCGGGTTTTGATTATGAGCCACTATGGTAATCAAGTAAATACAACCAAAATTTAAGCGCTAATGTGCTTGTTAGCGGATAAGTTGAATACCTTCTCTTTTGTTGATACTGATTGGGTGAGTGCTTGAAAGTTGAGAGTTGACCTTTTTTCTCATTATTGAACCTTATTACATTTGATAAACCGTAGTCATCATACCTATTTGGTGCTTGTAGTCATGAGCAATGGAAATTTTGTATTGTTCCATCTATATTGTCAAGAAAGAACATTAGTTTCCTGCTGTCATGGGCAGGAGGAAATCCTTCTACCCAATGCATGATAGTCTCTCAAGCCACCTTGTGTGGATAGCATTAATTGCTTTATAATTCATAATCAATACAAATCTTCTGTTTGATCACTAATCTTTTGTCTAAAACGAAAGTTGCCCTTTTATTATATATTAATGAAATTGATCCAGAAAATAGATAGTCTTTGCATATTAGCACTTTATTAATGGCATGGATTCGCCAAATATGGGCACTGACACTAATTGGCCTTTGGTCCACTAGTAGTGGCTTCCTGTAAAAGCCAGAGGCGATGGGTTCAGCTCTTAGTGAGAAAGCTGAGCTTCTAGATGATAGTAATACAGGCACTTATCATCATTCATGTTACGTATGACATTACTTGATGTTCACTCTGTAAGGTAAGGAATGAAAGGCAGTATTATTTCTTGGGACTAAGCATTGACGAGATCTGAAATCCTACCATTATGATCTTTGTTGCATCTTGTCTCCTTTCATATGCGGGATGCACATGGAGATTTAATCTCAGAAAAACTGTGAATAGTACCTTAAAATGCTTCCAAGAGAAAGTTGGATGAATAAGGAAATTCAAATCTTATGTTTGTCTAGTTCTTTGAATAGGGAGAAGACCATAATGGCCTCTTCAAATCTGAGTATCTTTGCTTGCAGATTTGCAGATTTATGGTTTACAGTTGGATCAATGATTGCAGTAATCATTTCCAATGGACATGTTCAGCCAATAGTGTCTGTATGTTGTGGGTTTCTTACTGTTTACCAACCATGAAAATGAGAAGGAGAGCAAAGGATAAAGTTATACAGCTCAAATCCCATTAGTTGACAAGTTACTGGACTACTTTTGTTGCTTGGAATTGAGTTTCTATCTTACTTCTAACTGTTCTATTTGCAGCATGTCTCTTACATGTTAAGACCGGACTAATTCCATCCACTTGGCATTTCAGGTCATTACCAGCACAATCCAATCCAGTACAGGGCTGCGGTGACCAATTTGCTTGACAAGGCACCTTCAGTTTATTATCGAAGAATCCAACAACTCAGAGAAGGAATTGGCCTGGACAGCATGCATGATGAGATGTCCGAATTAATATGTGACCTTCAGAAAGCTGCTGTTAACTCAAACCAAAGCTTAAGAAGAGTTGCTGTTGAGCCAGGTGACCACTTCTTTGTCCCCAGTTCAGCAGAATATTACAATAGCAGGGAGTCGGGACCCCTCCAAGATGAAAGGAAAGAAAGATCAATTTATCTGCCAAACCCTCCAAGTATTAGCGCTCACAGTGTACTTGGCCAAATCCTCTTTGATGCATGTGTCCCGAAGAATGTTGAAGGTTGGGATATTAGATTTTCCGGTTGTCTGAATGGGCAGCCAATAGCTTCTGCTCAGAGGAGACACTCGCCTTTTCATGGTATCAAATTCACTCGTCGCTCAAGATTATGATGCTGTCTGGACTGGAGACACAGCGAAATCCTGCCATTGGCTTTCCATGCATCCATCAAAAGTTTGTAGGAGATTTTGAGCAAGCTGTCTTTATGCTGGAGATGTAATGCTGGAAACTAAGCGATGAAGTAGAGGTCTTTTGACATTTTGCAGGACAACTGTCTTGGATATCTTTGCTCTAGCTTCTGGGCCATTCCTGTGGCATGATAGTGTACAGGTAGAAATATTATGCGTGCAGTGGAGTGCTTGTGACAGAGCTGCTTGATATGTGTTGCTAGGAAATTTTAATGTATGATTGGCTGGTCTGTGATATGCTTGTGAGAAGAAAACAAAAGAAGTTTATGGTTGTATTTATAGCTGAGGGTCTGGGCTTCTGATTAAACTTTCTGCTCTATGACCTGTGATTTGACGAGGAGTTAGCAGCACAAGATGTATAGTAGTTTATGCACACACTCTATGGCAACGTGTATCTAGAGCCAATTGTGATTATTGAAAATGTATGTTCAATAAATTATCAAGATTCAGGCAGGAGTTTTTTTATCTGAGCAGTGAGTTCTCTGTACTCGGTTTTTTCATTTTTGTTTGTTTAGATTTTGCTATGCACTGATTTCTGCTCGTTCACATCCTTGAGTTTCTGTGGCCAATGCTCGCTCACAACTGTTTCACTCTCGTAATCCAACATCTTGATAGAGAATTTGACGTTATTTTGTAGTTAGAAACTATACTCTAAAAAGCAAAGATTTCCAACAACAGATTAATTATACTTAATCCTAAGTGCATACATGTGTATGTATTTTATGTATACAACAAATAGAGTTGTTCAGAGATGTATGGTCCTTGGAGCAATCAGCAATGCATTAGCAGCAGATAAACTTATGAAGACGGTTAGGTCAACCTGAGCCTCTTCTTGTCTCCATGCAAGAAAATATGCGTATAGACATCCATCAATCTTGTCTGCAGCCAGCAAGGTAAGAGCCGTCTGCAGCAAATACAATTTTATTATAGAGAAAAACGTAATCCATCGTTTTTGATGAGTTCAGAGCGTTGATTTTGAAACCAGTGATTTGAATTTTGTTATAGAGAAAAGAATAGTACTAGTTTTTTTTTAAGAGAATTCTAATCACCTACTAATTTGGTGAAATAAAATCCCAATTCTTCAAATTTGAGGGGATTTTAGTATGAATTTAAAATCTAAACGTCTAACAATTTTCCAGTTCGAACTAGCAAGGGGCTAGTGTGCTTGTTTTGCCGGTTGAGCCACCATTCTGCATTAAATGCCCTTTCGACATTAATTCATAGACTAATGACCGAGACTAATCCTCGAGAGCAACAGCGCTGTCTATCTTTACTGGCAACTACGATGTGTTTGGCGTTTTTCCCAGGAAAACCAAAGACAATGCCATGATTACATACACTGAATTTTCCAGTCTGCAGTCGAATTCCTAATTGGTTATCTACGATACATTATTGTAATTTACAATTGCTTACATACACTGAATTTGCTGTTAATGATGTCTTAGTCTTTATAGATTAAGTTATTTCAGAGAGAAAGACAAATCACAGAAAATGCCACCCTTCAATCACTTTTCAAGGAAGTGACTCGTACTTGGCTGCCACTAATTCTACTGATTTGGAAGTGCACCGCGCAGACAGCCAAATTCTTAAAAACCAGGCCTGTCTCGTGGTTCATTCAGCACCCTGATTGGCCAAGCAAGGAGCTTACGAGCTCAAAAATGTGAAGGATCAAATCCTGAACTAAATAAAATAATAAACAATGAACATTAATTAATCGGATCAATTATTGTTGCAAGTAAGAGAAGAAAAGTTGATGCTCCGTTCTATAAAGGAAAAGGAAAGCAAAAAAACACAAGCTTTTCCCTCCTTTAGATTTCTTCCTTGACTTGCCCTCAAATGTGCTAAACAACTTTAGATTTAAATCTTAAGCTCAATTCAAACGTCGCATGAGAGTACAGAATATTTAAGAGAGAGAGAGACTTGACCGGTGGGAGCAGTAAATGGAATTTTGCTGCTAAAAGAAATAAATTTAAGATTCCATTTTCAATCCCACCCTTGTGTGGCCTAAAATGGAGCACCGTCTTGATAAACAGTGAGCTAGCAATATCCAGGCACCTTCATCCTTGCCAACCTCCTTCCCGGCCCTGATCCTAGCTAAGCTCACTTATTTCTCTTGTCCATTCTGTTCTCTGTCTATACATATGCACCATGTTTACATGTGTACGAATGTGTGCGTGCAGTAGTACAGTAATTATAACAAAAAAGAAAGAAGACGCAAGGAAGTGAGGAGTTTGTGCTAGAGATGATGAGGGTTGGTCAAACAAAAGAATGAGAAGCAGATCATCATGCTAGACAAGAAAGTAAAGAAAAGATTTTTGCAGGTACCTTTTTTTTATGAATGTTGGTTCTAGTCATGCTGTGATTTCTTCAATCTTTGATATTTAATTTGGGGGCACTTTCTTCTGTGTTTTTGAAAAAGGTAAAAACGTTGTCTTTTAAGACCTCCAGTCAAATCCTTCTGAATCATGGCCAGATTCCGGTAGAAACTGTAGGGATTTAAGGAAAAGTGCTCAAGATTTAAGAAAATAGGACCGTATATGACAACGCCTAGCCATCTTGCAGCGATACTGAAAATCTTGCCCAATTTTCCTTTTTTCCAGCAGTAGCCAAAACCCAAAAGTCCATTGCTAATTTTCTCCTGTTGTATTATGTGGACAATTTAATTGCCTTGTATATGGTGTCTCTAATCAAGGTTTTCTTGATAAATATCCTGTCATAAATTAGATGTCACCATCAGTCTTTGATTGATTGAAATTTGTGAACTAATAGAGTTAAATCATGTTAACTGATCATGATCAGGTAGTTTCCATCACTTAAAGGAATTTCACTCCCAAGTAATTTTGGGCCAGTGGATTTATTTTATCATGTTCTTATCACTACTCGCTCATTTTCCTGCATACAAGATCTTTGTAAAAGTTCTGCCTTTCTTTATCTTGTTACAGTCATAAACGAAAGACGGCTATGCTTAGTCACATAAATGATCTCGCGGGAAAAAAATTATGTCATGGAGAGAGCTGAAGAGATCCAAGCCTATCTCGGAAACAAATTCCTTACCTGTGTCAAGCCCATGCTCCCATCTCATGTTTCTGGGGGATTTTGGCTGGTAGATTCTTATTTCCACGTTCATATTGGATCTTGACAAAATATCAGGACTCTTGACATACCTTCTTTTCTCTTTATGGTTTGATTAAGGGTTTACCAAGAAAGTTTTATCATCTGCATTTGCCAAATCATGATGCCATAATCATTTTGGTGGATGAAACTGAAAAGGAGTATCAAGTAGTATATATCGCAGAAAGGACTGGGTTAAGTGGAGGGTGGAGAGGGTTTTCAATCGAACACAGATTACTTGAGCAAGATGCTTTGGTTTTCCAGCTGATCGAACCCGACAAACTTAAGGTCACCTTTTTAAACTTGTTCATTTTTATTCCTGGTTTGATAATTATGAAGAAAGTTAACTACCTAAGCATTGGCTTCAATACAACTATTCTGTTAAGCAACATGTGTTAGTCTGCAAAAACTAAAGTAAAAATGTTGGATCATAGCCATTGTAGCCATGGAAGCTCAGCTTTGTTATTGAAATTATTTTTTTTGTCAAATGATGGAGATTTGGTACTCACTATCCCAGCTTCTTCTCTCACATCTACAGATCTACATTGTCAGAGCAAATCGATTATCTGAAACCGATGGTGCTCTTGGCCTTATGCATTTATCCCATGCAAAACGAACAGATTTTGGTAAGCAGCGTGCTTCTCGGTCAGCCAGGATGCTTCCGTTATCATTAAAAATGCTGGCAAAAATAGATATTTGCTTGTCTTTAGGCTGTCTTCAGTTTTGTCCTCTGAATCATTCAAACAAAGGACAAATAGATGGAAGCTCTGCAGTTGTTTTCTCTAATCTTATCTACCAACGTTGTTTCTCTTGAACTTTTCAAATGATCATGCAGGACAAAACGTCCCTGAAGCCTTTTCCGATGGCAGTTCACCGATAGATTAACGAGGAATCCCTGATGTTAACAGATACTAATCTCTGTCCCTCAGTAAATCAATCTGTGTATGACAGTAGCTCAGATTTTTTAGAAGATAAATACAGTTTCTTTCCAGTTAGCTCAGGAGTAGGACCATAAATGCTGTTTGCTAGTAATTAATAATCCATCTTTACGTACCAGCACCATTGACTATTTACGCAGTAAATTTGGCAATATCAACAAGACGATCACGAGAGAGAGAAAGGCACATGAAAGGCCTTCCTCCACATATGCAATGAATCACTGTGAAGATAACTTGCGAACAATTTCAAATTGTATTACAGGGGAAGCGTCAAGATTGTGAACTTCCCGGTTTCCATCCACTCATGACCTTTCCGGCTACATCCACTTGTGACCACTGACCCCTGTGCTTAATTTTTTCATGGTGAAAATTGTGTTAGTCACAGCTAATGAACTGAGATTACAAGTTAACGTTGGGATCCAGGAAAGAGTTGTTTTATGAAGGGATTACAATTCACAGCACAACCATTGTGAGCAGGCCGACCACTCACGGGCTCATGCTCCGGCCAGAAACCCTAACCCGTGATCCATAATCAAACCCAGATAAGCCACGTCTACATGTTGAAGATATTCAATCCCAATATTTCATTCTACTCATTATTACATTTTTTATTTTATTTTTTCTATCTTTCGAAACCATCGAAGTAAATTAAGCACTGACACAACCTCCAATTAGATTCAACCCTTCATTAACACTGCTTATTTTCAGAACTGAGGCATTTTATCCATCGAATCACCCCAGCAAAATAGTCCGGCATCATTCTTGAGTTGTGTGAAGATTGCATTTTTTTTATTTTATGAACACGCATATTGTTGAGACTCTCTTGTCAAGGAACCAACTCGATCTCTAACAAGATGATTGAAAAAAACTAGGGTTCTATCAATATTTCAAAATATGAAAGTTACATGCAACCGAAACACTCCCTTACTATCAAGTGTGTTTTCCTGGGGCTTTGGAAGGCATCGATCAAATATCAGGTTCAAAAGTTGGTCCCTGCCTTGTTCGATATTTTTGAGGTTTTAAAAGTAAGCCAAGAAATTTTGGGGAAAAAAGTAACAGTAATAACAGTCATTAATTTAAAAAAAAAACAGTCCAAGATTCATTAAAGGCTGAACCCAATTTATTTTTTTTAAAAGAAAGAGGTAAGGTAAATTCTAACAGCCAAATACCTTTCCAAAAAACATGATTTTTTTTCTCCGATAATCTCTCTAGCCTGTAGCATTGCATCTGCCCTTGAAAAAAGCAGACAAAAAGAAAAGAAAAGAAAAAACACATACACCAACCTTTAGTTCATGTGTCTCGGTGTCAGCAACATTATCAAAGGACAGGAATCTGAAAGAGAAACCTGCAATAACAGCAAAAACCTTGGAAGCTAGAAGAAACAAACCCTTCTTTCTGCTGCCTAACATGGATGCCAAGGAAGACCAAAACACTTCCCCTAAGCCTCGGCTTCCAATCTCCGACCCAGTTCCCCTTAATACTTATCCCAGGGTTTGTTCCTTCTCTCTTCTCTTCTTTTCCTGTGTTTCTAGCATGCCTGCTTATGTTTCTTGATCTTTGCAAATCTGTTTTGTTCTCTTTTAGATTAGGAGAAGGAAGCCAAATATGTCCAAGCTAAAACTGACCCAGATCCATGAGAAGTCTCCAGAACCTGAGTACAAGACTGGTCATGAACTCGTGAGAATCTTTTCTTCTCTTGATATTCTTTAAAAATTGCAATCTTTTATTTAATTTCAGAGTAAAGTTGGCTATCATCCCTGTCTTGATGGTGTTTTATAGTTAAATGGGTTCTATTTTGTGCTGAGAGGGACTTTGTTATGGTTCTTTTCTTCTACTTCGTTTGCTATGTATCCTGTGCTTGTTCCAGCTGTTTGTTGTTTCTTCGAGGTTCTAGGGCTTTTTAAAGCAATTTGTGGTTTGAAATGTCAGATTAGGTGAACACTGCCAGTAAAGTTTTTGGGGAAATGACGATAGCCTCAGGGAGCATCGAGGTCACCAGTATACTGTAGTTGCTGTCCTCTGTGAACTGGAAATATTAACCCTGTTTTCAACCTTTTCACTTTGATAGCAATTAAGCATTGCTAAAGCAATGTTAAGCAAAATTATGACCTAAAATATGCTGCTATCATCTTTTCCTGTCTGGGGCACTTGTGCACTCCTTTTTGGAACATCTTACGTTGTCCCTTAGGTACCCTTTTGTGTGTGTGTCTTTTCTTTCAGTCCAAGTCTCCATTGGCAACATTTCTTCATTTTTCTTTTTCATGATAGCTATTGTCAAGGTAGTCTAGTTAGTCCCTTTCCAGCCTGAACGCAAGATGTTGAACCTGTTCCAATAACAAGTTTGTTGAATTAAAACCAATACAGTGAATGCAGCAGAATGGCTTGTGGCATACATCAAATTAAGCCCTATAACTAGACTAAACACATACACCAATTTCTAATAAAAATGACAAAATGTATTTGAGCTTCGAAGTTTACATGGGAAGCATAATTACTGGCAAATCTTGTTCTATACTTTGTCTCTTTGTAACCCTTTCTTGGGTGGATAATCTCTTTCAATTCCAAGTCTCGCTCTGCCAACATTTTGTCATTTTTGTTTCTGATGATTTTTGATTCTCAAGAGAAGTCCCTCTTCTAATCCAAATTCATGACACTAAACCTATCCTGACAGCAAATTTGTTAAACTAAGGTAAATAAAGCAAATGCAGCACAATGCTTGATAGGTGCATTAGATTAAGCCATTTACGTTAGAAGTTTTGAAGTTTTAAGGTAGGCATAAATACTGGGTTCAAATTTGTTCCATATCTTGTCCCTTTCATCCTTCTATTTCTTTTTCCAAAGATATTTAGATATGTCAGGGTATTGGGTGCCAATCATAAAGAGAAATTTTTTTTTTTTCAAAGATAGTAGCTGCATGCTCAACAACTAATGGAGAATGGATTCTTATTTGCTTGAAATGTGTATTCAGCTCTGAGTTGTTTGTACTTGTTACAGACTGACAGATTTCAATTACAAGCCTGATTTGATGCTTAATAGAAAATCAGTCATAGTGTCCTTTTAAACACCCAGGTTCTCTAGTAATTGTTCATCTTTTATTGTTTGATGAATTAATTGAAGAAAAACTTTGTGAAAATTCTCAAGCAGGTGTTGTATGATAAATCAGAGGAATCAAGGGAGCCCAGAAGGTTAGAGATTCTACCTGTCTTGTACTTAGATTGAAGCATAAAACTTTTGAGTTTATTGTATTCTCATCCTGGTTACTTTATATATGTATGTAAAGCCGTAAGCGAAAGAAAGACGCGTTCAGTGTATTCTATGATAGTACCGAAACTAAGTCTCCTGCTATGGAACTGGCAGAAGAGATTCGGGCAAATTTAGAAGCAGCATATCCTAGCTTTGCAAAAACTTTGGTCCGTTCAAATGTGACTGTGGGGTTTTGGATGGTAACAAGAAACTCTGTTCTAAACTTAAGAATCAGATGCTATATCTATGGGTTAGACTGTTTTATATGTTCTTTCTCTCATGACAGCATCTTCCCATGCGGTTCTGCAAAATGCATTTGCCAAAGAATGACACGACAGTTTTTCTGGAAAATGAAAGTGGGGAAGAATACATACTAAATTACATTGCAGAAAGGACAGCACTGAGTGGCGGATGGAAAGCATTCTGTGCTGCAAACAATTTACATGAGGGTGATGTTCTTGTTTTCCATTTATTGAAACCTTCAAGGTTTAAGGTACATTTGTTTTTGTTATCAAATGTTCCTCTTTTTTTAGTCACTAATTGTTTTAGATGTCCTTTCAGAAATGAATATTTAGGAAAAAGCATTCGGCAATAGGGAAAATTTTGGACTCCTTAGCAAAGCAAACTTTGCTTGTCAGAAAATGAAATTCTTAGTATAGAGAACTGGAGAAGAACATTCTATCTCTGAGCCAAGTTTTCAAGAATGATCACATGAAGAAGAAAATAACCAAAGTTGAAGGCTAGAGCAGTTAAATGAGTAGATTCTTTTTTCTTGTTTAGAGTTAGCTGTGTGATAGTCCTGAAATAACAAGGTACATGTCAGGTTTGCATTTTAATCTCTGAGAGCAGAAAGGAAACACCTTCATTACACACACGCACACAAGCACATACAAGTGGTGATTCACAGAGATATTGCTCATTTGTTGAAAACTGAAATCACAGGTATCGTGGAGGAGCTGTTCTTTTTCTTTAAAAACTGAAGCAAAAGTTGGTCATACTAAGCACACATACATGTAGGAAAAAGAAAAACTAGAAGTATACTGGTTTTCAGTGGGGATAGGTTTTGTTTTCTTCACTCTAAATGTTGAATGGTTGGGCTTATTTTCTGAAGTTGCTTAGCATAAAACTGTTACTCATTGCTATCTATTTTCTACTATAACAATTGCTTCTCATAATGTTTTCGTAGGTGTACATTGTAAAAGGAAATGGTTCCTCCCAAGCAGATGGGGAGTTTGGCATTCCAAGTTCAGATGCTTATGGAAAAGAAATCATCTCTAGTATATAATTCTCTATGAGCTGTTTTGCTATTTATAAATGATCACTTAAAACTTGATCTAATACATTCATAATTTCCTCTTTCCTAACATTGAAGAACCAGATGAAAAAGATGTACAAGGCGGTAAAAAGGCCAAGCATTTGGAGCTTCTTCCAGCTGGCCATCTGGAAGAGAATAATCAAGAGAATGGCCTGATTGTAGTGGACAACAATAAAGGGTACGCTGCCAGTCAATCTGAGAATGAAAGTGAAGATCGTGCCTCCGAAACTTTGGGAGTCATCAAACTTTCTGGATCCACTGTTGATTTTGACAATTTTGAAGGCATTGAAAATTTCAGCGTTCTCTTAAACGGTTTTGCTATAGACTCTGAGCTCTCAGAACATCACAGGATTAAGTACTATGAGCTATGTCGCTCACAAAACTCATTTCTGCACAGCAATCTTCTCAACAGTATTAATCATAAATTGGCAGCTGAAATAATAATTGGGACTGTGGACATTTCAGAGGAGATTAGATCTTCAAGGCTTTCCAGCTCCCATGCTGATTATGGAGTTTGGGACAAGACTTTGAAAGGCTTTGAGATGTTTGGCATGAATGTTGGATTTTTACGTGAGAGGTTAAGCCGGCTGATGAGCCTTGCTCTGGAATCAGAAGAGGCAATGGAATCAGAATGCAGAGAAGTTAAACTTGAGCAAGCTCGTATAGATTCAGAGATGAAAAGTCTCGAATTGAGGCTTTTGAAATTAAAGGAGACGAGGGAGAGACTTGATGATGAGATAGAGGCCCTAAAGGAGAATGCTGAGAAGCATGAGCTTATGTTTCAGGAAGCTGTCAGTGCCCCATGGTAAAGAGAATTGCAATAATGGGAAACATTTATCATGCTAACAGGATGGTCTTAACAACATTGATGCTGAGTTGTCAACAAAAACAGTGTACGAGTACTGTAATTCCATGTTTTAAATTAGCTGTAACCATGTTAGTGATTTGCAAAGGGAGATGTTGTAGCCAGCACTGTAATCAAATATAAAATTATTAAACATTCTCAGAAGTTGTCGTTATTCTCTTACATACATGTAGGATCTGCTATATAAAAATTGTTTCTCAGAATACTGTTTTGCGAGAGAGACAGAGAGCCAACTGCAAGAGTAATGAATTTGCTCGTTCGAAAGATGAAAATCATAGCTTCATCAAAGATCCATACCAATGATACCATATATGTGTGAAAACTAAACTTATGTAAAGGGATATCTACTCAACCCATGTCATACTTTACAGTAAGTCTTTTGAAGGTTTTGTTGCATGTACATTATTCCCTCGTTGGAACTTGGTCATTAGACCCCTAATTAGAAGTCTATTTTGTATCATTTTGAAGATTTATCCTTGTAATTAAGACTCCTAGGCAATGAAAATCACAGATGCTTTACGAGGAAGAGAAGATGTTTTTACTTCCCTTAACCCTCTATTATAACTAAAATTTATTATATTTCGTTTTCCATCTTTGATTTTTTTTCAGTGTTCTTTAACAACTAAAGATATTTCCAAACTAATTTTCTAACACCAAGACAATTTTTTTCTTGATCAAGAAGTCGCTCTGTTTCTCTTAGATTTATGATCATCGATATCCACCCCACTCTCAAATTACAGGATTAAATTCAAGGAAGGTCTGCAAGAATATAAATATAGCAAAAAATTAATAATTAAGCACAACTTTAGGATTGTTTATTATATAAATCTATTCGTACGATCCAGTTGTAAATGTTCAAACACTTGAAGGCACGCAATTAGCCATTCCGCTGTGCATTTTCCTTTTCAGAAAACCCCCCAAATTAACCTTATATTCTTCACATTTGTCAATTCAGCCTAATTTAATTGAATCGTAAACTATATGGTCGGATGGATGGATTTATGTAACACCCTCAATTAAATTTATGTTATATTCATTGAAATAAATAAATAAATTTATATATATATATTTCATGATTCCTAACTATCCTAACAACTTTTTAAGCTTATTATTCTTATTTTAACTACCGAAAATTCAGCAGAATTTTCTCTATAAATTGACCTTTTCAAGTATCGACATCATCCAAAAACATAATTTATTATGCATATTTATGACTTAACCATCCTGGATCTTTTTTAACATAATTTAATTATTCATCATTCCATCCAATTCGACTTATACCTTTTGTATTTTCCATTCTAATAATAGTATCATATCTTTTCTTTTTATACATGATGTCATTAAAACAAAGCATATTATAAAGTTATTTACATGCATACAAAAAATTTAAATGCATACCCAAAAGATATTTAATTATCTAAATAGTGGTATATGACTTTACATTAATTACAAGCCAAAAAAATAACTTCAAATCTCAATGAACTAGAATATTACATAACCAAATACCAAAATATACCTAGTAAATAACTACCCACAAAAAGAAAAGAATCAAGGTTGTCCCCCAGTATGAGAAGTACCTATAACAAAGCAATATAATTTATTTATTAATACCAATTAAATTTATTTATACATATATATAGTTTACACATTTTTTTAACACCATAATCTCTAATAAATTATCTCTAGACATATCTTACAACTTTAGTTACTTTTGGATGACTTCTCCATTACCAATCTTCATAATTTGCTTGTAAAGTTTACTCATCTTGCCACCTTGGTCCCTATCTTAATGGAAACAAAGTAATCATACAAATAATCTAGGTCTTCCTCAAAATCTGATCAAGTTCATTTCCACCTTAGTCATCTCATACATAGATGACTAAGTCCTATAACCACACCTTAGTTTCCATTCTTACGGATGATTAAGTCAATCTTTTTGCATCAAATCTCTTTAGTTCTTGTCTTAACGAATAACTACGTTATCTGACCATATCACCTTAGTCCTGCTTCTACAAACGACTAAGTCAAACACAATTTACCTTAGCTTTCCACCACTTGGAAGACTAAGTCAAAAACAAAATATTTATATCTCCTTAATTTCTGATCATTCAGATAACTTAAGTCAGACACATTATCTTTTTATATTTATTAAATTTGTTCATCTAATAATTTTCATTCGTCACCATATATTCTCATAATTCTCTTGTATTCATGACATAAATCGGTTTCACTAATTATCAAGCGTACATAACAAAGATAACTCATTCACATATAAGAAAAAAAAAGAACAACTATAATAACTTGATATAATTAAGGAGTTAAACACCTACCTGCATATATAATTTTATCATTTATGCATCAACACATCACAATCACACACAATTATACAAGCTTAATTACATTCCATGTTCATCATCTTTTATTCCTAACATGACTGGCCAATATTGTCTCCATAACACCCAAATTTTATCTTCCATCCTTCATTATTTTGCATCATTTTCAACCTATCTTATCACAAATGTATCAATTTCAACAATTTCACATTTTCCCAACATTTTCTCCTAAGAAACCTAATTCAAAAATTTAAGAACAATGCATTAAATCTATTTCTTTCCATCCAAACTTGTTTAAAGAACTTAGAACTCATTACTCAACACTAAAATAAACTTCGAAATAACTTGATGATGTCTTTCCTCCCCTTTAATTTTTTTTCTTTGTCATGACTTACAACCCCTTTTTTCTCCCTTCTGCCTCACTTAGTTTCTTCTTAAATCCTTGCTTGAGGGAGTGATTTGTGTTTCACACCTTTTAGATCTTTAATTCTACACAATTTCCACTCTTTCTCTCAAGATATTTTTATTTTTCTTAAGTGTTTTACTCTCCTTCTTTTCTCTTCTTTTTTTTTTCCTCTATTATATCTCTATTTCTAGTGTCAAAAGAAGGGAGAAGAAACTGCTGGAACTTTTCCGGCTCATCAAAATATTTACAAAATTACCCTTGATGAATTTTATATTATTTACTACCCAACTATTGACAGTTTTAAAATATCTTCCCGAACTCGAATTGCCCTGAAATTATAATTAAATGTAGGACTATATGTTACGAGATTTCTCATAAAATGTCAGCTCGATCTAACGGTCGGATTGCACATTATGCTGAGTAGTGTAAAAGTAGTCAATAGGTGATTTTTAAAAAAAATAATTCACCAAAAATCCAACTTCTCTCGTTTTATTATTATTATTATTATTATTATTATTATTATTATTTAACTATTCATTTTAATCACTCATTTTTCAAGGTTTCACAATACATGTAATTTTAATTTTAATTTTAATTTTTAGCCTAAGACCATATCTAAAGATAGAGTGATAACCTAATATATCTAGGCTTGACAGAATGTCAGACACAGATAATATGGGCTTCCATGCCCAACATTGTTGGATTCAACTACGCGTTAAAGCCAAGTGGACGTGGATCTAGCAAGCTGTCAGACCCAACATCCTTAGGTCTAGTTACGCGTTGAGCTCAATATGATCGTCAAACTCATACCTAATTGGACTTAGTACGATGCTAAGCCCATGTTAGTCCATGAGGCTTTGTTTTTTTATTTTTATGACTTTTAACATAAAATCTTAAGGTCAAGAATATTCATATCTTCACACCCTCAAGTCTATAAAAGTCTTCCAGTAGCCTACCATATTCCCATCAATATTAATGTTGTTTAAAGAATATTTGTTCCTTATTAATATTGTGTAAGAGATATTTATCCCTCATTAATACTATCAGGAGAAAATGACATTTCAAACCCCTCTATTCAAGTAATATGACAAGGCTCAGAGGCTATAAAATACCCCTTGAACCAACCAGATAATAGGTTCACAATTTCTATTCTCTAAGTATTTATACTTTAATTATCAAAGCATTTATCGTACAAAAACAAAAACAAAAACTTTTGTTCTTAAAATTGAAAGTTTATTCTCTCATTTATTACAATCTCTTACTAAAAGTTATTGACTTTATCATCAGATGATCCTAAAACCCCCCATCAAAAGGGATTGTTTTATAAATGTTAGGTCTTGTACCACTAACCATCCACTTCATAAGCTTTGAAGAAGGAAATATTGATGTGAACATGTGATTATCCACTATCCAAACCTTAAAAAACCACACTCTTGAGCATATTGAATTTTAAAACATCATCAATTGGCGCCATTTTATGGGAACCTGACCAAAAAGTCATCAATTATTCTTCCAAAACTAGTTTTTGACGTCCCTAATCATTATCAATGGTATACAATCAAGATACCCCTGGGATGAGATGCGTCATGAACCTTCTTGCAGTTGCTGGCATATTTACTCCATCAAAGTTTCAATAACTCATTAATCAAATGCAAGCCCTTACTTAAGCCATGTTGGCAACCCAGAGGCAACATTATACCTTGACACCCCCAACAAGTCTTGGCACATGATATAGCACCCTCAGTCTTAGCTTCCCAACCACAAGTTATCCCATTAATCAAAAGACAATTGTATTATCTAAATGAGGTTGAGAAAAATGACACGGAGAGTTTTCCACCCCAATAATCTCCTAGTCACTCTGAAGGTCTTTCTTATCGATGTGAAGCTCTCTTAATAAGTGGCCACTCTAGACGTGATACCTTTGGCCACCGCTTGATAAAAATTATTTATCAATCTTGTTGTTCCATACCAAAATTCTCTAGCTCTCTTTAAAGCTTATTAGACAATAGTCTGAGGGAAGTTTGCCTGGTAGATACATACAAAATTAGGTCTATAGTCCTCATGACATAAAGAGATCACCTTTATCTAGACAAGTTTTGCACACCCCCAAATCAAAAGAGTTGGTCTCCACAAAGATGACTTTGAACAACTACAATAGTCTGACATATCCATGAGAACACGTCCACAACATGTTAATAACCTTAAGTTGGTCATCCAAGAAGGTGATGTTATATGCAAGATCCTCATTATGAACTTTAGAGGGTCATAATAAGCCTGGTATAACAACATTAAGTCAGGTTCTATCATGGGTTCTAATGAACTATGTGTTAAACTTGTGTCATAATTTATCACCGATATACTCGCAAATAAGAGCTCCATAGAACTCTTTAATGTTACTCAATCAGGAAGGAAATCCATTAGGGTATATTTAAAAAGGTTCAATGAAGAAATGCTTGAGATGGAGGAATCGATCGAGTCAATAGCTTTAAAGGCTCTGATAAGTAGAGTGAGAGAACGCTCTTTATAGAATGATTGATATGTCTTACCAGATAGAAGCCTGTTAAAGGTGAAGGTAGTCATGAAGAATCATATATGGGTAGAAAAAACCAGTATGTTAAGGCATGAGCCTCCCAATTTCTATTATAAGGTTGAGGATAAGAAACCTTTCAAACAAAACCACTCTCCTAACAAAGGTAATAATTTCAAGAAAGGTAAAAAAAAGCTAGTGAGGGAGGATGTGCAAACCCTAAAAAGAGATGTACAACTCCCTTGAATACCACCCTTACAGAAATTTTTACAGCCATTAAAGGGAAAGACTTTGTTTAATATTCACCCTATATAGTATCGCCTCCATACACACGCACCTCCAAAAAATTTTCTTTATTCCACAAGGACAAAGGACAAGATATGAAAGATTGCTTCACGTTAAAGAAATAGATTGAGAGGCTGATAGCCAAGGGTTATTTGAAATAATTCATTAAGAGGTGTGCCCACATGAAACATGAAAGAAAAGAGCTCAGCCAACCTATTCAAGCCCTGCCTGAGATCAATATGATTTTAGAGGGCTTCTCGACAAGCAAAGATACTTCTAATGGAAAGAGAAAGTATGGAAAACAGGTTGTCACAACAACTCATCAACAAGATACATGGTATGAACTTATCACATTCACTTTAGATGATAGAGATGGGGTGATTTACCCCTTTGAGGATGCACTATTACTTTGACCTTAATAATATTAATGAAAACATATCTAGTTATATAAATTAAAATGTAAATTTTCTTAATTAAAACAAAATCCCCAATTAAAATCCAACATAAACTCTAGTTGCTAAAATTGTTACTATAGCTTTATTAATAATATCAATTGATTGAAAAACTATCTGATTGCATCAATTAAAATAAAATTTATCTCATTTCAAATAATATTTTTAAACACGACAAGTAACCCTTAAAATTAATTTAAACCCTAATTTCTCTAATTCAAACCTAATTGATTCCATAAATAACATCAATTGCATAAAAACACATATAATTGCTTCACTCAAAGCAAAAATTACCTCAACATCAACAAAATATTCAATTATGAAACACAACACAAATAATCATAAATCAAAACTTAAAATTTCTCAATTCAACAATGAAACTCATAAAACTAAGAGACAATGCAACTGTTTTACCTTGATTTTTTTATGGCTTGGTGGCGATTCCGCCTGTTGTCATAGTAAAGAGGTTGTTAATCAAGCTTGGGCTAATGGTTTGCAATAACAAAATAGTAGAAAGACTCGTGAAGATGAGAAGAAGATTATTCTAATGTTTTGGTGGAGGATTGTAGGCTGCTTTCGATGATTGAAGTCTGTTTTGGTGGTGGGTTTTTTTTAGGGTTTTTTTCTTTTGAAAGAGTAGTAACTATTCTGAATCGCGATTTCGATCATAATTATGATTTTGAATAATGATTTTGTTTCAAATCGTGATTCAGAATAACAATTGTGTTAACCTATGTCATTTCCCCCAATATGTTTTCAAATTGTGTTATTTCCCTAAACTTTTATATTAACGATGTTATTTTTCTAAAAAATGAGTATCATTTTATTGATTTTATCCAATATCATGTGATTGATGGCTTTCTTTAAATGTGTCCTTTAATTTCATGGAAATGGCTTAAATCTACATCAGCATCTTTGCAGAAATTATATAGCAAATAATGTCTAATATTCATTAAATGAAATTGAAAGAAAGCAAAATTGATGATTTCCTAAAATCTAAGATATGTAACTAAAAAATTATTTGTTTGTGATAGTAGTTAATTAATATATTCAAGTGCTTGGATTTCTTCTTCTTAATCTAAGAAACTTTATACTTATAATAGAAGCTTGAATACCTAAAAATAGTCCCAATCGGGGGATTTAATCCAATGATAAAGTCAACATATTTTATGGAAAATGTATTAAATGACTTAAGACAATAAATGATTTAAAAGAGCCTTAAATTCAAAGAAAAAAGATGTTTGTTCTTAAGTTTTAAGTTGGGTAATGCTCTGAAATCGTATCTTTATCTTAAGAGAAGAAAAGTTATGAACCCTTTACTGGATAGTTCAGGGGGTATTTATACCCCGTGAACCTTGTCATTTTCAAATAAAAGAAAGACTAGAAAGTCCTCTACTTTTGGTGATATTAATGGGAGATAAATATTTCTTACATATCATTAATGAGATGGTAAGTATGTTAGGTTCCTTAAGAGGCCTTGCACATACCTATAAACATAGAAAAATCATTATCATAATATAAACGATTATTCTAGATGGAGAAGCATGGTGGTTTATCATGTCTTTAATACTTATATTGTAGAGGATCGTCCAAAATCAGACATATAGCCTTAAAGCTTAGTAATGTCCAGGTTTTTTAGGCTTGACATGTTTGCTAAAATCATGTTTCCTTATATTTAGTTCTTGGGTCTGACATGTTCGCTAGACTCACGTTTCCTTGAACTTGACTGACTACCAAGTCCAAGTTCTTTGAGTCTGACATGTTAGTCAGACCCACGTTTCCTTGGACTTGGTTGACTGCTAACTCCAAGTTTTTTAGGTTTGACATATTTATCAGACTTATGTTTCATTGGACTTGACTAACTGTCAAGTTCAAGCTCTTTAGATCTAGCATGTTTGTCAAATACACGTTTCCTTGAACTTGACTGATTGTCAAGTCCAAGTTCTTTGGGTTAGCCAACCAAGTTCAAAGAAACGAGGGTCTGGCATGTTCGCCAGACCCACATTACCTTGGACTTGGTTGGTTGTCAAGTTAAAGTTTCTTAGGTCTGACATGTTTGTCAAACTCACGTTATCTTGGACTTGGCTGACAGTCAAGTCCAAGTTCTTTGGGTCTAGCATGCTCGTCAAACCCATGTTATCTGGGGCTTGGGTGATTACTAAGCCCAAGTACTTTAGAACTAACATTTTCACCAGATCCGTGTTATCTTGGACTTGGTTGACCGTCAAGTCCAAGTTCATTGGGTTTAACATGTTCGCGAGACCCACGTTTTCTTAAGTTTGGTTGACTTCCAAGTCCAAGTTTTTTGAGTCTAACATATTTGTCAGACCAACGTTATCTTGAGTTTGGCTAACTGTCAAGTCCAAATTCTTTGGAATTGACATATTCATCATATCCATATTACTTTGAGTTTAATCGCAAACTCAAATAAAACATGTCAGATCCATTTTATTTAAAAAAAATTTTATTTATAAAAGTTTTAACCAAAAATTAACTCATCACGAACCATTCAAAGAATAAATGATCAAATTTTAAAAAATAAAGGCATGGAGATAGAATGAAGGTTTGGATTAACTCAAATTAAACATGTTTATAATTCTCGATTTTTTTTTTTGTGAAATACATCCTTTAATTGTTGTGTTAAGCCCTTCATTGCTGAACAGTTAAAAACGAAAAAAAAGTCCAACTGCATTCGCTAGACCATTGGCTTGAAATGCTTTTCAATGTGTAAATTAAGATTCCATTGTTAATACATACGAATATAGCGATGGCAGCTACATCATAATATTGTATTATAAAAAGCATTCAAAGAAGATATTTAAATAATACGTCAATTTTAAGATAATGTAATAAATCAAATTATAGTACTTATGAACACCATCCTTTTATTATAAAGTCGTCATCCTACTCGTATAATAGCACTTCAAAATTCAAAGTTGTTTGATAAAAACTTAAGAAAGTTGATTTAATGGTTAAAGAGAGATTTTTTTTTTTTAAGTTAAAGCATCTAAGACAATTTAATTATTAAATTACTCTGAATATATAGTGCAATATGGAGGGTGTGTTTTAAAAGAGAAATTTAATCTGAATTAATGCACAAGTTAATCTAATAATACTTTTTATCATAAAAAAAAACCGAACAAAAAAATATATATTCTTGTCTAATTTTAAAGATATAATTAAAAAAAATACAAGTATATTCTTTGTTAAACTTATAGAGTGTGATTGTGATTGTTTTTTAAAATGTTTTTCGTGCCGAAATATATCAAAATAATATTTTTTTATTTTTAAAAAATTATTTTTGAGATCAGTATATCAAAACGATCCAAAATATATAAAAAAATTAACTTTTAGCAAAAAAAATTAATTTTTATAGAATGCGATTTACACTAGTGTTCCTAACCAATGCTTAATACAACCATTAAAGTTTTTATTTTATTTTTATATTTTCATTTTATTTTTATATTTTCATCTAAAATCATCATAATAAAGGACAAATAAACTTTGAAAATCAATTTAAAAAAACAAAGGAACTGTATCACCAAACAAGTCCTCGATGCTCCTCGTCCCAAAAAAAAAAAAAACAAATAATAATCAGAAATTAGAAGATTCTTTTGACCGAGCTGTTTTTACCGTTAGTACCGGAAGGCGTGGGAATTTAAAACGTGCACTATTAAAAAAAAAAAACCCTACAGACAAAATAATTAACAAAACACCACACGAAACCTTAAAATCCAATACAAATCCAAAAAACGACCATAACACAAACAAGTCTCCAATCAATCATTTCTCTCTTAAGTCCAATCTTACCCGTCTCTCTCCGTAACAAAGTCCATTCCTTTTCTCTTCCTGTCTCTTGATGGGAGATAATTATAATTCGTCTCCCATCACGAGCCAAACCCTAACCCTATCTCAAAATAAACCCTAATTAACCTTCCAAATCCAAATTTCACGATGTTTTCGTGGAATTTTGCAAAATCGGCGGAGGCTGTACTGTCGCGGTTGGCCGTGAAGAGGCTGTGCAAGTTTGTATTGAAGAAGAAATTAGGGCAGTTTATATTAGGAGATATTGATCTTGATCAGCTCGATGTTCAAATCAGTGAAGGCACTATCCAACTCAGTGATCTTGCTCTTAATGTTGATTGTCTTAATGAAAAGGTAAAGCGGTTAATTTAAGTCTCGTCAAGCTGCAACTTTTGCTCGTTAAAGTTTATTTGGCTGAAATCTTTAATGACATTTTTGTTATTATGCTTTTTTTATTAATTTTAGCGGAATTAACAGTTGGTTATTTTAGTTAGTTGCTTGAAATTAGATAACTTTTAGGGTCCTTTGTTTAATAATTTGTTATATTTGTTTCCGACCTTTTTTTTTCAATTTTGGTTTTTGAATTGTTAATTGAGGTTTGGAGGTTGTTTTCTAATTGAGGTAATTTTATTTGTTTGGATTGAGTTTTCTAGTTTGGGGTAGCGGCATCAGTGATGATAAAAGAAGGGTCAATTGGTTCATTGTCGGTTAAAATGCCACGGAAGGGTAAAGGTTTTCAGGTTGAGTTGGATGAGCTTGAACTTGTACTTGCACCCTGTTTGAAGAAATGTAATACACCAGCTGGAGACGAGACTGGTAGTTGTAGTCAAGATAGTAGACATAGGCAGAAGGATGTGGGAAAGTTTGGGAATGATTTGATGGAAAACGCCGCAAAATCTAGTCATGTTGATGTTCATGAAGGTGTAAAGACAATTGCAAAGATGGTGAAGTGGTTTTTGACGAGTTTCCATGTAAAGGTTAAGAAGTTGATTGTTGCATTTGAGCCGTATTTCGAGAAGGACGAAAAGAAGGTTGGGTGTCAAGAAACTTTGGTCCTCAGAGTACCTGAAATAGAGTGTGGAACCTGTGTTTCTGAAGACCCTAACTTGAGTTCTGATCATGGAGTTGAGAACTTTCTTGGGATAAGTCATTTAACGAATTTTGTGGAGTTTCAAGGTGCAGTACTTGAACTTCTCCAGACGGATGGTGTTGACAATCAAAGTTGCAGTCCATGTGTGTCAGATTCAAGTTTTAGTGAGCAGTTTTTTGGGCGTTGCCGATCAAATCCTACAACTCCTATTTTGACAGGGAAAAAAGGTGGATTTTCAGGGAATTTGAAGTTAAGTATTCCTTGGAAGAATGGTTCATTAGACATTCGCAAATTGGATGCTGAGGTATGTCTTGATCCTATAGAATTAAGACTTCAACCAAGCACAATCAAGTGGTTCCTACTTTCATGGGAAACTTGTAAGCATATCGATAAAGATGGTGGGGGGGATGCACATTATAGATCAACAGAATCTGTCTGCTTCAATTCCTCTTCTCATTTCCATTCATCATTATCCAGTCCTACTGTGTTTGCTATTGAGAAGTCAATCCCTGTTCATGGTAGTTTTACATCTGCCTTCTCATCTTTTACCGGGAAAGAATCAATCAGTGAAGCAATGGTATCTGGATCACATCTTATATCTGACTGGGTGCCAAATTCTATTGAAAACGAGAAAGATGGTATCCAAGAAGAATTAGACCTTGGAGCAAGGTTAGTGCATCTTTCTTGCTTTTGGGTTCCACACTTTTTTATTGCTCTAACATATGGAATTATCATACACAAGCATCTGATCTTATAAATACAATGAAGTGCTTATGAAATTTGCACCCTTCCCTTAGTAGTTTGGGATTTTAAAAATTCATTTTGAGATGTAATGTTTGGTGAAAAGGATTGTAATCCTGCAAATAAATATTAATCTACATGTCCATAAAATCTTTTTCATCTTTAACTTTTAATTTTTTTTTTTTTTTTTTGCTGTTTTGGTAATGCTGACATTTCTTGGCCAATTTTCAGTGTGGACCAGTTTTTTGAATGTTTAGATGGAATGAGGAGCTCACAATCAGCTTTGGGAAGCAGTGGGATGTGGAACTGGACATGTTCTGTTTTCAGTGCATTAACTGCAGCATCCAGCCTTGCTTCTGGATCTTTTCATATTCCTTCTGGTATGTGCACTTGTTTCCATAAGTGTGTCATTTTGTGCATTCATTGTTGCCCAAATTTGAGAGCTGCTTATGCACAATCTCATCATATATGTTGTTCCTCCTGTAATATCATGGATATAACATTTTTCCTGCATTTTCATATTAAGATATAACTTGCATTCTATTTTAGGATCTATTTTCTTTTTCCATTAGGCATCATATGGTTTCATGGAGTACATCTAGCTAACACATGCTTTCTTAATACTATAAAGTGCATCCATTCAGTTCTTTTGATTGGTGGACTGAGGATTTTGTTGTGTTTATATCTTTTCTTACAAGCGATGTTATGTAGTTAATGCACTTACTATAGGCACATGAGATATTCATTGCTACGTTTCTAGTGTAACATTTATATTCGATGATGCTTGTTTTGTCATGATAAGGTTTTCAGACTTTAACTGTGATCTTTTTCTGATATGTGATTTGTATTATAATTCTATTTTCCTTCTTGACCATGTACAGAAGATCAGCATGTTCAAACAAACCTTAAAGCGACTTTGGCTGGAATTTCTATCTTGTTATCCTTTCAGGATGATGATCAGGAAGACTTGTATGGTCAAAAGAGTGACCAGAATGCTGTTGATTTGGAGGTTCATTGTCTGGGTGCAGAGTGCAAAGATATTTTTGTTGTTTTGCAGGTAAAATTTTCTTGAAGAATTAGAATTCTTTTACAATCTGCTTCGCTGTTTGTTCCTTATTGGTTTTTTATGGTATTCCTCTATCTAACTTGAAAATTCGACAAGGTCAACAGGTATGTCCTCAAGAAAAGAGGTTTGAAGGAACAGTGAAGTGCATTGAGGTTGCTGATTACTTGTACAATAAAAATGATGCCATGAATCTTCACTTGCGGGATTATAGTAGTGATAGCAACAGTGGAACTGTTTTGATTCAAAATCTGCAAGCTGAAGTTCAAGGTGCTCTCCCTCCATTTCCTTATTTGGATGAATCAAGTACATTAGTTGTACCAGGAGTTCCATCTGGAAATGCAACCAAAGTGAAATTGCTCGGTACCTCAGGTGTCACTCGGTGCCAATTTACTGTAAGTTCTAACTCGTCAGATAAAAGTTTTACAGGGACAAAGTCACTTTCAGTGCAACTGCCGCTGTTAATATTCTGGGTGAACTATGGTTCAGTAAACATGATACTGAGTCTCCTGAAGGATGCTGAAAAATCTGTTGAAATGAGTGCCCAGAGGAGTGGATTTCCATCTGTCAATAAGAAGCGTGAATTTTCTCATGGAAATATGAAAAAAGGTTCAAGTTCTGGGGTTTCAACGTTAACTTGTACAGAAAATTTGCAAGGTAGTATATCAATCCCTTGTGCAAGAGTAATACTATGTTTCCCATTTGCAAGTGGTGGAGATGTTGGAGGCCACTCTTCCTGGAATCAATTTATTGCTTTTGATATTTCTTCACCATTAACTTTGGAAGAGGGAAAAGTTCTAGAAAATAGTCTAACATCGAATTCCTGTTCATGGAAAAGGCAAGCTCCAAGGGCCACTGGTTCTTTGCATTTGAATGTTGGTAATCTCGAGGTTTATTTGGTCAATCCAGCATGTAAGAATGATGGAATTAGCTCGTCTACTGTAACACCAAGGCGTAAATTTTGTGCGCAGAAGATTGTGTCTGTCAGTAATAGAGCTGGTTCTCTATGTGCAATTAAGATGCTTTGGCAGGAAGACCCTGTGGCTGGTCCTTCTATTGCTGAGATAGCCAAGTCTTTGGCGGCTCCAGAGAGCAGAAGAAAATTCATGGTGAAAGGCTATGAGTTTGCTAGTGCAACTGCTGTCAAAGATTTAGGAGATTTAAATTCGCGAACCAGAGAGGAGATAATTTTGAGCTCTGCATTCTTCTTGCATGTTCATCTCTTTTCTGTTATGGTTGATGTTAGCACTTCTCAGTACAGTAATCTGCATTGCCTTCTAGATCAGATGATTAATGGATTACCAGGCATGGCCTGCGATGCAGTCAGTGTTGGGGAATTGCCATCAGTCAGTCGAACTTCAATTCTTGTGGAGTGCGAATCAGTAGATTTTTCAATTAGACCAGATACAAAGGATGATATAAAAAGTTCATTACAGAGTGAACTTCCTGGATCATGGCATTGTTTAAAATTGAAAATCCGAAAATTTGAGATGTTGTCTGTCTCAAATATTGGAGGTATCAGGGGTGCCAATTTCTTTTGGCTAGCCCATGGAGAAGGTAAATTGTGGGGTTCCATCACTGGAGTTCCAGATCGAGAGTTTCTTCTGATTTCTTGTAGCAACTCCACTAGGAAACGTGGAGATGGAGGAGGTTCCAATGCATTGTCTTCTAGGTTGGCTGGTTCTGAAATTATACACATATGGGATCCTAAGAGGTCACATGATTTCACATCTGTTACTGTCAGATGTGCCACAATTATTGCTGTTGGTGGTCGCTTGGATTGGCTGGATGCAATATCCTCCTTCTTCACTTTGCCATCTCCTGAAGTTGAGAAGGCAAGTGATGGAAGTTTGGCAAAGGGGGATTTGAATGCCCCTTCTGAAACTTATTTCATTCTAAAGTTGGTTGATATCGGTATAAGTTATGAGCCCCACTTGAAGAATTCGGTAGTTGGGGCTCTTCATTCCGAGATTGGTTCCTTGTATTCCAAAGAAGAAACAGGTGAGCCACATGTTGCCTGTGTATTAGCTGCATCTTTGTTTTCACTTTCCAACACAACAATGGAAGATTCTATTGATAGTGATTACAAAATTAGAGTGCAAGATGTGGGGCTGCTTCTTGGTGCAGCACATGATCATGGTGGGACTTATAGTGTGGAATATCTTCATAAGATGGGTTATGCGAAAGTTGCTCATGAGGCCCTGTTTGAAGCAATTTTGAGAACTGACTGTAAGAATGGCCTTCTCTGGGAGCTAGAATGCTCAAAATCCCACATTTATGTGGAAACTTGCCATGACACAACTTATGGTTTGATTCGCTTGTCTGCTCAATTCCAACAGCTTTTTGCCCCTGACTTGGAGGAATCAGTTGTGCACTTGCAGAATAGGTGGAATAGTGTTCGTCAGGCCCAAGAGAGAAACAAGTTAAATGATGAAGGCGGGATTTCCAATCATGATTGTGTCCCATCAACTTCTCAAGTGCATGACCCTACTGCAGATACGAAGAGTAAACTTGGGGTGGCTGGTTTAATGGATGAGATATGTGAAGATGCGTTTCACTTGCATGGGACTCAGGCATGCCAGCTTGATTCTAATGGATCAGAAATTCATGTTTCACTTGATGAAAGTCTCCTTGGAGAGGCTTGCAGCCTCAGTGTTGAAACTCCAGACTTTTTCTCGGATGATCTCTCTTATGATGGGTCAGTGCCTTTGGCAGGCCTGGAAAGTAGTCAAACCACATTTCTACAGAGTGGTTCTTTCCCAGAATTTATAGAAGGTTATTACTTGCCTGATTTATGTCCTTTGCCAGAATTGTCAATAGGCAGGCAAACACCATCTGAGAAACTTAAATGCAAATCCAAGAATTTTGACGATGCAGATCATGGCAGAGGAAATGGTGGATGGTATGGGGATGCCCCTTTAAGCATTTTTGAAAATCACATTTCTGGAGCAAGTGGTGAAGCTAGTGTGAATCAGGTTTTGGAAGACCAGCTTCCAACTATGTATTCTGATGATTTTGGGAAGGCCACCGGAAGAGTGCTTTTTAAGAACATTAATGTGAGCTGGAGAATGTATGCTGGTTCTGATTGGCAGGTACATAAAAGGAATGGTGATCCTTCTAGTCATACTTGTGGACGGGAGACAACTGTTTATCTGGAGCTTGCATTATCTGGAATGCAATTTCAATACGATGTCTTCCCAGTTGGTGGGATATATGCGTCTAAGCTTTGTCTTTCAGTTCAGGATTTTCATCTTTATGATGGGAGTAAAACTGCACCTTGGAAACGGGTACTATAAAAAAACCCAAATCCATTTTATTTAATTATTTTGTCAATCTTTTTTTTTCTTATTTTTTTTTTATAAATCGTGTTTGAATAGTTTTTTCCTTTTGAAATGAAAGATACTAGGATATTATCATTCAAAAGATCATCCTAGGGAATCCACTTCCAAAGCATTCAAGCTGGACTTGGAAGCTGTCAGACCAGATCCTCTAATTCCTCTTGAGGAATACCGGTATGTGTTTTGCAAGCTGTCATGGTTATTGAGTATGGATTTAGTAGAAGCCTGGTGTAACATCTCTGTTTTGGAAAGCACTGTCATACTATTATCTTAAAAATTCTTCACTATGCAAGGATTGATGTGAGGTTTTTTTTACAAGGCTACAAAGAATTTTGGCTGATAGTGTTCATGACGGGCCAGGAATGGAAATGTAGATGTTTTGTGTAATTCTTTTGTTTCATAGGGTTGGCAATCTACCCTAGCCTTTAAATTCTCTTGTTATCTCTTATGATCATGCTCAAAATAACAAGTGTTGTACATGTTGGTCCCCTGCATCACAATTTCACAATCACACTTCATGAACTACAGTCAACCTTATAACCCTGGTTTTTATTTTATATAATTTGTTATAGTGAAACACACACACTGTTTATAGAAGTGCTCCCTCATTGTTAATTGTCATATTTATTCCTTCCAGGTTACGCATAGCTTTCCTTCCTGTGCTATTGCATCTTCATCAAAGCCAGCTTGATTTTCTCATTAGCTTTTTTGGGCCCAAAAGCTTGTCAGCAGGCCAGTCTTCAGATCAAGATCAAAACTCAGACGGTGCGAAGACTTCTGCAACAAATAGCAGTAATCTTGCTGGACATACAATTGCAAATGAAGCATTGCTTCCCTTTTTTCAGGCAAGTAGGATAGGGGCCATGCATGCCATTTATCAAGTGACATGATATCATTGCATTCCATTTCCTTTTTGTTAAACTACTGTTTGAGTGCAATCATGTGAACAGGTAAGGGAAATGGCTAGCCAGTACTCAACAGATTGTTTTACTTCTGTCCTTTTACTCTGATGGCCTGTGTTTTCAGTGAATAATTGCATGAAAAAAGATGGAATGGAAAAGGATGGAATTGACTTTGAATAATTGAACTAGGCCATGATTTTCTTTATTTTATCTGTTTTGAGTTCTTTATTATATTCCGAATTTGATTTTCTGAAGTCAATTTTTTATGCCCTGATCACATTAACTTATTTCAGAAGTTCGACATATGGCCTATTATTCTTCGAATTGATTACAGTCCCCATCATGTTGATCTGGCAGCATTGAGTAGTGGGAAGTACGTGGAACTTGTGAACCTTGTCCCCTGGAAGGTGAAAATTTTGTTTTTTGAATTAAATTAAATTTTGTTTGGTAATTAATAGTGTAAATATATGGTGATGGAAGAAATCAGTTTTGTGGACAGTTCCTGCTTACTGGCTCCAACTATTTAGGTGTTTTGCAGTCCACTTTTGTACATTTGATACTAGGTTTTGTGACTGATTCTTGATAAAATGACTAGGGCATCATTTAAGAAGTCTGCCATTCTGAATTAAACTTTTAGAAAATGCAACCTGATGGTTTCAAATTTCGTGTTTGTACTAAAAAATTTTCAGTAATTGTCTATGCTGTGGGTCATATAGCATTCAAGTGGGGGATTGGGTAGGGCCCAAGCTAATTGTTACATTGTGTGTATCTTGCTATTGATCTAAAATCCCTGGCCTTTTGTACTCCATTTAATGGCTATCCAGTAATAGATAAAGGTCTCTTGCACGTAAACATAAATATGGCAGGGATTTTTTTCCTTTTGCAAAGATGACCCCAGACCAATAATTCTCACTTCTTAAATATTGTTGCTTCTCAAATCATTAATTTGTAAACATTAATTTTCTATTAATAGCAAAACTATTATAAGCCAATTCACTAGACAAAAAATACTGAACGAAATATAAGTTTTGGGAGTTTCCAGTTGGATGTTCTAATCACCATTAGTAAATTTTTGGATGCAGGGGGTTGAACTACAGCTAAAACACGTTCATGCTGTTGGTGTCTATGGCTGGGGCAGTGTATGTGAAACAATTATAGGGGAGTGGTTGGTGGAGATTTCTCAAAATCAGGTTTTAGTAACATTCTCCATGTGTATTGAGAACTTTATGGTTATATTCTTCGTATTGACATGTTTTATGATATCTATTTATCTCTCCTGTGTATGTAGATACATAAAATTTTGCAAGGTCTTCCTACCATCCGGTCCTTTGTTGCTGTGGGTTCTAGTGCTGCAAAGCTTGTTTCCTTGCCTGTTGAGAGCTACAGGAAGGATCATAAAATAATCAAGGGAATGCAAAGAGGCAAGTCATGTTGAGTTAAACATTTGTTTGGTCTCTAGCAGTAAAATCTGGGTTGTGTTGCATTATGGTGTAAATGATACCAGATCATTGTTTGTGTCACATGATTATTTGAGGTGCTTATATTGCATGTTTGTGGTGAATGTCTCTATTTGTCATGTCTATATATCATGGCTAAATTGGTTTGGTGTTTAGTTGCAAGATAAATTTTGATTGTGCAATTTTTGGCAGGTTGCTCAATAATAATAAGAACATGCTCTAGCTGACCAGCATCTCAACAATTCTTTTGGCCCTATACTGAATTCTCTATATTTCAATTATTCTATGAAACTGTTTTCCTCCATGACTAATTAATTCGTGTTTTTGCATACATTTTGGTTAGAATGTATTGTCTCCACTTCCAAGTTTAATACATGAAAGTAATCATTCTTGGTAATTCTCCAATCAGGTACATTTGCATTTCTAAAACGTATATCACTTGAAGCTGTTGGACTTGGGGTACATTTGGCAGCTGGGGCTCATGATATTTTGCTCCAAGCAGAATGTATTCTTACAGGTGCTCCTTCTGCTCCTGTATCATGGTCTTTACCAGGCAAAACTAAAGCAAATGTAAGGTGCAATCAACCAAAAGATGCCCAGGAAGGAATTCAGCATGTAAATTCCTCAACTTGCCTTGCTTTTTGCATGGTTGCTCCTTGTGCTTTTTGTTAGGTGTCACGCAGTTTTGGCTGTTTTTTTTTGGTTAGGGACTAGACACTGTAGAAATTAAAGATTGGGAATTTATGGCCGTAATGACTATCATACATTGGGTTTGGTTTATGATCAGGATGGAACGGTGCAAGAAAGATACACCTTCAACAGAGAAAAGCATATTGCCAACCCAACTAGTTTGAGATCATGGCTTTTTTATTGTGAAGGCCATTTTACATCCATGCGATTTAGGAAATAAAACAATATATTTGTTGCGTGTAGTTGCTCTCAAATAAAGCTTTTGTTCTCTCAAATTCACAGGCGTACGAGAGTCTCAGTGATGGACTGGGAAAATCTGCTTCTGCTTTAGTGCGAGCTCCATTTAAAAAATACCAGCTTGGAGCCAGTGCAGGGTCTGCCCTGGCAACTGCTGTGCAGGCTGTTCCTGCTGCTGCCATAGCTCCTGTTTCTGCTTGTGCAGGTGCAGCCCATTGTGCTCTTCTTGGCCTTAGAAATAGGTCAGTTCCTCTTCCTTTTACCTTTTGGTTCTGATTCTGATTAGATCTAAGTCATTTTCCAGTTTATTAAGATGCAATCTTTTCAATCATATATTTACTCTGGTGAGGATGCTTTTGCAGTCTTGACCCTGAACACAAAAAAGAGTCCATGGAGAAATATCTGGGTTCCACAAAGCCAAATGATTGAGATTGATTGAAATGCATGATGAGACCATTGCATGACAAATGGATAGAGAAGGATTCTTGCTGCTCTCTTTCCAAGAGAAGGTCACGGGAGACCTCTGTTGTCACCATAGCCGACATGTACAAAGTGAGTTTGAACTCTACAACCCGCTCCTTTTGAATACTTTATATAACACACTAAATAAATGGATCTTGCGTTAGTGGAATGAGAAGTAACTCAAATGTCATCGGTCCAGGTAAAAATGACATTAGAAGCTCTGGTTTTGGCATTTGCCAAGCCCTGCTGATGATTATTCAGCTGTGAAGGTGTTGATGTCCGTGAATGCTGTTGATCAACTTCATCTATTTTTCATTGCTGAAGTATCAAGGCTTACAATTTATTACTTTCAGTATCAAATTTTTATGTGGTAGTTAGAAATACAAGAATGGATTTATGGTGTATAACATATCCATCCATTGTTTGACGCCCAGTCTATGCTCTATAGTAGTATATAAAATCAAACGACAAGTGTTTAGGTTTCTGAACGTTCTCCTTGCCAATTAAAAAAGAAGGCAGCCATCTTGTATGTTGTTGTAACTTGTTTATTCCCCAACCTCCCTCCCTCTTGTCCTCGCTATTAGAGTCATTTACTCTTTATCTTCTGTTTTTTGGTTGCAGGTGTGCAGTTTAACAAAACCATCAAACAGATTCTTTTCCATCTGGATGAACTAGTAACTTTGTACATTTTGTAAATAGCCATTGATGCTTTTAAGATTTTAGCCATACAGATTGAGAATTGTAATTTATCTGAAATGGTTAGCTGGTGATAGAGAAAAGGAATGCTGTTTCTATTTGCTGTACATAATTCATTCAATGCTCACAAGAATTAAAAGGTTTGATCATTTTATGTAATTATTGGGAGTGAAATTTTTTATTTTCATTTTTATTTTTATTTTCGGAAAGCTTCATTTTAAAGAAAAGACATTCAAGAATCATGCAAGGGGTTAACCACAAGAGTATTACCATCAAAATGTCTCATCGTTCAAGTGGCGAGTTGAGCAAAATACATCAAGTCCTACTCTGTGTATTGACGAACTTTCATGTAACCTCAAATCATGAAGACAAGTCTCGCCAAGAAGACTATTCAACACTTGCCATCAAATGCCTGAAAAGCACCATGCATGCGTTTTGTCCGAAAAGCACTTTGCTATATCTTTTATTCGGTGATGTATTCAGGTAAAATTATCGTTGTGTAAATTACTAAATCAGATTTATAACCGCCCAGTAAATAAATTAAGGAAAAGTGTGATTTAATCAAATTTATAACCCCTCAGTAAATAAATCGAGGAGAAGTGTCTTCCATTAACACCCAGTTGACGAATAGGACATGAATAGCGCAGCTCATGTTAGTAAATGAAAATCATAATCCGATGGTTACATTTATAAATACTACTTGTTTTAGTGGAAGTTCTTCAACAGCAAACATTTGTACATAGCAAAACAGCCATATACCACTCTTTCCACCGGGGGGGGTGGGGGGGTGGGGGGTAACAAGGGAGACGTGTTGCTGTTTTTGAGTCGAATAAAAAAGTTAAGCTACAAAAAATAACCAAAACAAAAGATTGCAAGTTTGTAGGATCACAGCAACGATTCCCTCCCTTGAAAAAATTTGCCTCTTTCGTTGTGGATAGCATTATATTTCACTGTCTTCGCAACTTATCCCTCCTTCAATCAACTCTTCCTGCAACATGTAAAGTAGCCAAATTGGTTCTTATTGCAAATCCTAACTTCAGATACCATTTTTCAGTATAAATTGGCAAACTCGAACTTCACATGACCAAAAAATCAGAAGGAAAAGGAAAAAAGAAAGAAAGAAAGAAAGAAGAAGAACAGAATTCTGTCGCACCTGTGTTCTCTTGTTAGTTAGTCCTCCTTCATGAACAAAAACAGGCCTCTCTTCAACAACTCTATCCAAAACCGCACTGTTCCTATCACTTTTCTTAAGTGTAAAGTGACCCCTCTTTAACCACAGCTTCTCCTTCCACCAGCCTGAACTCTTTGGTGTTGGGAAGGCATCATTATACTCATCATCGACAAGTAATTCATCTCGTAAGGTCATTTTTCGCAGTTGGCTGTTGGTGCAGTTATCCTTCAAAGGCAACATCGTGCCCTTGAAGAAGATTTCATCTGCAGGAATCATGGAGTAGTTTTTCACCGAGAACTCGAAATCTGTGGAAACCGGTGCTTCTCTATAGCTGCTTTCATACTTGATGGCTTGTTGTGCATCCACAAAATCATTGGAGAAGGAGATTCTTGGGTCAATAGAGGAAGTGTAAGAGCTTTGTTGCTCACTGTTGAACATGTTTAAGCATGCCATGAACTTTCAAACCAACACCCCGAGTCTTTTTAAGTCGTTACTTCTCTTTCACTGTTAGAATCCACATGTATATAGAGGTGAGCTTGTTTTATGTGTGTGCTCAGCAGACATCTCATGTTACTTAGATTTGTCAGTTTGTGATTAAGACGAGGATAAAACAATTTGTATTCCAAATATTTTATTACTGTATCAGTGATCAACTGTTTAAAGTTAACATTATTTACTCTAATGTGTGTTCATTAGGTTTCATGCAACTGTTCAAGTGATGCTTGACGAACAGATAAAGCCATTCTGACCCTACTATTCTGCCTGATGTGGCCGATAAAGCCAATATCCGTTTTTCAAGGACTCGTAATCATTTAACTATTAACTACAAAGAGCTTTTTGCAGACACCAATGGCACAAGGCCCTTTCCTAAGGGACGAGTCCAGGATGAGAGACGCGGGGAGCCAAGACTCTCTCTCCTTAAGAAAACAGGGAATACTAGTTAAATATGCTCAAAAATACATTTTTCTCAGAGCCAAAAAGGAAGGATTTTAGTTTTTCTTTTCAAAGATCGAAATACCTTTTGTTTTCATGAAGAAAGTGGACCAATTTCATACCATGATTTGAAGGGGGAGAGAGCCAAAACAAATGTCAAGGAAAGGTATTTTAGATTTTTTTATTTTTCACATTTAATCAGTGCCATTTAGCCATTCCATGACTTGCAATTAAGACCATTAATCGGGCTTGATGAACCCAAATGATTGATGCTGCCATGGTGCTAAATACATATTTCCAGCAAAAATATTGAGAGTGGTAGCACCTTGACACGCACACTTGCTCCACTTGCCATCCCTTTGACACGTGTGGGTTTCTCACATTGCATCACCCCCTATATTTTTTTAAGGTTAGATCTCCACTTGCATTCAGCTACGAACCATGCTTTTCGAAGGCCCATGTGGGTTTGAGCTGTGATCTGATTGTAAATCCAAAAACTATAGAAAGCAAGCCCTCTTTATACCTTACTCATTGACTATTCATAAAGAATTTTCGGCTCCATCCTCTTGCATGAGCCTGTTGACATCCACATGGTTAATCTTCATATAAATGGAATTTGTCCCACACTACAACTGTAAGAAGCTTTGAAAATGCCAAAAGGCGTTGGACTTACTTCATGGGCATGGCGGAACCTGTCTCCTAACTGGTCTCCCATCTTGCTAACAAAGTTTTGTCTTTAATGTTTCTCTTAATCTAACAAGAAAGAAGCTCTACACTTTATTGGGTGCCCGAAATTCGTTTTAATGAACTCTCCTAGTGTGCTGTAATATAAAGCAATGACAGTAGAAAAAACAGCTGTCCTTGGATGAAATTATCATTGACTAGACAATATTTTGATGGCCCTTAGCTGTATGCTGCTGAAATCAAGGAATACAGGGGGAAAACTCAGCATAACAATGATTAATAATATTATTGGGCGGAACAAATTTCAGTTGAATCAGCACCAAAGCCTTGTGAGTTGACACTGCGTTAAATTAGCACTACAAATGGTACTGAGGGGTGAGAAAAAAATCAATTAAATTGAAAAAACTAAAAAACAAAAATAACAGAAAAAACTAAACCGAAAAAAAAACTGAATTAACCAATTAAAAAATCACAAAAAAGTTTCGGTTCGGTTTCGGTTTCCAAAGTCTAAAACCAATTGAATCGAATCAAACCGAACTGGTTCAACCAAGCCAACACTTAAAAAAAAAACATGTATAAATAGGATGTTTTTTAACCCTAAACCTAAAGTAGCATTCCTAAACACAAAATCAGCCGTCGCTCTCTGCATTTCTCCCCTCCATTTGCTCTCTGCATCTCTCAATTCTCTCCTTCTCTGGATCTTAACCAGCAAGCCCTCCCCCAACATAAGCACACACATAAACACCTACTCAATAAACCTAATAGACTCCTCGACTTTTCTTCTTCTTCATCGAACTTTAACACACTAAATTTTCAGCTCAAACGAGCTATGACTCACTCAGAAGGAGCTTTTTTAGTAGCTATTGAAGCTTTCATGCGACAGCAAAAAAAAACGAAGCAATCCTCTACATGCAAAAGATTGTGTCATGGCTGATGTACAGCTTCTTGATAAGGATTGGATTGCTAAAAGCAAACCCTTATTTTGGCTTGATAAGGATTGGGTTGCTTGTACATATTCTTGATAAGGATTGGGTTGCTAAAAACAAACCCCTGTTTTGGCTTGTCAGAAATTGCATCATTTCCTAGATTTCCAAGCTAGCGAACCGAACCGACCGGTTTGGAAAGGAAAAAAACCAAACCAATCCTAACCGAAATTAATCGGTTTGATCCGGTTTTTTATTAGGTTCGGTTCAAAAACTTAAAAAAAAAAATATTCGGCTTGGTTGTTTATTTTGGTCCAAAACCGGACCGAACCGAAAATGCTGGGCCCTAAATGATACCAATAATTATTCAATACCTTGAACAGTGACGAAAGCATAATTTGTTGCTCAATTCTTAATTTCTCAGCTACATGAAATTTGAAACCTTCAGCATACGAGCCCATAACCAAACTCAAAGGCTGACTCTGAAGTGAATTGTCTGTTCTCCTGATTGTTTTATCCATGCATGTGATGAAAGCTTACTTGCAGCATGAAGCACTGTTTATCTTGATGAGCAATTGAGAATGGAATGCTGGAAAGAAATAAAAATAACTGTGCTGCAAAAATTTTACTGAAAACTATCATCATGTTCTAAATCGGAAGGAGATGGTCTTTTCAATGGCAGTTGACTTCCAAAAGAGAGTTTAGATTTTAATTCTGCATTAGCCATTCCTTTTAAAGGAGTTCTCATCCGTTTCACACCTGGTCTTTGCAAAGTCATGAGAGAGGCAGATGGTGCGACCTTTTTAGCATCTATGTTGGAAGATAGAGATTGTTGTGGTTTCTGATAACGAGATAACTTCGGATTTTGGTCCAGATTTTCTTTATCATTGAGCCGGCTCTCGTTCCCTTTTATCCCCAGCACCCTTGGACTTGGCTTTGATTCAATTGGTACAAGCTTCCCATCTACTTGGTTCGTGAAGACAAAAGAAACCTGCAAGAACATGATACTAAGTCCTTCAAGTGGAAAGCCAAAACTATTGCAGATTGCATGTGAAGGATCAGTCACAGGTGATGTAGGTATATCAGACTTTTTGTGAAAACAAAAGCTCGATTCTGCACTCGGAACTTATGCAATATATTAATTTATTCCACCAGCATTTTGTTCTACTAAGCATGAAACGGAGCAGAAATCAAGGGAAAAACATTGATGAACTCCAAAAACAAATCTAGGATGGATTCACAGCGCACAATATGCAGGATGAGAAAACTGAATCATATTTAATGAGTTCCTTTGTTGTAAAACATGGTAGAGCACATGCATTCTTTGACCGCAACTTTTCTACCATCAATTCTGAATAGATGCTTGACTAGTTCTGATTTTTGGTAGCTGGTAAATACTTTCTAGTATAATCAGGGGTTTAAATATTTCAGAAATTTATTGACCAAAACAAATAGATTCCTATAGGAAGTTTTTTTTTTTTTTTTGGACAGGAATCACATTAAATATGGGGAAATGTTGGAACACCTCATCACCAGCTGAAGCTTGAAGTATAGTATCAGGCACTGATGTCGAGTGAAAATGATGCCCCCAGCTGCCCAAATCCTCTTCCAAAGGAGTCCCTACCTGAAAATTGAGGGAAAAGAACAAAAAACAAAATCAAGTGGGACATCTGAAAGTTATGATCCAATAATATTGCAGTGATTGGTAGGTGACTGACTTGCTTCTCTGAGCTCTTCAACTTGTCCAGGCATCCAGCAATTGCAGCAAAGCCACCTATATCGAACACCTCTTGATTGGGCATACAATTCTCATATGTAGATTCATCTACATCTCCTATGCCCTCAAGTTCCCCGTCAGAAAATAGACAGCGGGCACAGTTCATCTTTACATGTATTTCAGACCTACACAGACAAATAAAGACGTTAAAAGGTAGATGGAACATGAGAATAAGTGGAGCAAAAAGAAATGTGATATCAATAAACATTTAAACCTGCAATTCAGCGACACGAAAATAATATAACTGAACCATGTTATGCTGAACTAGCTATGCTTTACATGATACATGACAAGTCAACAATAAAAGTAAGCACAAAAGGTGATGCTTCATAAGAACATACAAAAAATCTCAGAGTCGAATCTTTCAATTAGCTTGAATTGGCCATTGGCATAAACTTGCATACTGCAACACGAACATGAGAAGGAAATTTTTTGCACACTTTCACTTCTCAACCAGTGCTTGATTCATTGCTAAAAATGATGTGACATTTTTTCAAAACCATTTTGTAAGTCCATTAAGTCCTTGCCTACAGCGACCCAAAACCCTACATCCTTAGATTATTTTGCAAATATTGCAGGCACAATTTCAAAGGCCGAACACCCCAAATAACTTTACCATAAAACTGCCAAATACATAAATGACACGTAAGTAATCATGACAAAATATTTCAACATATGCAACATGAATTACCTGACATTCTCCTGAAATGTGAACAAATCACGTAAATCTTCAGTTGAAAGACAATTTTCCTGCAAATGCATGTACTTTAAATACCATTTTATTCAAAGGCAACTTCAGTTGAATAGCATAAAGAGGTGGCAGAAAAAAACAACCTGTGCCGCAAGGCTATCATTTTGCTCATGCTGAATAATTTTTTGAAGCCCCTCTTTTGACATTTGACGCTGATAAACCTACAAAAGTCAGCAAACAGAATGACACAGCGTTGCTTATTGACAGAACTATCTTAGAAATGATGAAAGGAAAACGTTTAGTGACTATATTCTTAATATAAATTCAGTTGCAGCTCATCAAAACCTTTTCTTCAATGGTTCCGGTGCTCAGGAATCTGTAGATATATACCCTCTTCTTTTGTCCATCCCGCCAAACTCTCGCAGCTGCCTAATTATGTGAGGACAGAATCATGAAAACAATCAAATGTGAGATCAGCATACTACTTTCTAACTTATGTGAATTGTGGTGGGGGTGTTTAACCAAAGAACATTACTTGCTTGTCATTGGCAGGATTCCAGTCCGGATCAAACAAGACAAGTCGGTTACCACCGATTAGATTGAGGCCACAGCCACCAGCCTTACTGCTTAAGAGAAATACGAACTCTTCCTGCAGCATATTGAGTTAAAACAAATTGATCAGTGATCAAGCCTGATGATTGCCCTTTTTCCCAAGCAGAAAACACAGCCTAAATTGCAGACATGTCAACTAGAAGGAAAAGAGAAGATACCTTTGATGGATCATTAAAGCGATTAACTAACTTCTGTCTTTTACTGATTGATGTGGTTCCATCAAGCCTTATATGGGGATATCTTCTTTCACGACACAATTGAGCAAAAAGGTCAAGTGTCTGATGCATCAAAGTAATTTTATACCGTGAGGAAACAATATCAATTGCAACTTCATGAAAAAAGTGGTCAATAAATGCTCAGTGAATGGCTTCAGTTGAAATAAGCTGTCAATGATAAATATACTTCTTACATCACTCTAAGTGAGTTTGACAGTACAACCAAATCTATTTCGTCCAGAAAACAGAAATGTAAGTGTGCAGCACCCTTACACTAATAGGTTATTTTTTAAAAGAAAATCACCAAAAGATACATGTTCAGAAATAAAAAGTTATGCTACCAATATTTAGACTATCCTATAGTCTGTTCTTGCTTTCACATTGGACTAATGCAATGACATGAGAAGGAAAGATTTACGCATTATCAGCTACGATATTCAGAATCAACTAACAAATTGGAAAACTGGAGGCTATGGTACATGTATAAACTGCTATCAATAAAGTAATTTCTATACCACAATAGCATGAATCATCAACTAAAACAAACGTACCTGAGTATAGTTTGAGACAAGTACAATGCGATCATCTGTTCTCAGACGTAGATGGGCAAGTAATCGGGCCAAGACATGCATTTTACCAGACAGTTCAACCCAAGTCCCATCACCACCAGTCCATGAACCAGATCTAGCAATATTTGGAAGAGAAAAACTGCTGTCAGGACACAAGTGTAGAACGTGGAATACATACAAAAACAACACTCAATAAATGCTTACCTTCCAGAGAACATCCCAGGAGGGAAAAAGCGCATGCAGTCCTCAAACCCTGAAATTCCTGGACTTCCGTTTTTTATGGTGTCAAAGATAAGCTGCATGGATAAATGACCATTACCAATAATATTTTCTAAATTAAACACAGAGCAGACATCAAATGAGAATGTTAGAGAACACCACAGATTGCAAATAAATAAAATCAACCCACTAACTTCTTTATTTGAATATGACAGTAAAAGTTTTGAAAGGAGTAAAAGAGTCTTACACAAATGATATAGCACCTAAAATTAGAAGGGAAAACAACGATTTGTTCTCCCAAACATAATAATATGAAATAGTGTCTTATCCCAGCCATTCTTTTCTAGAATCAGGTGATTCCAGCCTAGTTTCACACTCTAGTGCATGATTGCAAGTACACATACAAAAATCCTCGGATAACTACTACTCCAACACTTTTTATACCTTTGGATGATTGCACAGCTTCTTAAGAGCTGTGATGTAGGCCAATATCTTTGATTTCTTTGCCTCTTCAGTGATTGCCCGTTTAACCTGTTGTTAAAGGAGTAACAGAATAATCCAAATCAGTTTCTAAGAACCATGTTAAGCTAGTTACCACTTAGTGTCAATAAAACCCACATTTTTTGAATGTATAAAATGGTTATATAACTCTGCCTGGAGAGGAGTCAACTTGCAGCAAACAACTTCTACAATCTGCATGGAAGAACATTTAGAATGACAAAAATATCAAAATTTTACTCGGATTTATCTGCACAAAAAGACAACCAAAAGGTGAAGTAACAGTAAGAAATTTACTTTAATCAACATATAAATCAAAAACTCCATTGCATAGAGCAATTAGATTTAGAAATTTAGGAGCACAAACTTCGTAATGCAAGAATAATGTAATTGGTCGAGAGAAATACATGTACAGCTCACGGAGTAACCCTAACTTCTAGCTTCTCATCATCTAGTGATGATATATCTAAGCTAATCTAGAAGGTTTATCTAAATAAACTATTTACAGACTGCTAAATTATTGAGCTTTCCATATGTTAGAAAAACATGGGAAGGGAGCTGAAATATTGCTCAACATGTTGAGCAACTTTCACAAGTGCTAATGGCACACAGAAATCGTGATAAGGCCATACCTTTGGCGGCAGGTGATTTGATAGCAATGCATTTGTCCTTCTCAGTATAAACTGCAATGCACACTTTCAAATTAAATACGGGAAGATGTAAAAGGATTCCTCCTTACAGTAAACAAAAGATTACCTTTCATATTTAGCATGTAGCAGCTATTTACCATTACATAATCAGGAGTTATAATAGCAGAAAACAGTGATCTGATTCTCAAGAAAGCTAGATTCTACAGTGGCACCCACATTAGTACGAAATTGACCTGATTTACTTTCACACTCAACTCTCCTGAGCGTTCAGCACCTAGCTTCTTCTCTTCTTCAGTGGCAGTTGGTTCCCTTCCACAAATGATTGGTGTCTTCATAATTTATAAATGAGAAGTTAAAAAATATGACAAGCATGTATGCCATTAGGGTAGAGGAAAAAGAACAGCATGTTACTAGTATAATAATTTCTGATGCAAATCATTCTAAGACAGACAAATTCCACCATCACATATTCAAATAAAATCGAAGCCCCTTATTCCTAGATTGTTATGTTCTATAGTAAGGATAAACAATTCATGTATGCCCCATTATTAAATACATACCACTGTTCTGCCGATGATGCCTCACGAGTTAACAAAATGGGGCAATCAATTATGCAAACGAATTTCACAACTTAATAACAGAATATATCATCTATACCACAGAACAAATGAACTGCCAAATGGTTGTAGTTATCCCAAATATTAGCCAACAGCACAACATTGACTTTTGAAAGACAAAAGACATATCAATGTACAAATGGCCATGCCAATGATAATACAATTGTACATAGATCTCACACACACACACACACACACACACACACACACACACCTCTCCAACACGCATGGAAAAAAGAGAGATGAATACGAAGCAAGTTTACAAACAGAATAAATATTGAGTTCAACCATCTTAAATTTAATTCAAATTGACGGATCAAAATGTGATTTGAAGGTAAAACATAGCTCACCTCATAGTAACGGCGAAAATATGCAGCATCACCCAAAACTCCTGGATTGGTGAAGTTAACCATTGCAAAAAACTCTTCTAGGTCATTCTGCAGAGTTGCAAGAGGATATGAGTCATGAAATAATAGAAAAAGTGATAACTATTAAGATAAATAGTGTGCGGAAGATATTTCTCACTTGCATTGGAGTTCCTGACAACAAGATGCGGCGTTTGCATGACAGGGAAGCCAGTGCCTATGAGAATGTTCACAAATAAACACAGATGAAGAACAAGAAATTGGCATGCATCAGATGTGAATACTCAATGAAAAACAAAAGCATCTCCATGCCATACCCGATTTGTTATTGTCTGATCATTTTTAAGTCTGTGGGCCTCATCGCATATGAGAAGGTCACAAGATTCACTATTGCTAAATTTTGAAGAATGCATCCGGAACGTCTCATATGAAACAATCAGAACCTGTGGGATATAATTTGAATTCAGCAAACGTTACCACAATATTCTGGACATTTAATGCAAATTTTACCTGGAAAGGGCTGCTAGGATTTGTGAAACTGTCAATCCCAGAGATAACATCTTCTCTGGTGCTTTCACAGAGAGCTATAAGCTTAACTCTTTCCCCAACCCACTTTTTGATTTCAGCCTCCCAATTACTTACAAGGCTGGTTGGGGTGGCAATAATGATTTTTTTAACCATAGGCTTTCCATCAAACCCTTGACCAAGAAGAGTGTACAGCAATGTGATTGACTGCAGTGTCTTCCCCAGACTGCCAAAGTAAGACCAAAAAACACTAACCTTGAGTACAAGGAAAAAATTAACACCCTTGAGGAAAACTGTGCAAAACACTTCATGGATTAAGTCAAAATAAATAAGGAATTTACCCCATATCATCAGCCAGAATGCATCCATTAATATTTGCAGTGCTATAAAATCCCGAAACACATTCAAACATGAACTGAACCCCTTCTCTGCAAACATGGCCAACATCATCAAGATATGGCAAATTTCATTTATGAGCAGTCCTTATGCACAAATTGTTGTGTAGATACCAGAAGCAAATATTAGACTTTTACATTGTAACCAATACCTTTGATGAGGTCGAAGGAACCGAACAAGCAAAGGATCCACCACTATCGGCATCAAATTACCAACTCCATCCTCAGACTCTTCAGGTTGCCACAACACCAAAGGATCAATACCGGGTGGCAAAGTCACACTTTCCTCCACTACTTCGTTCTCCACCACACTTGGTACATTAAATATATTTGTTACTGCAACCAACACTGGTCTTGAAGAACCCCATGGAACGAACCGTTTCCGGGCCCAAAGTCGACGAGCAAGCTGTTCATTTCCATCATTATAACCATTGGAACATGGGGGTTTAAAGGGTTTCCGACAAATAGCTGCCCCTTCTGTCACTGAAAGAACTCGAGGAAGCAGTGACTGTCTCCTTACTACAAGGTTGCCTCTGGTACACCACAATCACCAAAATTTCAACTTAATTTATGCAGAATCAATTCAAATAAACAGTTCCATTGTTGAAATTAAAGAGCTAAATTTTGAGAAAAATGAGCTTTTGAGCAAAAACAACAGAATCCTGCAAAAAACTTATTTCTCGTTTCCTACCATTGTCTCAGCAAACAAACGGAAAATCTCACTTTGATTTATTCAAATTCAATAAAATAAACAATTAGCTCGATGCAAATGAAAGAAGTTCCACATTCTTATAACAATAGCTATTGAACCAAAACCCACAATTCAAGAACACCAAAATCTTTCTAATTTCCTGCATTTTTTATCAGTGACCAAGCAGAAAATTCAATTTAAAATCCAAACTGTACAATTTCAGACCAATTGAGCTATAAAAGCAAAATCGGAACCCTGAGTTATCGATTCAGCGCCAGAAGTAACAAAACACTAGGTTAAAAGGCACAGCATTAGCTATTGAACCAAAACGAAAAGGTCTCCAAACTTTTTCTCATTTCGTGCATTTTCTCAGAAACCAAACACGACATTCGATTTCAAGACTATTAAGCTATAAAAAGCAAAATAGAAACCCTAATTTTATCAATTTTTCACCAGCAACAACAAAAAAAAAACCCTAGGTTTCTGAACAACCAGCTTTTACCAAATTCGAAACACACAATCCAAAAATCGCTGCATACTAAGATAATGTTGTTGTGGTATTTAGATACCTCAAAAGATCGTCTACATTCTTCGACTTGCGATCTTCATCGAACTGTGGATAGTGTGCCACTCGTCGCTCTCCCTCCTCGCCGTCGTCGTCTTCTTCTTCGCGATCGACAGTGTACTCGTCGCTTGAATCGGAGGGTGAGAGACTCTCTTCTTCTTCTTCTTCTACTTGATCGTCTTCCATTGAAGGAGCTTGTTTTTTTTTTTTCAGAGATCGTTTGTCTGTGATTTTTAAAGAAAGCTTTGCATTTATTTCTTTCTTCTCTTTTAAAGTGGGGGGTTTGGCGGGAAACTTAAGGAGGTGTGTTTTTTTTTTAAGACAATATTAAAATGTTAATATTGTCTTAGTTGTGATAATGAATGTCTTAGTTATTGAGAGGTTATTTGGTTTTAAAATGTTTTTTTTTAATATATTAAAATAATATTTTATAAAAATTTATTTTAGATATTAGATGATACGATTCAGGCAATGTCAAATTCGGATTTTGATGTAAAATATGCAACTATCTAGTTTTACGATAACAATCATAATTCTTAATCTGACCATTGGATCGAGCTGAAATTTTACGTAGAGTCTCTTGACATGTTTTCCTACCTTGGGTTAAAATTTCAGATCAATCGGAGTTCGGGAAGGCATCTCAATATAGGTCAACAGAGGTTGTATGAATTTTGTTATTTACTTCCTTTTGACTTGTAGACTTCCTATTTGGCTAGGATTCTTTTTCTAAAAGGGATGTGGCAGCTTGTTTTGGAAATCTCCTAGCTCTACAAGGATCTGTAATGAGCTGCAATATAGTTTTCAAGTGTGGTAAGGATTCATAAATGTTTCAGAATCATTTTCTTACAAGGATTCCTTATTCATCCTAGCTACAACAAGGAAAGAAGACTTCAGAATTAATTCTACATTCAGATCAAATTTTCTAGTTTATTTGAGACTTCTTAATGGTGACAAATCTGATTCTAGCATATTTAGGATAGTAATTTTTGAATTTTTATTATTTTCTTCTTAGTCTTTGGGTTATTATTACTTATTTGGGTCAATTGTAAGTAAGCCTCATATAAGTCCACCTAAAGGGGGTCCATTAGGGTTTATTTAAGTCTAAAGTTAGTATAAATAAAGGCATAACCAGACATGTAAGTTACGCAATTCAGATTAATAAAACTTCTTGTTTGTCGCACTTTGTGTGTGTTTGTTGGTGAGATAATCTCCCTTCCATGGTTCTTTAAAAAACTGAAAACGACTTATCAAAGAACAACTGGCTTCGTGGCGTCATCCTTATACTTCTCGTTCGCGAATCAATATTCGTTTGGTGGGGGTTTTCCGTTTCCAATAGTGTTGGTGCCTAGGTACAAGTTATCTTTGTGTCACACTTCTAACAAACCTGATTTACTTGGCTTTCTGGGAATTAATGTTTTTGCATGTGGGTTGCGTGATCACGAGGTTCGCATCATTGGATTTTTAAAATATGAAAAAAAAATTTACCAAACACTATCTTAATCAAAGTTTCATGATAATAATCATCTAGTAGGTGACTCAGTGGTAAGAGTTTGAGATCAAAGGGTTTGCTCCCCTTGTGGTCTCAGGTTCGAACCTTGTAGTTGCTAATATGATGGTCACTTGAGACTTACATGGTCGTTAACTTCAGGGCCCGTGAGATTAGTCGAGGCACGCGCAAGCTGGCCCAGACACCCACATTAATTAAAAAAAAAACTTCTAGTAATAGGGCATTACCTTTATATAATGAGCCACCGTATAAATTATAATTATGAGTTATTTCAAAGTTGTTCAACAAAATTTGGTGCCATAAATTATTATAGTAATCAACAAAGAAACCGTGCATCACAAAAATTATTTTAGAATTTTTTTTATATAGATAGATTTCAATTAATCCAAATAAACGAGGTTCCTACAATATGTTAATGTTTTGATAATTGTTTTAAAGATGAGCTCTTACTATTATTTTTTAATCTAGGTTTACAATTAATAGAGTATTTTATACATTAAAAATTGCTCTTAGAAAAACACTATTTTCGTTAAAAGGCTAAAAACATGAATTATAATTGTTTTTATGGTGATTAATTAAGTTGATATGATTATTAAAAAATAATATTTAACAACGATTTTGTTTTGAATGCAAACTCACATTAATTTCAGGCAATTAATACAAAATATATATGATTTTTAATACATGAAAGCACAGAGCTTCGAAACATTGGACCTAATAAAAATTCTCCTAGTATTTAAATGAAAAAATTACAAACATAAAATAAGTATTTATCTGGAAAATTAGCTAATATATCAAGATAAATTTTAAATTTTAAAAAAATTATATTTAGTATCATCATGTAGAATATATTTATTTTTGAGGTGCACCGCATACAAAAGCATATATTTTATGTTTTTTATGAGATGTAAGATCTTAAACAAACATTGTTTAAATATTCTCGTAGTTTAATTTATATTAAGATTATTGTAATTTGAAAAATTACTATTTATATTAATAAAAAAAAATTAAATATAATGAAATAACTAAATTAACCATATATAATATATTAAATATTATAATTTTATCATTAAATTAAAAAAAAAATCAAATGTCCTCTTCTTCAACCTCTCACCTAATACTTTTGATTTCCACTAGCAACCGTCAGCCTCCACAGCTCAGACCGACAATCAACAGTCCTTACTCATCTCTCCTTTCTACTATAATTAACTATAACTAAAAGATATCAGCATTTTACTGTGTTGGAATTACTGTGTACTCTCTCACAATATACTATGGATTGGAGCAGTGCATTTTTTTTGGTAATTTTCACTTTGGTCCTCGAACTTTTATTTTACGTGATTTGACCCGTTTAAGCCCAAATTAGCCCCCCAGTTGCATATGTTTTTAAGAGGGAGGGTTGAATTGAAAGCTAAGAGACTGAAGTGAAAATCTTGGGTAATATAGGGGCTAGGTTGAAAGTTTCATTAAAACTTTCATTTTAATCCCCCCAAAATTTTAGATATTAGGTGATCAGTCTATTGAATTTGAAAAAAATATATTTTGCTACCTAACTTCATTTTCCTTTTTTTTCAGTATTTTTCTATTGAGAAAGAGAGAGAGTTGTCAGATTCTGATTTAGAGAGAGAAAGTGGTCGTTGGGGAAAATATTTGCCACAAAAATGGTTGATTTTTGTGTCAAAATATTCCATATGATAAGGGAGGTTACATTTCGGTGTTTGTTTACCTTGAAAACACCTAAAACAATATATTTAAGCTTGGGAGCTTTCCACATCAATGATATCATAGTCCCTCTAAAGATCATTCTCATCGACGTAAAGCTCTCCCAATAAGTGGTCACTCTAGATGTGATCCCTCTGGCCATCATAGGATAGAAGTTAACTATCAATCTTATTGTTCCACACTAGAATTCTCCAGCTCTCTAGAGCTTATTAAACAATGGTCGGGGAAAAGTTTGGCTGGTTGATACATTCAAGATGAGATTTGCAGTCCTCATGAGATAAATGGATCATATTTATCTAGACGAGTATTGCACACCTTCATCCCTAAGAAGTACATCTCTACAAAGATGACTTTTAATAATTATGATGGTTTGACAATCCACAAAAACATGTCCAAAACATGCATAGAAATCTTGAGTTGGTCATCTAATAAGGTGATGTTATATGAAAGATCCTCTCTATAACTTTGGTCAGCACAAGCATGGTATAACAATTTGGATTCAAGCTTTATCATAGGTTTTAATGACCTTTATGCTAATATTATGTTACGGTTTAACACCAGTATACTTGTCATAACCCAATTTTAGGTTATTTCAAAAAATTCACTTTGTTAAAAAATAAAAATAAAAAAATAAAATAAAAGCCGGCAACGTGAAGAAAGAAAACAGGGGAGGATTCCAAAAAATACATAAAAATCAAGCTGTAAATTTGAAGGAATTTTGAGGCCTAATTGTACCCTATTATGCCCAAAAATGAAGAAAAAAAATATGCAAATTCAAGGTCAGATTAAATGATTATTGGATGAATTTGAATAAAAATTAAGTCCAAGGACATAATTAAATTTTTAATAGGCCATTTTGATTTAATCATGGGTCAAATTGAATTTTAATTATGTTTAAGAATTAATTTGGGTCTAGTTGAAGGATTTAATTAAGTGCAAGGACTTAATTATACTTTAAATGGGTCAAATTAATTTTATTAGGGGCTTAAATTGGTGAAAGATTAAGTTTGGGAGCTCAATTTGGGCTTAATTGAAAGATTGCAATTTTAAGAGATCAAATTTAATTTTTAGCAAGTTAATTGATTGAAATCAGGGGCAAAATCGCAAGAAAATGAAAGTTTTGGGGTTAATTAGGGGTTAAACTAAAAAATTTCATAGCCAATGACCATTTTGCAAAAGGCGTCGAACTATAACGGCTTAATTGACAAAAATTAGGGGTGAAATTAAAGAAAATTAAAAGTTTAATGGTTAGTTAAAGGTTAAATCGCATAAATCCGAGACCAATGACCATATTGAAAAACACGCGTATATCCAGGGTTCAAATTGAAGTTCGACAGGGTTTAAATTGCACTAAATCAAACATTTAGGATCAATTAGGGGTGCAATTAAACAAATCTGAAAGTTGAAAAACTAAATTGAAGTTTGAAAAAATCCTTAATTCAAAACACCAAAACGACATCGTTTTGTAAAAAAAAAAGGAGTCTTGAACTGTCATTGTTCATTGTCTTCACAGATTTTTGTAAAACATTTTGTAAAACATTTAGGATCAATTAGAGTCATTGTTCATTGTCTTCACAGATTTTTGCCTGAAAAGCTATCCGGGTGGCTATTTTTTAGGTGCATTTAATGCCTCATATATCCACCAAATTTGACAACACCTGAATCAAAATGATCACCACACATCCCTCTATCCCTGGGCACGACCCGTTCAAGCTGAAAGACATCACAACGGCCCCGGTGTCAGCCTAAAGTGGCCACCTCAGGCAGTCTTGAACAGTCAGATTTAACAGTTCATGATGCCTACTTTGAACCAACGGTTGAGATCCTCCCAACTGAATCAAGGGCCACAATTTCCCCCTGTGTAGACAAGATTACCCTCTTTTATCCCCTATAAATATGAGTGGATTTCATGGCCTGATCATGAAGGAAATTGGATCCAAAGTTGGCAAAAAACCAGCCCCTACCCTCGGTTTCTGCCATTTCTCTCTCTCTCTCTCTCTCCCCCTCCCTCCGTCATTCCAGCCACCAACCGAAGACACCAATAGCTTGTCCGCCAACAACTCCAACACACGTCGCCAACGCGACCGCTAATCGGTCTCTACGTCTAGAACAACCGTCGTTTCCTCACAGCGACGCTGCCTGAACCATCAACTCTACCTCTTGATCATGACCGTGACCACTACCTCCGGTAGCCTTCTCTCCTGCCCGTCTCCATCTTCTGCAACCATTTTGGTTGCAAGGAGAATGTGAACTATTGTTCAAATTCTGCAAATAATTAACATTTTGGGTGGGATGAACCCGTTCCAGCCTAGCCTAAATGTCTGGGCTGGGTCCGACCCACCCCTAAAAAATTAAAAAAGTATGTTGGGCCGAGATCGGCCCAACTATTATCGAGCCAAGATTGGCCCACCTTTTCTTGGGCTGTGTCTAGCCATCCCATATATATTCAATATATATTTAATTATAATATAATAATATATTAAAAGATTCAAAAATCCTTTTAAATTTTTTTTTATTTTCTCGCTTGTTTTTCTATCAATTTTGTTTAATATTGAGTTGTATTTTTATACTGTAAGATACAAATCTAGTATTAAAATACTCGGTTTCAACCGAAATATTTCTAAAAAAATTTAAAAAGTCTCAAAACTTTTAAATTAATTTCCTTTTTCAAAAGACAAAAAAATATATTTTGTTTTCATGCATACGGTCGAATCCTAAAATGTTTTTTAAGCATATTTTTTAAAAAAAATTGTATCTTTCTCATGTTTTAAAAGGTAAAAACAAAATGGATATCATAACCAGTTTATGATTATCCATTAAGATTTGACCAAAATATCAAAAAACCCTTTCCAATCTTTTTAGGGTTTAGATGTAGACTTTAATATATGTGGGGTATAAAACTACATGATAGAGTACACCCTCATGTATTAAAAATATATGGTGTAAAATAAATGCGATGCTAAAATTTAGATTTTAGAATGGTTAGGATTAAACTTGATAAGGTAGAGACTCTCTCACGAAGGAAGATCTGTCTTAGAACTTAGAAAAAAATAATAAATAGAAACCCAACCTAGAAAAATAATCAAACAACAATGCAATTTATCTTAGATAGGGTGTGCTGGGGGTGATGCGTCTTCCCCTTGCACAACCAGTCCTTTAACCAGACTCATGCAGACCATAGATTCCTAGTGACCATAATACTAGGTGGCGATTCCTGAACCTTCATCATAATTTTATGATTAAACCTAAAACATTTCTCTTCCCAACAATAACCACACACTTCTTCAGGAGGCACGATAAAAAGCTCGTCATTGCCGATGATGTCGCGGAGCACCCCACGACAATACCTATAAAAAAAGCTCCACATAACTCTTTGGTGTTACTCAATTAGAAAAAGAATCCACCAGGGTATATTTAAAGAGGTTCAATAAAGAAATGTTCAAGGTGAAGAAATCAATTGATCTAGTAGCCTTAAAGGCTTTGATAAGTGGAGTGAAAGAACATTCTCTGCGGAAGAACTTGTATGCTCTGTTAGATAGAAGCTTGTTGAAGGTAAAACAAGCCATGAAGAATCACATATGGGTAGAAGAAGCTAGTATGTTGAGGTATGGGTCTCCTCATTTCTACCAAAAGGTTGAGGATGAGAAACCTTTCAAATGGAATCGTTCTCCTACCAAAGATAATAATTCCAAGAAATGTCAGAAAAAGCCAATGAGGGAGTGCATGTAATACCTCGTGAGGAGATAAATAACTCCCCTAAATATCACCCTCACAAAAGTCTTTACAACCATCAAGAGAAAATACTTTGTTCAATATTCATCTCTTATGGTGTCGCCTTCACACACACACACACACACCTACGAGAAGTTTTGTTTGTTCCACAAGAATTAATGGCATGATTTAGAAGATTGCTTCACTTTGAATAAATAGATTGAAAGACTGATAGTCAAGGGTTATCTGAAGCAATTTGTCAAAGAGCATGCCCACCTAGAACGAGACAGAGAAAAGCTCATCCAGCCTACCCAAGCCTTGCCCATGATTTAAATTTAATGACTTTTCAAATATTTACGTATTCAATACACAAAGACTTGGAGGATACTAATGGATCAACATATTTTATATATTTTGTTTTTGCCTAAGTTCATGTTTAAAAGGGCCAAAGGTAGGGTGATAACCTAACATACTTAGGCTGGGTAGAATGTTAAGTCCAGATGACATGAGTTTTCCAGGCCCAACATCCTTGGGTTCAGCTCTGTGCTAAGCCCATTTACATATGGGTATAATGATTTGCCAAACTAAATATCTCTAAGTTCACTTACATGCTGAGCCCAACATGTAGGTTCAGCAAGCTGCCGTACCCAATATCATTGGGTTCAGTCACGAGTTGAGCCCAAGTACATTTAAGGTATGTGAGGTGCCAAACCCAACATTCTTAGAATCAATTACATGCTGACTCCACATAGATGTGGGTATGACAAAATGTCAGACCTAACATCATTAGTCTCATTCCCGTGCTAAGCCCAAGTACATGTGAGTTTGTGGAGTTACCATACCCAATATCACTGAGTTCGGTCATATGTTGAGCTCAAGTACATGTGGGTCTGGTGAGGTGCCAAACCCAACATCCTTGGGGTCAGCCACGTGTTGAGCCTAAATACATATGGGTTTGACGAGTTATCAGACCTAACATCATTGTGTTCAGCCACGTGTTCAGCCCAAGTACATGTGGATATGATAAGTTGTTAGACCCATCATCTTTAGGTTTAACGATGTGCTGAGCCCAGATATATATAGGTCTGACTAGCTACGCGTTGAGCTCAAATACATATAGTTCTAACAAGCTGTCATACCCATCACCCTTGGGGTTAGCATCATTCCAAGTCCAAGTAGGTATTAAATTGACAACCGTTATAGGCCTCATGTTGGGTCACGATGTCTTATTTTTTTATTCTTAAAACTTTTAACATGAAATAATCATCATCTTATACCCCTAGGTGTATAAAAATCTTCTAAGGGCTTACTATATGTTCATCAACATTAATATTATGTAAGTGATATTTATTCTTTATTAATGTTACCAGGAGAAAAAGACACTCATCAGGGTCTATATATACCTCCTGAACTATCCAGGTAAAGGGTTCATAATTTCTATTATCTAAGCAGTTATACTTTTATTCTCACAACATTTATTATAAAAAAACAAGAACAAACACTGTTGTTCTTAGAATTTAAAGTTTATTTTCTTATTTATAGCGATTCATTCTTAAAACTCACTGATTTTATCATCAAAAGATTCTTAAACCCCATAAAAAATAATTGTTTTACAAGTGTTAGGTATTTTATCACCAACCATCAACCATCAACTTTGTGAACTATGAAGAAGGAAAACACTAAAAACCTTATTCCTGAACATATTAAATTTCAAACATCATCAATAATCTTCGGTAAATATTTTCCTCTTTAATCATAAGAAGTACACAGCAATATTTTTTTGCTAAGGTATAAGGGAAGTATCGCAATGTGGACAATACAGGCAATAAATTTGGAGTTCTGATGGCTGAGTGTTTCTAACAGATATGAAAGCTTTGTCCGGAATGTATTTGAGATTGCCTTGAGTTATGTCCTCGGATGCACCAAAATCTAAAAGAAATCCTGCGTTATAAGTTCGTCACGAACCAAAGCAATAATCATGCATAAAATGTTCGACTATATCATGTATATACAGCAAAGAAAAAACAAATTGAAGACAGAGTAGAAAGACATAAAAAAGGGGCAGGAAGTGAATGAACGGAGAGAGGGATGCTAACAAGGCATGGGAGGAGGATGGAGAGGGACATTGTGGGGTCAGGGAAAGGGAACCAGAAAGAAAGGAAAATGGGGAGGTTTCGTTTAATTTTCCCCAGGGCATGGCATGTTTCCAATTCCAAACGGGACACGTCCAAGGCTGTGCTTGAAGATAGAAATGGAAAAATGAGATTGAATGGACGTGCTTGACCAGGTAACTCAACTCCTCGATGTGGCTTTTTTTTTCCGGTATGCAGTCCGCCGGCACAATCAACTCGGATTTGTGTTTTCTTTATGTATGACACAAACTTATCAGCTAAGCGCCTGTAGCTCAGTGGATAGAGCGTCTGTTTCCTAAGCAGAAAGTCGTAGGTTCGACCCCTACCTGGCGCGGTCCTCTTTTTTGGGTCCCCACAAGTGCTTGGGCCGGCTCCGAATCGGCCCAGTTCTATTTATACCCCCAGAAAATCCCCGACCACAAATTTCTTTTCTTTCTGATACAGCCGCCATCTGCGCCTAGCTCTCTCGTGTAGCAAACAACAATGAAGGCTTTTGACATCAATGGCAGCAACATCCTTTCTCTCTCTCTTTTCACTGATGTCACCAACTCCAAGTAATTTCTTCTTATTTGTTTTTTTATTTATTTCTTGTTTTCACTAGTTTTACAAAAATAGAATGTATTGTTCTTTTCACTTGTTATTTTTGCACTTTGCTTTAGTTGGTGAACTTGCAAATAGTGATGGGGGATGGAATTTGGGAAGTAGTTGGGTTTGGTGGGAATTATGATTTGGTGTTTGAAGGTTTTTGCTCTTGGGATGTTAAGGAAGAAGTCATTTCTTTGGTAGAAACATGGAGTAAAGACTCAATTTTTATGCCAATTAAGGCATATGGTTCCAAAAAATATAAAGAAAAATGAGCTTATGTTTAGTTGGTTTCTTTGTTTTTTGGTATTAGCAGAGGAAAAATAGGAAAAATGGGATCTTGTGAAGCATCAATTTTTGGTTCTTGTTGCTTATTAATTTTTATAGCAGGCTTTATATTTAGGCAGATATATTAATCAGGTGTTTATGTAAAAGCTGGTATTTCTGTGGGTCATTTCATTCTGTTCGTTAGGGTCTCTAGACAATGAAATTTCCCGTCTAGTGCTATTCAGATATTACAGATTGATATTAGTTTAGTTTAAGTGCTAGCTTAACATGTTAAACGTTGGGAGATGCGGGAATGTTGATAATTGCGTAGCTAGAAGCTAACTGAATCTGATTCTTTAAATTGGACTGTCAGTGAAATATGGTAAGTATTAAGCTGGACCAGTTATTACATATAAATCACAGTTCATTAGCTGAGACCCGGATACCAAATTTGAATCCTTTACTGGGTCCTGACTCACGAGAACCGAACACTGCAACTTTGAGTGTGCATGTAGTGTTCTGTCACCAAGATTTCTCATCTTTAGTGACTTTCACCAATTAATATAAATACCACTGTCTTGTCAGATGTATCTAATCTAATTTTCCCATCAGATGTGGTTTCAAAATGCCTATCAGTGATTACCATCCAATACCTTTTATAATGGCAATGAACAAGAATCTATAAGCCTTGTATTCGACTTCTTTCTTGTGATTAGATATTTGCATCACAATCATTTTACGGCAACTTGCAACAGAAGTTTCATGAAGTCCTCTTAGATATTGCCAACCATTGGTTATGCTTTGAGATGAACTGCCAAAGCAGCTCTTTGACCTTGTTTCTTCTGTGGAAAAAAATGTTTCAGTGGATTGCTCAAAAGCATTGCTTTGAGCAAATGCATGAAAGAGAACTGAGATTTAGCATAATAATAAGGATAAATTTTCTGCGCTAAATTAAAGAAATGGTCATCCTATCAGAGTATCAGGCTTCATAATAGAAAATTCTTCAATTTAAATTTGGAGCATTTTATTGAATCAGCTGTGATCTACTTGCTTCTGAGAAATATCAAGCTTTTATGTGCCTTTAGGCTCCTAATACTTGTTATCTTGCAGGGAACTTCTAGATTCTATGCAAGCTGGAAAGCTAGAACCAGAAGTTGCATTTCTCAATGCATCACTTGTATGTTTCTTACAGAAAAACCAAAACCATTTGAGTCTCTTGTTCCCTTTCCGTATCTCTTTTTTTGTAGTTCAGCCTTCCAGGTGCACTTTGATCTGGTTCATTTTAATGTTGCATCCATTAATTTCTGTGACAGATACCAGATGTTTTCCCTCTTCTGGCAGCAGCACATAAGACTCTTATAGCCAAGTCCCGGGATTCATTGACCACGCGTACTCTTCATTCTGAGCTAGTTTATAATTACTCAGGATCTAAGCATGTAATGAACCCCTTTCACTGCTTGTTGACTGCTCAAGTTTCTTTTGTTTAAAACTTAACCTTTATTCTTTTTTATCCCTAGATTACAGAATCCTTGAAAAGATGTGGAATCTCTGATAGCACCACATACATCCTGGCAGCTCGTTTCAATGCTTCTCCAGATGAGGTGAGGATTTCATATAAATGTTGCAGTCTCAGCCTATATATTTCATTGCTAACTCAAAGGACATCAACCGTTATGTTGTGCTCGAACTCTATTATAGATGAAAGCTGTTGAGAAACTTATCAATGGAAAAGAAATCGAATTAGAGGAGCTGGAAGGGAGAGCAAACCAAGCGCAAATACAGAAGGTTAGTTGGGAGTGATCATATTTGGCAATATAACACTAGTTATGTGGTTAGCTTTGTGTTGATACTTCTTCTAACTTTGTTTGATATGTTCGTCAGCACTACAAAATTTCGGGCTTGGAAGCAGGGCTATCCTCTCTTGCAGATGCTATTACCTGCCGGGTAGCTGCACGCGATGCCTTATAAGAAAGACAGGCTACCATGTATTCATATGTAGTTGTAGATTTACCGTAAACTTTTTAGCTGTGTGGCTGCCTTGAATTCATAGTTGAAATTTTTGTGGGAATTGGTGCGCAGGTGGGCAGCAGCATCTTTAAGTTCCTGATTTGGAACCTAGGCATTTCAAAATTCTCAGTCATGAACTCTTTTTTTTAAGGATAAAAGATCAACTCTTGCATAAGACTTCGGTTCAAATTAATGGAGGTCTAGGATCAAAGATCGGCCTATCTTGAATTTAAAATATATGTATTTCTCGAAAATAGAAAGAATATAGAAAAATCATCCAGGAGTGAGGTGGCTTTTTTTAACTATTGAAATTGAATTTTGTTTTTAGTTTATTTTCTCATCTCAAGAATTAAGGAGGAGGACGAGTGCTAGCGATGAAAATATCAATGACTGATAGGATATATCTTTAACCGCATTTAAAGTTCCTCTTATAACACAATCCAAACACGGGGACAATACGTGGCAGCCTTTATAAGATACTCGCTGCATACGAAGTAAACTGTGGACGTTGTTAGTTCGACGCTAAAGTGTAACTGGCGATAGCCGGTGGTCTTACACCACGTGGAATATTTGTTTAAATCAGTTTATTAATTTAAAAATTTTGGCCGAATAATATATTTAAAATTTTTTTAGTAAAATAATATATTTTTATCAAATCACACTTTTTTTAAGTGATATTTATTAATTATTATTATTTTTAAATACAATAAAAACACAATAAAATAATTGCCTTATTTAAAAAAAAATAAAAATTAAACATTGTTACACTTAAAAAGACACGGCTATTGCTTATTATTTATTTACTGACCCTTGTGCCTTCCCTCGTCGGACCCACTTTATCAAAGAAGAAGATAAAAAAACCCATGGTGTTATCAAAACCTGTAGCCTCTCTTAGCCCCTCAAACCATGGTCTTGCCTAGCCTCATGGGACTTCACCACCGACCATTGTGCCTTCCTCGTCGGACCCACTTTTCCTAGCCTCCTCATGGCCTTGCCTTGTGACTTCTCTGGTATCTGAGCTTCAAACATCTATAAGAATGACCGGGAAATGATTCACTATCTCCCAAACAAAGAGAAAGTTGGCGTTCAAACCTTACCGTAAACTTTTTTTTTAGTTTAACATGGATGTTCGGACCAGCTTATGCGCACCTCGACTAATCCCACGGGCCCTGAAGTTAACGACCATGTAAGCCTCCAGTGACCATCATATGAGCAACCACAAGGCTCGAACCTGAGACCACAGAGGAAGCAAACCTCTTGATCCCAAACTCTTATCACTGAACCACCACCTAGATGATTAACTTACTGTAACTTTGATAAAAGAAAGCATGGCATTTTCTGTCCTTTTATATAATAACTAACCTAAAGCAAGTTCACAGTTAATTGATGTTCCGGTTTTCTCAACTACAACATAAATTACATTGTAGCATAATTGTGTTTTGTATTCAACCACAACAATAATAAAATATCATAGTTGATATCCAAAACGATGCTATTTTATCAACAAAAAAAAAAAATTGTTAATGTGTTATTAATTCATTATTATTTTTTAATTTTTTAGATACTAATTATTCAATTTATCCCTCTCACCAAAAAATTGTTAACATGTTATTAATTCATTATTATTTTTTAATTTTTTAGATACCAATTATCCAATTTATCCCTCATGCAACACAAAAAGACATTTTTGCTATGATGTTCTAAATATATTTATAATTTTCTTTAAGATAATTTACGTGTAATTCAACTAATTTTATAAAATTTTAAAATTAATAATTAAATAATCTTTCAATAAACCTAATATTTATAATAACAAATAACTTCTAAAAAATAAATATAAAACATTACTAGTTCAGCTACATTATTTAAAATTAAATTTGGAGCATCTTTTATACCCCGCGTAATTGTGTGCATTCACGGTTGCCTAGCCTTCGTTAGTTTGGTAGAGATCATCAGAAAAAAATCAATAGCGACTGGTTTTTCGATTTTGTATATTCCGGTGGACGAGTTCTATACACCGAATCAATCCTTTTATTTTTAATTAAAAACAATTTTAGATCTTCTATTAATGAAGTTATAACACATGGAATTTATCTAGTATTGAAATTTGATGTCTTGAATTTTGTTCCCACTGCATTCGATTCCTTGGTCTTCTATAAAATGCCCACAACTGCTCCAGCAGATCAGCGCAACAAACTCCCACAACACTGAAAATTCCATATCCATTTTCTCCTCCCAACTATTCCAAATCCAATCTCTTTTTCCATATTCACAGATCCCAAGAATTTAAGAACCGCAAGAAATGGGTACCTATCGCAGCCGTGAAGGCCAAGACTTATCGTCAGACACAGATTCAGAATACCAATCTGACGAAGAAGAACCCATTTACGACTACGTAGAACGCCAGGAAACCCCACAAGCCACTTCCTCGTCAAAGAAAACCCTCGATGAAATCGATTCCAAGCTCAAATCCCTCAAACTCAAATACCCTCCAAATTCCCAAACTACCATCAACCCCGTCAAGCTCTACCTTCATATCGGTGGCAACACGCCAAATGCTAAATGGGTCCTCTCTGACAAACGCACTTCTTATAAATTCATAAAAAACAACGGCCCTGATGATTCCGATTCTGATCATGATGAAAGTCGAGGAGATGGTGATTCTTTTTGGGTTCTGAAAGTGGGGTCTAGAGTGAAAGCTAGGGTTTCTATGGAAATGCAATTGAAAATGTTTGGTGACCAAAGGAGAGTCGATTTTGTCAATAAGGGTGTGTGGGCTTTGAAGTTTTTTAGTGATGAAGAGTATAGAAAGTTTGTTAGTTTATTTCAAGATTGTTTGTTTGAAAATGTTCATGGGCTTAGTGCCACTGAAGAAAATAAGTTGAAAATTTATTCTAAGGACTTTATCGGGTGGTTTAAGCATGAAATAGCTGACGATTCGATGTGGGAAGATGCGGTGGAGGAGGAGGATAGTAAGAGTGGTAAGCAGCCAGTGCGTGTTGATCAGGATTTATTGGAGGAGTTTGAGGAAGCGGCGAATGGGGATGTGCAAAGTTTGAGTTTAGGTGCTTTAGATAATAGTTTTTTGGTTAATGATTTGGGGGTTCAAGTTTTCAGGAATTATAGTAAAGGGATTCATGGGAAGGGTATTTGTGTGAAGTTTGATAGTAATAGGAGTGGAGGGTCTAGTTTGGAGCAGTCTACGCCAAAGAAGGCAATGTTAATGAAGGCGGAGACAAATATGATGTTAACAAGTCCATTCAAGGAAGGGAAGCCACATTCTACTGGGATTAAACAGCTTGATATTGACACGGGGAAGATCGTGACTGAGTGGAAGTTTGAGAAAGATGGGACTGATATAACCATGAGGGATATAACAAATGATACTAAAGGGTCGCAATTGGATCCGTCTGAGAGTACGTTTTTGGGGTTGGATGATAATAGGTTGTGTCAATGGGACATGAGGGATAAGAGAGGGATAGTGCAGGATGTTGTTAAGGGTGGCGATTCACCTGTTTTGAATTGGACTCAGGGGCACCAGTTTTCTAGAGGGACTAATTTTCAGTGCTTTGCTAGTGCGGGTGATGGGTCGATAGTTGTCGGATCGCGTGATGGGAAGATTAGGTTGTATTCCAGGACATCAATGAGGCAGGCTAAGACAGCTTTTCCAGGGCTTGGTTCGCCAATCACTCATGTGGATGTTACATATGATGGGAAATGGGTGTTGGGGACAACTGACACATATTTAATCCTCATTTGCACTCTGTTTACAGACAAGGATGGAAAGACTAAGACTGGTTTTAGTGGTCGAATGGGAAATAAGATACCAGCTCCAAGATTGTTGAAGCTAACTCCTTTGGATTCTCATATGGCTGGTGCGAGTAATAAATTTCATGGTGGCCATTTCTCATGGGTAAGAACACATAATTGTACATGCTTTTGCAGTATGTTTTAGTTATTGCGTATATATGCCTTTTTTGTTGATTGCTATGCTCTAGTTACTGTTAATCTACACATGTTCCCTGCTGTTAATTAATATGCAGCAATCGTGTTCAATCGTGGAATGCATTTATTGCGCCGTAAATAAGACCCTCACCAAAGTTATGCTTCGTGCACTCTGTTTTCTAGCTGAAATCTCTGAAACAGCAAGAACCACCCATAAGACCATCTTAAATTTATATGCTCTTCTAGGTTAAAGTTATTTAAATTTATTTTTAATATCAATATATCAAAACGATCCAAAAACACTAAAAAAGATTAATTTGAAGCAAAAATAAATTTAAAATTTTAATGAAAAACAGATTAAAACTCGACTTGAAACACCCTTTTAGTCATCTTGGTGGCTATGCAGTCACCCATTGTGATGCATAGGTTAAAATCATTTTGGAATTGTCAACACTCCCAGTAGAGTTAACACTTCAACCTCTATGGGAATATTATCAATTTCTTTCTGAGAATAGATCCACACAAACTTGCTGATGCTATCAAATGTCCTAGGCAGTTTCATGTCTTAGCAAATATGATTGACAAGAGTTTCATAAGTGGCCATGTTAATTATCATGCAGGAAACCACGATATTCATGATGCAGTGATTAGGTTAAAGTGCTCTTCTTTCTTGTAAACGTGTTTTCTTGAAGTAATTGGATCAAGATGAGGTTGATTAATTCATGAAATGTTAAACTTGTTTACCATGTGAACTCTTTGTACATTCATATGAATGTGATTATCTTAATGTTATCTGTGTACTCAAGTGGAGAAATGCGTCTACATCCTAACATGAATCTACAAGTGTTAACCGTTGATAGTCTTGAGTTGGGTTCTTGCAATTCTGTTATGCCTGATATGAATTTAGTCGATTGGTTTTTGTGTTTTTCCCATATTTGATGTTATCTTTCAGGTCACTGAGAATGGTAAACAAGAGCGTCACCTCGTCGCAACAGTGGGCAAATTCAGCGTGATATGGGACTTCCAGCGTGTGAAGAACAGCGCTCATGACTGCTACCGGAATCAGCAAGGTCTCAAGAGCTGTTATTGTTATAAGACTGTGCTGAAGGACGAGTCTATTGTAGAAAGCCGTTTCATGCATGACAAGTATGCTGTTAGTGGCTCTCCGGAAGCTCCACTTGTGGTGGCAACCCCAATGAAAGTCAGCTCTATCAGCCTTTCTGGCAAACGATCACGCGGCTGAAAATGAACCATCTTTGTCTATTTGGCTGTTCTTTTCCTCTTGTGCAGCTCACTTCTGCTATTTTCAGTTCAGTTTGTTTCATTTTCCCCATCTTCTATCTGAGTGTGGCTTCTGCTTGTATCTCGTGTGAATCTTTACCTTTTTCTCACCGTTAGTTTTGTGAATAGTTTATTTCTTTAGGTGAATGAAAGCATGGCAGAGGGTTTCTTGCAAATTGTGATATTAATACAACCCTTTAAATCTTGTTTATAAATTACGACTTCTTAATTTTTTTTCAAGAATTATGTTGATGGAAGTAGCGTAATTCTTACCCGTTTTTTTCTCTTCATTTTAATAGATTAAGCTATTTAGATTAATATAACTAACAAAAGTGTTATTTTTCAAAAAATAAATCAAGTTTTTTTTGTTATTATTATTATTATTTTCAGCGCTGTTAAAAAAAATAAAAACTCTAGGCTTAGCCGGTTTGAGAGTGTGGTTGCAGTTGTTTTTCAAAATGTTTTTTACTTGAAAATATATTAAAATAATATTTTTTTTATTTTTAAAAAATTATTTTTGATATCAGCATATCAAAATAATCTTAAAAAATTAAAAAAAATATTAATTTAAAATAAAAATAAATAAATAAAATTTTAAATTTTTTTAAAAACATTTTTAAAATGTAAAAATAAACTTAATCTACAAGGCATGACAGCGTAAAAGTTGTTTTAGTGATTAGTAACGTTTTTAGCTGTCTCCCAATTGGGTAGCCTGTGTGCCTGTCTCGTCTCCTAAACGTGGGGCATGGATTTTAACGGCGATTTGTGATCAATTCCTTTTTATCATGGAAACGGGTAACATTACATGGTTTTTTTTATCTATTTTCTTTATCGAATTATGAGTTTTACGAATAAAGCCAATCTAATATGCACGCTTGTAAGTGACCTGCGACTAAGAAAGTTCAAAAACTCAAGGTTTTCAGACAAGATGTCTGGACTCTGGACTCGATCTTTATGGGATCAGTAGATGGAAAAAAACCCAGCTTCCATGGACTCTGTTTTAGGGAATAACCTTTTTTTCAAGAGCTTTGCCCGGAAGAAAATCTCAGTTTTCATACATGTTCAACTATATTTTACGTTATACTCTTCTTACCTCTTATATTTTTTTTAGATGTATAAAATTTTTACAAAAGATATATGTTATATTTCTATTAATATTAATGTTATGTAAAGAATAATGTATAAATTTTTTTTAAAACCTACTGTATTTTCATCAACATTAATCTTATGTAAGAGGTAATATAAAAAAATCTCTCAATGATCTATTATATTACTATTGCATTAATGTTTGTATGCGAGATATTTATCTCTCATTAATACTTGTGTAAGGGATATTGATCTTTCATTAATACTGTCAAGGCAAAATTACATTCTAACGCCTTCTCTTTACAAAAAAAACTAGACTCATAAGCTATAAATACTCATAAATCATTCATGTTCACAATCTCTACTATCTACTGCATACATATTTTCAGAACATCTCTCTTTAAAATATAATTGCACTCTCTCTAAAAAAATATTCAATTAAACATTTGAGAGTCCCAAGATTTATCAAATGAAATATTTTACAGGTACCAGTCTCCGACAACATTGGATTACCAAGCATCAACCACCCTAATTAGAAAAAATGAATCAGTTTATTAGAGTTAAGAAATTAATAAATTATCCAACATATAAACATTGCTACTAAGCTACTTGGATTTTTCTTGGGACATCATCAATACATGAAGTTTATGTAGTTTATGGTTTTTTTCACTTGAGTATCTTCATTGATTTTTCTTTTATTTAATTACTTCTATTTATAAAAATTTAATAAATAATTTTATTATTAGAATATTTATATATATAGCATTAAATTCTTTGTTAAGTGAGTCCAGGATAATATTATTTTTTTTTTAAGAAAAATTATATTTATGATTTTTTTTCTATTTCAATACTTGTACTTGTAAATTTTGATCGATGAAGTGTTTTTATAATTTTTTGCTATAATTATCAAATATGTTTGTTGTCTTCAACACAAGTAGGTTTATATATTTTTATATAATTGGACAAGTTTTCTCTTTCCATATTTCTAAATTTGTTTATTATATCATTGTGTAGTATCTAATTATTCAATATATTTTTTAATATTTTTCTATTTAAATTGATAATTAAAATTATATTTTTCATTTCAAAATTGTCCTTGAGTTATATTAGGATATGACATAGAAATTATGCAAAATTACTCAAGGATTTTTCTTTTATGCTTGTTAATTTCTAATACTTAAGCCCATTTGATAAAAAAAATATCACACGAACATATCTATAACAAAAACTAATTAAGGTACTTAGTTGATTAATTTTTTTTAGTACAATCACTCAAACATTAAAAAAAAAAAATACGTGCACACAAATAGAAAAATTATAAAGTAAGAGTACATGTCATGTCGTTATCCTTAAAAGATATAAAATAATAAAATAATATTAACTTCGACTCACATGAGAGAGAGTGAATTACCATGTTAGCATTACAACAAAACTAGCTGGGTATTTCATTGATAGAATTTTACGAGGACAACAAGTACCATGCTAAAAAAAAAATATACTCAAATAAGAAAATTTTATAAATTACAGGCATTTCATATACTATCATGTCTAATTTATTTAAGCCATGTCTATTGTTAGGAAGAAATATTTTTTTTTAGTAGAGATAAAGATATAAAGAAAATGAAGATAAAATTATGTCTAATAGTAATATATTAGACAAAATTAATGTTTCTGTATCTATTAATTTTATCTCATTACGGTAACCAACACTTCCTCCGTGATTTACCGTTGCGAAAAATATTCACTTGATATCAGCCCGTGCGGGCAGGCAGGTCATACAAGCCATTTAGTAACACGTGGTGATGAAGATGGACCGGTTCTCCGTGCACGTGTACGCCTCAGGTACATCATTGTAATATTGTGCCCGTTTGACACTGTGGCTACGGCTGCCATTGACAATAAAAGCAGGACTGAGGTGTTTGGTAATTTCGAACCACACTTTTATTTGACATAGACCCCACTCAAAAACTGAGGTTGGACCTCAGTTTGTGAAAAGCAATTCACACCTGCTTTTCACTCCGTGCTCTCCTTTTACCGACACTTTTTTTCTTGTAACAAAAAACTTTTCTTGCCCGAGCTAACAGCTTTATACCCTTCCCCTTTGTTTGATCAAAGTAAAATCCATCCAAAGCAATTGCAAATATATATACAAGCAGTTTTCATCACATGATGCCTGGCATTACATGTACAAATACTGGACCCTTTTGCCTCACAACCACCCCAAACTAGAGTTTTTACAATTATTGAAAATAAAGAAGAAAATGGAAGGACCGCAAAACCATAAAGTCATCCTAGCACCAAAAGCTACGTTCAAGCGCTTCTTTAAACCTCTTTACCTTGTCAGAATCATTAGCGGGCGAGGAAGGACCAACCATGAAAGACTCTTTGCCCCGAGATCTTCCTTTAAAGATTGGTTTGTCTTGCCGGTGAGGGTGTTGAAGACAAAGGAGATGGTGGAGACGAAGATTTATTATGGTAGGGAAGTAGGAGCATCGAAGCTGTAGGAGCCATGGCGAAAAGGAAATGCAGACAAGAAAAGCCCGGATAGTGAAAGGCTTTGAATATAAATATAGATGTATGTTTTTTTAGGTAATTTTACAATTAAACCTCATATAAAAAGCATATTAACCAAATACAAGAAATTATTTTTTTTCAACTGCAGTTTTAACCAAACACATCAAATTTTAAAACGAACCTCACAAAAAACACTTTTTATTAAACTGTTTTTTTTAAACCACAACTACAAAAGCAACCACAATACCAAACAGAAAGAATCTACACGCTTTGAGAGTTATAGAATCTGCACACTTTGATAGTTATTCGTTTCACAAGGAAAGGAAGTCTAGTAGCTTTTTCAAAGAGTGTTTAAGAATGTTGTTGTAGGTATTTTTTAAAGTATTTTTTATTTGAAAATATATTAAAATAATATTTTTTTATTTTAAAAAATTATTTTTAATATTAGCATATTAAAATGATTTAAAAACACTAAAAAATATTAATTTAAAATAAAAAATTTTAATTTTTTTAAAAAACATTTTTAAAATATAAAAATAAATATAACGTTAATTATTTCTTAATTAATCTACTCACGAGAGTGATTGTTTACCGCAACTTAATTAAAAAAAAACACCCACTAGCCCACAATGGACGAGAGGAGACAGGATCTAAGATTAAATTCTTTTGCCACAATCACCCCTCTGGACCCACAGTGCTGTTCACTTACCATTTTAACCACGTGCTTATATGAGAACTCAATTATTTATTGGCAGGACCCGAGTGCTTCCACAGACTGTCCAAACCGAGTAATTCCCACCATATCAACCATTTAAAAACTTAATTTAATCTCCCCCTGACGCTGTGCATATTCTTATCCTCGCCACTATCTTTCTCTTCTTTTCAGTTTGCTCATCTTTTATTTCTTGTTTTTTACTTCATATTCACACGTGATGATATATAAGGGCATGTTCAACATGGTTTAAAATTGATAACCATCTAGATGGTGGCCCAGTAGTAAGAGTTTGGGAACAAGAGATTTGCTCCCTCTGTAATCTCAGGTTCGAGTCCTGTGGTTGCTCATATGATGGCCACTGGAGGCTTACATGGTCGTTAACTTCACGGCCCGTAGGATTAGTCGAGATACGCGCAAGCTGATCCGGACACCCATGTTAAACTAAAAAAAAATTGATTTCTCGTCCACGGAGAAAACCCACGTGATGATATGTAGTTTAGTCGATGCTTGTACAAGCAGTACTATGATATTATCGCTTCAGCTGGGTGGAGCCCACAGGGCCACGGTCGCCTTTTTCATCGCGTGAGATTTACTGTTAATTTATACCTGACGTGGGTCCCTGTTGCATTCTAGATTTTCGCAGAGGGGGAACAGGACATAAAAACAGAGGGACTCGTGTCTACAGAAGAACTGTTTGTCTCATCAATTCTCTGTGCTGCTAAGAGCAAGAAATTAGTACAATACTTCATTATAAATTGTATGGCAAGAGTTGTACAAGTTAACGCTCTGTGACCAACTACTTGAGGATTCTTTCTTGAAAAAACAAAAGAACAAAAAGAATTTTCTTACAATTACCATTCTTAGGAAACTAAAATTAAAATCAAGAAACTAGGAAAAAGTAATCAAATCCCGATAGTAGCAGCACTTTCAGTGCCAGTAGAATCTGAAGAATCCCCATTGCTAAAATCCAACATCATCATCATCCATTCATGTATCTCATCATCCCCGATCTTATCCCAGAACTCACTCTCTTTCCCCATTTCCGCTTCAAATCCACTTTTCTTCTCGCTTATTTCTTGCTGCTTTGCTTGTTCTTCTTGCTTTTCTTTACTCTCTTCGAAACTAGAAATACCACTGTCAGGGAATGGAAAATTGAGCTTAGCTCTTGGCCCTCTAAAATCAATGGCTGCCTTGTCATAGGCCCTTGCCGCCTCCTCCGCTGTGCTGAACGTCCCTAACCAAACCCTTGCAGCCCGCCGCGGATCTCTTATTTCTGCCGCCCATTTCCCCCATGGCCGTTGCCTTACACCTCTGTAATTTTTCTTTACTCTCTTTCTTTTCCCTTTCTTGTCGTCTTTTTTATCTTCTTGATTTGGCGGGAAAAAGTTGCATCCTAAACAGCCTTTGATCTTGCAAACAGCACACATGTCAAGATCCGACGATGGAGGCCATATTGAGATGCAAAAACCATTCCCGTTACTGCTTCTACTTCCAAATTGTGAATATGAAGTGGTGATCGGCACATTAAGACTATTGAACTCCCTTGAAAAATCAGTTGAGCTGGTGCCAGAAACTACGTTCCTGAGAGCAGCAACCATTACAGCCGACTCCTGATCTTGGGTCAATCTCATCGGTGAAATTCCCGGCGGTGAAAAGAGGGTCGCTGCCGGAGCTTCGCCTATTTTGGATCTCTTCGAGGGTCTTTGCATTCTAGAAATTGCTTCGTACTTCTGTTTGCGGGGTCAAATGTTTTCTCCTGGTTTGGTCTTCTGCTCTGCTGCAAGTTTGTGTTTTTTTTTTGTTTTTGGAGAAAGAAAGAGAGCGGAGGAGTACATATACGATGGGGGTGGTGACATGGCAAACCAGCTGGAACACTTAGTACACGCGGGCTTTGAAAGCAATTATGGCACCTGGGGATATTTTGGAGGGTTGTTTTGGTGACAAAGAAGGGGCTTTTTTTCAAGTGACGTAGTTGGTTATGTCACGGATGACAGATACACGCGGCCTACTGTTCGTGGCTTTGGCACTGAAACACAGAACAGAGGTCGCTGCCGTGTACCCACTCTCGTAAGTTTAAGTTTGGATTCGAGGCCTTAGTGTGTAATTAATATCGAGATAGTTTCGTGTTTATAATTTAAAAATATATGTATTTTAAAAATATTATTAGTTGTGGTTGTTAAAAATATATTTAGTTAAAATTACTATGAGATAAATTTTTATATGTAAAATAAATAAAAATAAACATGTTTTCCTGAGTAAAAAATAGGCAAAAATAAAATGTGAAATGCTTTTAAAAACAAAATTTTTTAATAACCAAGTACTTTTTTCTCCGTAAAAATATAAGTTACCATAATACTAAATATACCCTTAAAAGTTTTCTAGTACGATATTGAATACACAACTCACCCAGTATAAATCCCGAGCTATATTCTTTGTTTTGTTTTATGTAAAATATTCATCAACCCATTATAAAAATTATTCCTATATACATTATTATGAATAAAACTATATATATTTATTAATTTTTAAAACTTTCCAATGTATAAAAATGACTAAAAAAGAATATTTTGCACTATAAATTCTTTGGAGTTCATGTTTTATTCATATGGTAGATTTTAATTCTTTTAATTTTTTTTAAAAATAAATTCATTTTGTGTATCTAATTTATTTATTTATTTTTCAATGGAAGGCCAACAATTATTTTTGTAGATTCTCAAAGTCTCGCAAACTCCTTTCAAGATTCGGAGGAAAGGAAAGATCCTAAGATATTTATGCTTCGTGTCATTTATTGATTCTGTTGTTGGAAATAGTCATCAATGTTCTAGACGAGTTTTTGTCTATATTCCTATAATCTGTTTGACATTAGCATTAAATTAGTCTTTGAATGTGTTTTAAAAGTCTATTTGAATTTTTTTTTAAAAAAACATTAAATTATTTTTTAATATTTTTTTATAATTTTAATATATTAATATTAAAAATAAAAAATATATATTTAAAAAATATCATTTATCATAATATCAACCACACGCTTTCAGAAGGAAACCGCCAGCAGGGGACTCGTGGGGAAACCTGCTGTCTCCTCAATTAAAATCAAACCATTGACTGGTTGGATTAAGAAAGGTCAAACTTCCAGCGTTGAAAATTTGCTCTCACGTCAAAGGTGTAGGAAAATACAAAGAACTAAAATCAAACAGATAAGAGCAGGTCCCACCAGAAGGGTTCCTGTCGTTATAATTCTAGATGAGGAATTCATGGACGGCATTTTCGATTGTAGTGAAATGGGTCTGTCTGGATGGTCTATAGGCCCACACCAAACAGACGACATGCGACCATCATGCATAAAGGTTATGGTATTTCATATTAAAGCACCTTCCCTTTTTCTTTTTTTTTTCTTTTTCATCTGTTTTTTTTTCTTCTTTTTTTTTATTTGATACTTCTTGAACCTAATTCCACAAGATAAAGTTTACAATTGATTTAGAAAAACAGAATTTAAAGTGAGAAAACCACAATATAAAATATAAAAAAATAAAATAAATGACTATTTTCAAAGTTTTAAGATTTTTTATTTTGATTCAAAATTTTATTTTATTCATTTCTCAATCATAGAATTAGAAAAAAAAAGGAGAGAAACTCATTGAAAAAATATAAACTTATTGTTTTTCCACAATTCGACTACTAAAAGGAGGATATTTGTATTAATAGATTCTTTTTTTCAGAGTTTAATGAAAATGAGTTTTTCCTTCATGCATGACAGAAAAGGTATACCAGGTTCAATTTTGATTTTTTTGACTAATTTTTATGTTTGTGTTTTGTGATTTTGGGATGTTTTTGGGTCATTAGATGGTTTATATAGGATTTTAAATTCTTTTTACAGATGAAAACTAGTAGAAAAATGAATTTCCCTTCAACCACCGTAACGGTTGTGGGATTCCAGCCAACAACCTAGCATGCGATAGATTATTTGCCACTGCAAATGACCTGTCGCTCACTTCATTTTAAAAAAAGAGCTAATGACGAGAGGCAAAAATAAAAATAAAAAGTAGGCACGGGCTTGGGAGTTTTTTTATTAATTCCAGAAGTGTGAGCCTAGCTTGTTTTTGTTTTTTTCTTTTAATTTAATTTATTTTTTTAAAATAATTTTATAAAATATTTTAAATTAATTAAATATATATTTTAGATATTATTTTATTAAGGATAATTCAATTTTTACTTTGTTTTTTAATAAGACTAACATTTTTTTTACAAACCATCATTGATATTTTATAATTCTATCTAGTTACTTTCCTAATAGCATATATTTTTATTTTCATATAATTAAATAAAAACTATTTTAAAAAATAATGTTATTAAGCCCTGTCAGGTCCATGATTCTAGTCACGAGTTAGGTATGTTAACACGGGTGGACCCGAATTGGTCAAAGATATCATTTTCTGATATTTAAAAATTTTACTTTGTACACATTAAATTTTGAGTTCATAATCAAAATTTTACATACAAATAGAAAATTATATTAGCCATTCGTTAAAAAATAATTTTTAAAAAATCATTTAAATTTTTTTTATCTGATTGTAATGAAGCATAAACCAATTCCTAGTTTGTACTAATTGGATTAGAAAATTATGCTCACAAATTTGTTTCTTAGAAACTTTTTATTAGATTTTATTATCTAAATGCCACTGAAAACAAATCAGTTACCATTAAAATAAACATTTTAGAAAAATAAATTATTCTGTACACTATGAGTTATAATTCTCTCTTTCACCATTTCATTTTAGAATATATATATATATATATATAAAAGATGAATACCACTTATATGTATCTAATAAAATTTCCATTTAGAATGTGAGTCATTAGCTCAACTAATAATAGTTAAATAACAAAGAATGAATTAACTAGAGGAGAAGATATTTCTAATTTGAATCCTACTACTTGCATTTTTCTATCCATATATAAGTATGTGATTGACTGAGAATATCGAGTTGGCGGACTCTCTTCTGTAATTTGGTTTTTGAAAATGGTCATCCACTCATATATCGTGTTGAGAAATGTCTCCATAATACACACACACACACAACCATCTTTGCTTTTTACGTAGATTACATGAATATTTTAGAGAGAAAATTATAAATTTACATCTTTCAAATAGAGTGAATCTTCCTGACATTTATCTAGCTACTTTATAGATAGATTCTTATTCAATCAACCTCTCCCCTTTCTCAAAATATTATATAGTGTTTAAAATATACCTACCAATATTTATAGCATTAAGAGAGATAGACATAAAAATAGAAAGAGAAAATCATTTTCAGTATCATAAAAAGTAATAAGAATTCTTTTCTCTTATTTCTTTCTTCTTCTTATATCAATTTATATCATGATGCTATAATTATTGGTTAGCTTGAATAACATAAAATTCCTCCTCCCTCCACCTTTAAAATAAATAAATAAATGATGACGATTAATATTTTCATGAAGCTCATGAATCAATCATTTCAGTGGGCAACTTCCAACTTAATGCTAAATCTTATTATTTGATAATAACAATATTCTTTATTTCTTTTTAAGTGATTTTAAAAATCTTTAAAAGAATCTAACTACAAATTCATATTATATACTTATCATAAATATTTATTTGATTAAGTAATTAATTGAAATATTAAAATGAGTTTGATGATATTCTAAAATCCAGGATGCTTAGGACTATAGTTTTTTAGTAGTTAGATTATGGGTTAATCAAATGTTCATTCAATTAAATCCACTCTCCATAATAAAAGAAGATAATATCTTCATAAAAGAATCCTGAATCCTATAAAAATCCCTTTTGGGTGAATTTGGGGACCCTCAGATATTTAAATTAGTAACTTTAAACAAAAAGAGTGATAAATATGCTGAAAAACATTAAATTCTAAAAACAAAATTGTTCTTGTTTTGGTATGAAATGAATGTTCTGTAAGAAAATAGTATGTGTGTATGAAAATCATGAATCTTTTATCTAGGTGGTTCAAGGAGTATTTATGTAAACTTCCGACCAAAAATCTTAAACCAATGTTAAATGGTGTAAATCCGAGACCAGAGAATAATAAATTTAAAGGAATTTTTTTATGATTTGAGGTGAAAGTCCTTAGTAATTTAGCATAAAATCCTGAACAAAATAAAAAAAAAATTGACATATGAACAAAATTGATGGTCGGGTAATCATATAAGCCCCGTGATAATTTGCGTAAAGCTTTACCTGGGGAAAAAAAAGTAAAAATAAAAAAAATACTTTATTGAGGTAAAATTTCCTCAAATATTAGTGTGCAACTTCCAAGGGAATAAAGGAAATAATTGTACAAGAAAAATGAATTAATTTATAAATATTATATGGAGTGGCAAAACTATAAATAAGAGAAAAGTTTCTCCCCCCTTCACTTTTAAATTCTAGTGGGAAGAAAAATTTGAAAAATTGCTTCTCCTCCCTCCTTTTCCTTACAAGTGTTTGATTAGTAAGGTTTACTTAAGATAAAGCCTTAGTTAATGAGCGTTTGGGTGGAAGAAGAACTAGAGAAAGAAAGTTGGCTCAATTAAAGAGGAAAGAGTGAAATTCTAAAAAAGGAGCATAAACGGCATGAAAGGTTGGATTGAAACTCACTAGTAAGGGTTTTTATATGGCTTAATTGTGTTCTTTCTCTTATTTGTGCTAGAAATAAGTAAATGCCAATTTTAAGAAAGTTAGGGTATATGTTAATTTTAGGGATTTTAGTAATTAATATATTTATGATGTTATAGCATGAATTAAGGATTAACTAGTAGGAAATAGAAGTCAATTATGCTTTATTTGGGTTAATCTCATAGAAATTAAAAAATTTAATTTCTTGAATTTTAGAGAGGTTATGTTCATATTATATGGAATGTGGAAATTTTTATCTCTTAGGTGAAATTTGATTATGAAAATAACAAGGAAATGGTTAACTTGGTGATTTACACTTACAAATTCAAAAAGGCCTAAATTTTTTAATTTTAAGGTTTATAAGAAATAATTGAATGAAAAATGTCCATTTGTATGAAGTTATGATTAGTTGGAGGAAGAATATGTCATAAACATATAACCTAAATGTTAGTGTCAGCCATGAGGAAAAAAATTAAAGGTTTTTGAAAAGAAGCATAATTACATGATGCTTAATGTTTAATGATGCTAAAAATGTTTGTGATGTACTTGGTTATTTTGATATATTTCACTAAATGTGTACTTAAAATAATTAAGTACATATGTATACATATTGAATAATGAAAAGTTTGGAATTTGATTTATTTGGCATTTAATGGGCTGAGTTGATTCGGAAAAGAAAGTAATTGAATAAAAGAAATAAAAATGAGAAAGTGTTTCATATATCATATTTAAACACCAAAAGTATGGATAAAACTGAATATAGTCCTTAATTTAGATAAAAAGGTTGTTGGTGGAATGAAGTGTGTATGTATGTACGCAATAGTCAAGTGTTGTGCCGAGTTTTATCATTGGATGTATAGGAGACGCATTTAGAGTGGGACTTACTGGAGTAAGAGCTCTTTAATCAACAGTTATAGATATGGGATTCATCATTTTATCTTTGTATTTGCTTAATTGTTCTCAATGTATTGAATAAATATTGCTTATGATTATATAAATATTTTCAAGAAAAGGGTTGTTTTATATATATATATATATATATATATATATATATATATATATATATATATATATATAAAATCAAAATAAATAAACAAGTACATGGTGTTGTTATACTTGAGAATGATATTAAGATCTAGTTACAGGTTTCCAACCAATATATTTGATTTTAAAATAGAATATAAAACACAATAAACAAGTATATAGCGTTGTTATACCTAAGAATGATCCTAATATCTGGTCAGAGGTTTCGAGCCAATATACTTGATTTTAAAATAGAATGTAAAACATACAAATTTTTAATGTGAATGAAGAGGCATGTCTAATAATGACAAGATCCTCTAACAAACATAGAACGTACTTAAGTTTACAGAAATGTAAATGTAGAAATTTAAACATGATATATATTGAAAGTAAGATTTATAGGAATCTTACTTGAATTTGAATTGAAACCAGTATAGGAGATATTAATCTTAGAGGTTCGGATCCAATAAGTATGGATCTTTTTATAGGATAAGAGAAGTTAATATAGAAGGTTACAAGGAAATTTGAATATGTTACAAGAGCATAAGTGTTTGATGCCTTCTGCAAAGAAACTCTTCTATAAAGTTCTTCCCTCAAAGCTTGGGAGAAGTCTTTTTATATAGAGTAGAACAAGATTGTCTTTTTAAAAATTTTTGTAAAGCAAATGATTTGCTTTTAAAAAAGTTAAAAAAGTTGTCTGCCAATTACCATCGAAAGTTGTTTGTTGTTTATGCAAGTAGAGCATCAACTTTTTGAAACGTTGAACTGGTAGCTAGTTGTTTTAACCATTTGTGCCGACAAGAGAAGATGAGCCTGATGGTTTGGGGGATCTTAACTAAAAAATAAAATGGGCCAAAATATTCTTGGGCCTATTAAAATACTTTTTTTTTTACAGAGGTAGAGACTTCTTATGATTTTTGTATATGAGAGAGGATACCATAACAGTCATCTTTATTGTCATATGTTAGGATGATGATAGAACCCGAGGATGATGAAGATGGAGAGGGATCATTGTCATTGGTGCTTTTGTAGGAGTTGCTTCATGATTTTGAAATATTCTTCTTCGTATTTTGTTGAGGCAAGAAAAGAAGAAGCATGAGATCTATATGCTACTAATTTGGACTAAGTATTTGAGTCTATAATCTAAGTAGTTTGGTGTTGTTTTAACCATTCTATGATAACATGTTTGGAACTTTTGGTTTCTACCCCAAAGTAGTCCCGCTATTTTACTTTGTATCTTCTGATGAGCATAAGATATCCATGCCAGGTATTGTAGTCAAAATACCATGAATAGACCCAAGGGATAAAAAAAATTGGAATAGAAAGAGAGAATTGGTGGGAATTTTTTCTCAGTTTCGAAAGGTTTAAAATTTTGTTTGAAGTAAATGTAACCAGTTTCAACTAAAGGGTGATGTTTTATTACTTTATAAATACAACTAAAGTAATCCCACAATTGAAGAAAACAGTTGGGTAAATTTGAAGTCTTGATGGAATTATTAAGATAGAATAGCCAAGAGTAGCTACCCTTAGAGTTTTGGAGGAAAAAAGGTATTGAACCACACCTATTGATAATCTGGATAAGAATAAGAATGGACAATGAAATTACCAAGTTTGACATGGTAACTAATTGGAAATTGGATTACTTGATGAAGGGGTTGTTTCTAATCAAAAGGATGAATGATATTTTAAATGATATATGTGGAGTAGGCGTATTGAGAATGGTTTTGTTGAAGTTTGAAATGCTTGAAATTGGCAAAACCTATTATCTCAAGTATTATCATATAGTAAGACTAGAGTTTGATAAATCCTAAGGTTTGAAATACTAGTCTAGAGGGAAGACTTTTGTAGTTGCAATGGAAGGGTCAAAATAGAAAAATTCATTTTCAATAGCTAAAATATTTTAAAAATTTTTCTCCATTTAATCAGATTTTTTTTTTTTGAAAGCTTTTGAGATAGTTCAAATGGAGAATTTGAATTAAAAAAAAGGTGGGGTTTTTGTGAGGAAGAATCTACTTCTATTTTGAAAATTGGTTTGAAGGATTTACCAATCTACGAAGACTTATCTTCCTGTGAGGACTTCTGGCTAATAGTTTGTAAAGCCAAAAGTATTTCTGGTGAATTGGATAGGGCTTCTATCCAATTTTATACTTGTGAAGAGCGTTCTACTTCCTCATCTTCAATTACTGTTTCATACCAGGATTTGATTAGTTTTGTAGAAGAAATGGCTGAGGCAAAGAGTTTTGTAGGGTTTTGTGAATTTTGAGATTCTGGAGATTTAGCTTTTATCTATGGGACTTTGCCTTTATCTCTGGATTTGGGAGGCATCAGGATCTGTTTTGGAGGACCTTAGTTAGGAAATCAAGAATTGAACTTCTATCTCTTTTTATATATTCTATATCAAAATAAAAGGTACTTGATATAACTTGCCATCGGGTAAAAATCTATTATGAAGCAATATTTTGAACATTTTTCTGTAAAATTTCTTTAGCGGATTTGCAATCAATACATAAAAGAAATTTTTGATTTAATAAATCACTTTGAAATTTTGTAATGCATAATACAATGGAAAGAATTTATTTTTTTGATAGTAGAATAATTCTTTTAATAATCATTCCAATGTGTAGATGTAAATTGAAGAATTTATTTTTTGTTATTTTATACTTGTTTAAGAATAACCTCGTTCCCCAACTCAAAAACATTTGTCTCAACTATTTTAGGAGCTAAGGGATTAGCAATATATAAGCAAGAATTTATTGGACTTGTTTTTTAATCTGTCGAATAATCCTAGTATGTTCATTAGACCATGAAACATGGTTCTTTCTTAACCTATCATATAAGAGTTTCGTTATTCTGCTCATATTATGGTAAAAATCTAAAACATAACTAAGATTTCCTAAAGACTTTTATAGTTGGGTTTTATCTAGAATTTTGTCAGAAAATTTACTAACAAATGTAAGGGATCTCTCAATAGGTGTAATGGTTACTTAGGAGATATAATGACCAAGAAAATGAATACGAGTTTGGAAAAGAGAAATATTTATTTTTAAAACAACTAACCTATTTTTCTTTCCGACATAAAGAGTGTTTGTAAATGTTTGAAATGTTGTTCTATTGAATTTGAAAATATAAGAACATTATCAATGTATATTATTCACAATTTTGAATATGAATTGAAGATATCATTCATGATTCTTTGAAATTTAAAATGAACATTTTTTAATCGAAATTTCATGACATTCCACTCATGTTGACCAAATAGAACTGTAAATGTAGTTTTGTAACGATCTTTTGAATGAATTTGAATTTGCCAAAATCCTGACTTCATATCAAACTTTAAAATTATGAATGCAAAATGTAGTTTTTTAACAAATCTTTTTTGTTTGGAATTGGACATCTAATCCATTTCAAAGTTTTATTCAAATGTTTATAATTTATGACAAGCCTTTATGTGCCTTGTTCAATCTTAGAATTTTTGTTAATATAAAAGGTTGTACATGACCAAGGTAATCTAGACTTTTGAATAAGATTTTTAGATTTTAAATCTTTGATTTCGAGTCGACAATGTTGTTCTAATTCAGCATTCATTTGAATACGTCATGCTATGTAGGAATTTGCTTTTCATTACAACTATTATCATAAGAAAGATCAATAACATGTTGTTTTCTCTTCCAAAAGGCATTTGGTAAATCAAAACAATTTTTTTTATCTCACTTTGAAATTCTGAAATTCTTGTTTTTTTTTTTTTTGTAAAATAGGATTTTGTAATTGTACAAAAACATCTTGTAAAAGATGCACGAGATGTGCTTGCTTTCCTCGAATCAATGCATTAATGTGGTAAGTATGAATGGAGTATCCTTTAATCAAATTTAAATTCGTAGTCTTTGAATTTTCTAGGAAAGCAAAAACAAATTTGAAATAATTGATTTTTGAAGTAATGTTTTTGTTGTGACGCGCACAACGTCGAATGACAGGTCTGCTTCTTGAGTGCGTGTTGAAAATGGGGTTTTGAGTTTAATCATAAAATTATGATTATGAAGTTCAAGATTCACCACTTAGTATTATAGTTACTAGGAAAACTATGGTCCGTGAGAGTCTGGGTAAGGGATTGGTTATGCAAGGGGAAGACGTATCACCCTAAGTGCACCCTATCTAAGATAAGTTGCATTGTTGTTTGATTGTTTTTCTAGGTTGTGTTTCTATTCATTGGTTTTTTTATGCGAATCTCGTGATCACGTGGTCATGCAACCCACACGCAAAGACACCAATTCCTGAAAGCCAAGTAAATCAGGTTTGATAGGAGTGTGATACAAAGATAACTTGTACCTAGGCACCAACACTATTGGAAACAGAAACCCCCACCCAACGAATATTGATTCGCGAACGAGAAGTAAAAGGATGACTCCACGAAAAGAGTTGTTCTTCGATAAGTCGTTTTTTAGTTTTTTACAGAACCATGGAAGGGAGATTATCTCATCAACATACACACACACACACATACACACAAAGTGCAGCAAACAAGAACTTTTATTAATCTCAATTGGGTACCCTTACGTGTTTGGTTATGTCTTTATTTATACCGACTCTAGACTTAAAGAAACCCTTGATTAGCTTGGATTTTCTTGTTTAACTTGGAAAAATAGGAAAAAAAATTTACTCATTTGTTGCTGATTTAATTACTTTCCTTCCTAAGTTAGGGAAAGTATTAAATAATCCTCCCCTCTTTAAGAATAAGATATGGCCAACTTCCTTACTTGATTAGGAGAATAAATTGCTGACTTTCTTTCCTTGTTATTGCTAGGATGCATAAGGAATCGTTTGTAAGAAAAGGATTTTGAAACATTTATGAATCCTTGCCACACTTGAAAACTATATTGCAGCCCATTAAAGATCCTTGTAGAGCTAGGAGATTCCCAAAACAAACTGACATATCTTTGTAGGAAAAGGATCCTTACAAAATAGAAAGTCCACAAGTCAAAAGGAAGTAAATAACAAAATTCATACAGCCTCTGTTAACCCGTATTGCAATGCCTTCCTGAACTTCGATAGATCTGAAATTTTAACCAAGGTAGGACAATATGTCAGGAGACTCAACGTAAAATTCAGCTCGATCTAACGGTCGGATTGAGAATTATGATTGTTGCCGTAAAACTGGGTAATTGCACATTTTACGTCAAAATCCGAATTTGACCTTGCCTGGATTGTATCATTTTTTTTTTCTAAGGTCTAAGGAAGATCTCCCTTTGTAAGGAAGTCTCTACCTTATCGGGTTAAGTTCTAACCATTCTAAAGTCTGAATTTTATCATCGCATTTATTGCTTTGTATCTTTAATACCTGAGTGTATACTCTATTGTGTAATTTCAAACCCTCAAATATTAAATTCTGTAGCTAAACCCTAACACTTTAAAAATAAAGTGAACAAAATGATTAGTGAAGGGTTTTTGATATTTTGGTTAAACCTTAACGGATAATCATAAACTAGTCACGATATCCATTTCGCATTTTAAAATATGAGAAAGAAGCATTTTTTTTTTATAAAAATATGCTTTGAAAACTTTTAGGATTTGGTCGTATGCACGAAAACAAAACAATTGTTTTTTGTTTTTTTAAATGAAAACTTATTTTTAAATTTTTTTTTGGAATTTTTTTTTAAGTTTCAGAGGAAACTAGGTATTTTTAATACCAAATTTGTATATTACAATGTAAGTTTACAGCTTGATATTATGCAAAATAATTGGAAAAACATGCGATGGGCCCATAAATATTTTTAAAACCCCCTTTAGAATATTTGAATTTTTTTCTAATATTTTAATATTATTATATTACTATTAAACATAAATTATTGATTTAACATATTGGGGTGGACTCGGCCCAGCCTGACTCAATTGGGTTGGGTCGACTATCAGCCCAACATCCTTTCCTCTTTTTTTTTACATTAGGCTAGACTTGGTGCATCAATATAGGCTAGGCTGGAACGGGTGCAGCCCATCCTTATAATTGCTGGCAAAAGCCAACAGTTGCAGGAGGTGAATTACTTCATGTCTTGCATGCAAGATATAGGAAAGAAGAAGAAATGGGGCGTATGAGAGAAAGGATAAATGAGTTTACCTGGGATGACGGTGTTGCAGGTTGGAGGTTCGGCTGGAGATGTTGGTAGAGGTTTGGCTGATGGCACACGTTGGTGGTTGGAGATGTTAGTTGCTGGAAGAGAAGAAGCCTGTAGTGGAAATGAAGAAATTGGCGGTGACGGCGGTTGTGTACTGTTACCGGTGATAAGATGAGCTGGTGGAAAAGGTTAGGCTATCATTGGTCACAGAATAGGTGGGGTTGGAGTGGCTGAGAACACAATGGAGAGAGAGGGAAGAGTAGCAATGGTAAAAGAAAAACCTGGGAGGGGGCTGATTTTTTGAAAAATAAAAAACTGATTAAACCGAGAAAACCGGAAAAAAATAATCGAAAAAACCGAACCGTGAAAAAAAACCGATTAAACCGATTAAAATTTTGAAAAAACCGACCGGTTCGGTTCGGTTTCGGTTTTATAAGCCTGAAAACGGAAAAACCGAACCGAAATGAACCCAAACCGAAAACAAACCGAGCCAAACTGGTTTGAACCTTTTTTTGTCCTAAAAAAACCAAATCAAACTTAAACTGGTCGGTTTGAACCGGTTTCAGTTTTTTTAAAAAAAATTACAGTTTGGTTACTTTTTTTTGACAAAAACCGAACCGAATCGAAAATGATCACTCCTAAGTTTTTCCTAACTTTGACCACTGATTTCTCCTCCCTCAATGCATGGATTCCACCATATTTATAGGGGGCGGAAGAGAGATATTTTGTCTTTTTAAGGACAAATCTTGACCCTTGATTCAGCTTAGAAGGACCTCAACCATTGACTTAAAATGGTTATCATGAACTGTCAAATTTTGATGGTTAAAGGCAGTACGAGGTGGCCTCTATGAGGCATCTCTACGGTAGTTGTGGTGTCAATCAGCCACAAATAACCATATTGGGATGTAGTCAAATGTCAAGCCATCATGGTGGTTTATGGTTTGTCTAATTTGGTAGAGAAATGAAACATTAAATGTAGTTGAAAGCTAGTCAACCCGAGCAACTTTTCTAACAAAAAAAAAAAGATGATGAATAGTAACCATACGACATTTCATTTAGTTCCTTTGTCTTCTTTTTTTTGTTACTATTTGGGTAAAAAATCACGTCGTTTTGGTCAAAACGATGTCGTTTTAGATTTCAAGGTTTTAATTTAGCGATTTGGCCAAAGTTCAATTTAGCCCTTTGGTTTTTTATTTCTTTTAATTACACCCCTAACTGGCCTAGAACTTTTAATTTTATGTAATTTTTCCCATGTCAAATTTCAACATCAGCCCCGAATTTCAGCGTCTTTTTTATTGTGGTCCTTGGTTTTGGATTTCTTAAATTTAACTCCTAATTGACTATTAAACTTTTAATTTTCTTCAATTTCACCCTGATTTCAGCCAATTAAATCCCAGAGCTCGACACCTCTTTTAAAAAGGTCTTTAGCTACAAATTTTTTTAATTTAACCCCTAATTGACCCTAAAATGTTGATTTTCTTGTGATTTTACTCTTGATTTGAATGAATTGACTTTATAAAAATTAGGTTTGGTCCTCTAAAATTTCAATCTTCTCAATTAAGCCCAAATTGAGCTCCTAAACTTAATTTTTCATGAATTAAGCCCCTAATAGAAGTATAATTGAGTCCTTAAATTTAATTAAATCCTTTAATTTGACCCAAGTTAATTCTTAAACATAATTAAACTTTTAATTTGGTCCATGATTACATCAAATTGGCCTATTAAAAATCTAATTTTGTGTTTAGGCTTCATATTTATGCAAATTCATCCAATAATATTTTAATTTGACCTTGAATCTGCATTGTCTCTTTAATTTTAGGTATAATAAGGTACAATTAGGTTTCCGATACATTCAAAATTGTAGCTTGATCTTCCTCTATATTTGAAATTCTCTCAGCTTGTTTTTGTTTTTTCCAAATTGCTAGTATTCTTGCCATTATTATTTATTATTTATTTTAAAGGGAAAAGGGGTAAAATTTAGGGAATAACCCAAAAATAAGTGATGACAGTTGTCCCCTTCTTAACAATGCTTGCGACAGAAAGTCTCGTAAGAGACTTTTGATAGTAAGCTTTGTAATGAAGAAAAATGAATGAGAGATAACGGACTCACCAGATCAAGAAATGGTCAATCCTTCTGAAAGTGTTTGAAGTGAGGACTAGAAAGCGCACTTAGAGAAAAAGGAGATAGGGCTAGGAAGCGAGCTATCCGAGATAAGGGTCGGGATAAGGGTACAAAGTTGAAAAGAGAGAGATAAGGCTTAGAAAGTGCATTATCCAGTATGCGGGGGCTAGAAAGTGCACTCAGAGGGAAAAAAAAAGATAAGGTTAGAAAGCGCACTATCTGGTATATGAGGGCTGTCATAACCTAATTCTAGTTTATTCCCCAAAATTCACTTTTTAAAAAAATAAAAATCAAAAAATAAAATAAAGGCTAGCAACATGGAGAAAGCAGGTTAGGGAATGCAACTGGAATTTTGGAGAAAATTCAAGGCCTAATTATACCTCATTATGACAAAAAATGGAGAAACAATGCAAATTCCAGGTCAAATTAAATGCTTATTGGATGTATTTGCAAAACATTTAAGTCCAATGACAAATTTTAATATGTCAATTTGATTTAATCTTGGGTCAAATTAAAATTTAATTATGTTTAAGAATTAATTTCGGTTCAATTGAATGATTTAATTAAGTACAAGGACTTAATTACACTTTAAATGGGTCAAATTAATTTTATTTTGGGCTTAATTGGTAAACAATTAAGTTTGGGAGCCCAATTTGGGCTTAATTGAAAAGATTGGAATTTTAAGAGACTAAATTTAATTTTTACGAAGTTAATTAATTGAAATCAAGAGTAAAATCGCAAGAAAATTGAAGTTTTAGGATCAATTAGAGGTCAAATTGAAGATTTTCATAGTCAAGGACTTGGTTGTAAAAGGCGTCGAACTCTAGGGGCTTAATTGGTTGAAACCAGGGGTGAAATTGAAAAAATTAGAAGTTTAATGGTCAATTAGGAGTTAGATTGCATAAATCCAAGTCCAATGACCAAAGTGCAAAAAGCTCTGAAATTCAGGGTTCAAATTGAGTTTGACAGGGGCTAAATTCCACTAAATCAAATGTTTAGGGTTAATTAGGGGTGCAATTGAACGAATACGAAAGCTTAAGGCCTCAATTGAAGTTTGACAAAAATCCCTTATTTTACCCAAATTGACGCCCTTTTTGGATTTAAAAAAACAAAAAGAGAGAGAGGAACAGATGACGTGTCGTCTGATCACTGTTCATTGTCTTCCCCGATTTTGCCCGAGACTGTTGCCTTGGTGACTACTTTTCAGGTGCATTTAATGCCTCGTATATCCGTCAAAATTGACTACACATGAACCAAAATAGTCACCTAACATCCCTTTATCCTCGAGTATGGTCTGTTCAGGCATATTATCATCAAAAAGACCCCGGCACCGGCCTAAATTAACCAACTCAAACAGCCTTGAACTGTCAGATTTTACAGTTTATGGTGCTTACTTTGAACCAACGGTTGGGATCCTTACCAACCGAATCAAGGGCTTAAATTTTTGCCCTGTGAAGACAAGATTACCCTTTTCCACCCCCTATAAATAGGGGTGGATTTCATGGTCTGAGCAGGAAGAAAATCCTGTCCAAAAATCAGAAAAAACCAATCTCTTCCTCCTTAATTTTTTTTCTCTGCAACGAGTTCTCTCTTCTTTCTTCTCTGTTGGGGCTTTCGGCCACCACCACTATCATTGTCGGCTTGACCACCATCCTCTCTACCACAAGCAACCGTCTGACTACCTCATGTGGTGGTTTCACCAACTCTCTCTCTCCTCTGCAACTTCTTCTTCTTCCTCTACTAGCGGCTAAGACCGGCCACCACCTCTGCCACAACCTCAGCCACCACCGCACGTCGTCCTCCACGGCCAGACCGCCACCGTGCCAGGTAGCTTTCTTCTCTTCTCTTTCTTCTTCTTCTTCTTTATTGCCTCTGTTCACAAGTGAACAATATACATCAATTATAATTCACGTCTTATTGTTCACGCTTGAATAGTAGGCGTGAATTATAATTCACGGTCACTGTTCATGTAGTGAACGTCGTGTCGGGCCACTTCTGGCCCAGCCCAACTACATGGGCTAGACTCGGCCTGGCCCTAAAAGGAAGGGAAAAAATCTGTTAGGCCGATATTGGCCCAATCCAACATTCCTGAGCTCGACCCAGCCAGTTAGGCCGGCCCAGCCCATGTATATTTAATATATATTTATTTATAATAATATATATTATAATATTTAAAAAAATTCAAAATTTTCAAAAATCATTTCAAAAAAATTGTGATTTTCTCAAATATTTTTCTACCAATTTTGCATAATATCGGGTTGTCTATTTACACTGTAAAATACAAATCAGGTATTAAAACACCCGGTTTTCTCCAAAATATTTCAAAAAAAAAATCAAAACATTTTCAAAAAAAAAAATCTCAAAAACTTTTAAATTAATTTCCCTTTCCAAAATAAAAAAAAATATATTTTATTTTCATACATACGGTCAAATCCTAAAAAATTTCCAAGCATATTTTCATTAAAAAATTGCATCTTTCTCATGTTTTAAAAATCCAAAAAAATAGATATTATAACCAGTTTATGATCATCCATTAGGGTTTGGCCAAAATATCAAAAACTTTTTTCCAAACCTTTTTTTTTAGGATCCAGGTATAGACTTTAATAGTTGTGAGGTGTAAAATTACACGATAAAGTACACCCTCAGGTATTAAAGATACAAGGTATAAATAAATACGATGCTAAATTCAGACTTTAGAATAGTGAGGATTAAACCCGATGAGGTAAAGGCTCTCTCACGAAGGGAGTTCTACCTTAAACCTTAAAAATACCAATGAATAGAAACCCGACCTAGAAAAACAATCAAACAACAATGCAGCTTACCTTAGGTAGGGTGCACTGGGGGTGATGCGTCTTCCCCTTGCACAAGGAGTCCCTTAGTTAGACTCTCACAGACCATAGGTTCCTAGTGACCATAATACTAGGTGGTGACTCCTAAACATTAATCATAATTTTGTGATTAAATCCAAAAACCTTTCTAACACAACACCTCATCAGGAGGCACGATAAAAGCCTATGTCGTCACCGACAACTTCGTGGCGCGACCCCATGACAAGGGCTAGAAAGCGCACTATGCAAAAGAAAAGAGGTAGGATTTGTAAAGAAAAAAATGATCTTTGTGAAAAACTAAAAAAAAAAATTTGAAGTGGTATAGTTGTACTAGGCAACCTGCCTATTGGTAAATTTCAAAAAAAAAAATTGAAATGGTTAAATTGTCATAGGTGACCTGCCCAGATGAAGAATACAAAGGTTTTTACAAATGATCTCATTGTAATGGGCGACATGTCCATATGAAAAATGAAAAGATTTTTTTAAAATAGTCTCATTATAATAGGTGACCTGCCCATGTGAAAAATATGATTTACATGGCAAAAGAATTTGGCCAGAGATGTCTTGAAGGGATGACAAGATAAGGTTTGAAGGTGTACTATCTAGGAGATGAGAGCTCAAATGGAAAAAAGATAGGACTTAAAGGCGCACTAAGAGATGAGAGCTCAAATAAACACTCAAAGGGAAAAGAGATAAGGCTCGAAGGTACACTATCTGAGAGTTAAGGACTTAAATATGCGCTCAAAAGAAAAGGATAGGGCATGAAGGCGCACTATCTAAGAGATAAGGGCTCAAAGGAGTGCTCAAAAGAGATTTGTTGGTAAAACATTAGTTTATCAAAGATCAAGTATAATGTTATATAATCAATATGTATTTATACTTAACTAAAAAGTATAAATTCCCTTTCTTCATGGACTTTTTTCCTTTTAAAAAGTTTAAGTCTCTGTAGGCAAGTTTTCATGGCTTTTTTGCTTTTGCTTACTTGAGTCACAATTTGTGATATTAATATCTGTGAATGGCATGATATCAACATACTTTTTTGCCTACAAACCTTTATCACAAAGATCTAACTCTGCCCTATATTTTTTATTTTTTTAGAAAGGGAATCATGGAGCTAGCCCTATTACGTGTTTTTTTATTGCCCCCCAGCCTGATCATGCCCTCAAATGTTCAATTCTAGTTTTCTTTAGGGATGAGGCTATGCGAAAGAAGATTTGGTTATTTACAAAGAGTTATTTTATGGAGAATTCTTGGAATTACAAAGTTATTCCAAACACAGAAACCATTTTGATGTCAGTTTCAAGCAAACTTGTTCTGAAAAAAAAAATTCAAGTGATTCCTATAGGCATGTTTGAAAGTTTTTGTTTTGTTTTTGTAAAAATGTGAAGTGATCTTTTATTTTGTGTTTGGTTAATAGGGTTTTAATTTGAGGATTTCAGAGAACACATCTTCAAAGCATTCATTTTATTTGTATGAATAATGGAGCTTGTTTCACATGGTACAACATTGCCTGCCAATTAGGATTGCCTATCTTTGAATAGAAAGGGCTTGATTAGACACGTAACGTAAGTTTTGGCTTTTGGTTATGAAGAAAAATAATATTTATAAGCTCAAAGGGTGTTTAAAGGATTTCAAGTCTAACAATCACTAGTGCTTGTTTCCAGACCTTTTTGATCCATGAATTTCTAGACCTTGCAAATGGGTTCATCATACCCCCTAGTGTCGAGCTTGGGCTTTTTATTTGTTTTCTTCATTTGATTTTGAGCATCATCATCATATTAGCTTTTTTTTTGTATGCTCAAACCTTCTAGACTCTTTGGATTCTTTCATTCCCCCAGCTTTGTATGAACACATTTAATCATTGAGGATTTTTGCATATTTCTCGCACTTGCCCCTAGAGTGGGATGTGATTTTAGCCAAGGTTATTTTTTAAAGAAAAACTTACTAGGTTCAATGGCGACTGCAAAAGGTGTATTTTAGTCTTCTGAAAGGATTTATAAAAAATGATCTTTTCTCATTTCAAACACATGCATTTAGGATCGGTAAGCTTTGTTTTTTTTCATGTGATCGTACGAAATGGTTTCTCATTATTCATTCAGCTAAAACTTAACATTGAAGTCATCTCATGTTGTTTGGGTTGTTTTTATTTTTTCTAGGTGTTTGGTCACCTTTCTAGGAGATCACTTATATTTCTAGAACATGTCTGCTAGAACAAACATCAATTTGATTTCTGTTTTTGTACTAAAACTTTGATTTTTCTAGAAACCTTTGAGAAAACATGAGATCATGTATAGTTTTTGAAGAAATGGGAAACACACCAAAGAATTCTTGGTATAGTGAGTTTGTGAATTGATGGAACTTTCAGGATTTCTACTTTCAGGATTCCTCAAAGTGTAAGAATGAAGACAATCATGAACATAAGAAAATGTATGATATCATTAAAAAGAAGGGCCTATTTAACAGAAAAAATCTTGTGATATTATGAGCCAAATTGCCAACAAAACTAAAATAGGTTAAACATAACAAAGTCAAAACACTTTTTCATACATGATTAAATAAAGGCAATTACTTTTTGAACACAATAGGAGCAGGTTCCATCTTCTAATTCTGGTACACCTTTCTTTCGGTCAGCCTCCTTACGAAAGCTATTGCATGGATCTCGTCTATGGTGTGGAAAGAAACTAAGTGTTTGCTCGAGTAAGCTAGCGATGCGGGCCTTGTTAACCTTTAGAGACTCCAATCCTTCTTAGAAATGAGCATCATGGTGGGCACGCTCTTCACCATAATTGTTGGAATTTGAGCAAGTAGACCATGTAATGTCTACCTTATCAGGCAACACGTTGTTTGATTTTTTTCAAGAAAAATTAGGACAGATGACATGTCATCCGCTCCAGTTGCAAACAAAAAAAGTTTAAAGGCCCAATCATGCGAGCCTTGACAAAATGGGCCAGGCGAGTTGGCTTGACCTTTGCTTTTTTTTTTCTAATTCTTTTTTAAAATTAATTATTCTTTTTTTATGATTTTTTCTCTAATCTTTTTTAATTTATATTTAAATTAGTACCCCTTCTCTCTTTCATTTTGTTTGGAGAGCCTCTTTTAAATGACAATTATTTTTTTAATTATGCATTTAAATTTGAAAAGTTTTTCTGATTCAAAATAAAAAGAAAATTATTTTCAGATAATATTTCTAATATATGCAGTTTTGCATGATGTTTTTTCCCCCTTTTATTTTTTTTGATCAATTTAATTTGTGTCTCCACTTCTATTATCATTTGCTTAAATAAAAAAAATTATTTAATAAATAAATTTAGCAAACACAACCGGATAAATGTCTCGTCTTTCAAGATTAAATATCTTGATCTATACATGTCTCTTGATTTTTGAAGTTTTATTTTTAGGTATCGTTGATGATTTTTTATTTATTTATTCGCACACATAGTTCTTGATTTATTTAATTACATGTAATCATAAAAAAATTTATTTGAACTTAGATTTTTTAAGCTACAAAAATGTGTTGAAAAAACCTTCATATATAATTTTTTTTATAGGAAATAAAAATATCTAACCCGCAGCGAAGCGCGGGTCACATAACTAGTTTTTCACTATTGGTTGTTGGAACACTTTAAATCATAGATATAAAACCTGGCCCAGCCCGACGAGTCAACCCGGGATCCGAAGCGTTGGTCGGGTTTCAAATGGTCAAAACTCGGGCTTGCAATTAGCCCGATCAAACCCGAGTGACGCGGCTTTTTTTTTACATTTAAAAAAAAACTCTAAAAATATAAAATTAATTTGTGAATACTTGGCCTCACATATTTTTATATAGTCTACATCCCTATGAAATGTTCTTAACTTTTCCATGTTAGATAATTATAGTTATGAAATGTTTCTTAACTTTTACATGTGGGATAACTATATTTATAGCCTATATCTACACGAAATGCTTCTTAACTTTTGCACGTGGGATAGCTATATATATAGTCTTTATTCACATGGATTTTTTTTTAAAATTTTTCTTTATGGAATAACTATATATATAGACTACACACACATGAAATGTTTCTTAACTTTTCCATATGTGATAGTTATAAATAGCATATATCCATATGAAATATTTCTTAACCTTTTCATGTAGGATATTAAAACCTTGATTTTTTTTTATTTTTTCCAGGTTGACCTAGGTCAACCCGTGTGACCCAGCCCCTTAGCCGAGTCAACTTCGGGCTGGGTTTAATAAATTTGTTGTAAATAGTTCTTAAGATTGTTGTTCCTCTTTACTCTGATGATTTGGTTTTTACAAAACATAAAATATGCATATAAATCAACAACTAAAAGAAAAATCAATTTACAATACCTGCTGACAAAAAATAAACTTGAAGAAATAGATTGATGTAAGGATCAATCATTTGGCCTTAAAATAATTTATTGCTTGCTCTCTGGTGATGGCAGTGTGATTGCAATATTTTACTCAATCTCTTATTCTTGGTAGCACAACAAAAAAAATAAATGGCGAACCAAATATTATATAGTACTCTCTAAAAAACAATTTTGACCAAAAGAATGTAAAAGAGTTTTTGAAAATTTCATTATCAAAATCATGTTAGAATTGACTTTTTTTATGGACAATTCTTACAGTTAATTTTTCAATTTTCAAGTAATTTTTAAAATAAAAAAATATAAACTTGCATAACTTCATTTTAAATAGAGTTTAAAGGGACATAATTTTTCATTCATACCCTAACAATAACATTGGTAGCATCTACAGATAGGATAAAAAGCAATATTTTGTATTGTTTATCGAAACAAATACGAGAGAAGTAAAGTCATTTTTCATGATTTATTTTAGATTCTTCATTTATGGTTTGTTTCTAATCAAATCGGAAAGTATACCTAGAAGGAAAACTGTTATAATAATGCCATCTAGTCATATCTTGAAATGAATATTTTGCCTCGGAAATCAATAGGACTGCATATTTATTTTACTGATATAGTATTTAATTATAGTTGAATTTTAATTTTATATTTTCATGAAAGTATAAACTATATATTCATTTTTTTTAGCTTCCAAAATATTTTTTATTTACCCCTGAATTACATTAAGTTTTATTTTCTTTCTTAATCTTATTTCAATTGCAGGCACAACAGATGAGCCTTCTCTAAATTCTTGAATCTAAGGATCATGATTGAGTAAAACCTCAATTCCGGATCTAAAACTCTCGACGCACACACTAAAATCTTAAATCTATAAATTCAAAAAATAATCAAATAAAAGGATTAAAATACAAAAAAATACAACAATCAAATTACAAAGTAATGATTTAAATGTTTACTTTATTTTTGTTCTTTTTATTTTTAATTCTTTCACAGGAATTAATTATGATATAACTATATAATAATAAAGTTTTAGTTTTTATTTTTAAATAGTAAGATCCAAAATCTAACTTGCAGCTTCAGCAATTATACTAAAGATAACTTGCAGCTTCAGCTTCATTTCTCTGTGTATCAAGCAAGACTCGACTCTACCCTGTTGTTGTGATATTTATGATGCTGTAGACTCTTAATATAGTTATAATATCTGGTATGTTTCGAGGCTTGGATCGTGAGTAAAACATGTTAATTTAAGTTTATCCAATTAATTTATTTTTTTCTTAAAAAATCATAATGTTAATTAAAAAAAAAAAACAATATTTTTTTTTGATCCTACCTAACTGAAGCCTGAATTGACGGGTTACAAGGCTGCCAAGTTTTTTTTAATGCAAACAGGTCCCCTTTTTAATCAAACCACATTATTTTTGTACAAATTTCACAGAAAGCTGAGGGCACACTGCGTAATTCACACGCTGTTTCCCTCATCCGTTCTGTAAGGCATCAACCCACTAAGCAAAGATCATGAAGGATTCTTTTTATTGGTAACAAAAAAAAACTCTTAGTCTGTTAGCTGTGAGCTACCACTTGAGTAGACATTACAAATGCCTCCATTCATGATTCAAAAAAGAAGAAGAAGAAAAGCTGAATAGCGGCCTTATCAGTCTGCAGCGACGGAATGGCTTTTCCAGCCCAAGATGATAACAAAAAAAGGCCGAGACACGAGACAGAAGCAGAGAAGAGCAGAAAAGCATTCCAACAGCTGCAAAATAACATGAAGATCCAGTTAAGAAAATTCACCAAACAAGTTTTACAATCAGAATCACTCCCACAAATTGCCAAATCGTCTCAAGTCTCAACAGTAGATATGATGGCATCATTTCACTTTTGGAGCCATGGTGAGTGACAAGGGGGTCCTGGAAATTTTGAATACACATCTTAGGGATGCAATAATAAACCACCACTGCTCAACCCAACACGCTTTTGAAGTACGTGTGCAGTTCTGGGCCATTGGTGTGCAGTTCTGGGCCATTGGGTTTAACAAGATCACAAATGACTAAGATTAACACACCAGGAAAAGAAATCTATAAGAAGCTACTATTTCCACTTTTCTCGTTTTCCAATATATGGACTAATCTCAGAACGGGTGTTTTGTTCTTTGATGGATAACAAATTATACAGGAATCGGCTATTATTTATACAGCAAAAAGAAATCAAGAGATATTGAAACAAGTAAATTATTCACCTGATTGGTAAAAACCAATTGAGTGAAGATACAAACCTACATATAAGTCAAGCTAATCTCCTCAGTGCCACGGGTGAGAACAAAAGAGTTGATCAAATTCATCCCCACCTATTCATCATCTTCTGAATCTGCAATTGTATGAAGAGAGGTTAATAGCTCCAAGTCAAGATGATAAATGCACAAGTCAAGATATATGAAGTGAAGCGAGATAAGGAACTCATAATGCATTTGAATGTTCCTGATAGTATGCACTAGGGACTGTTCAAGAACTCATCATATTGTTGGAATAAGGTGATGCCTCAGGCAGCGTCTTTAAAGTTAAGTTTTAACAACTTCCACCTTCAGCCTCTATGCTCAAAGCAGCAGAAGTAAAAAAAGGTGAGGACGAGGGGATTCTAAGACTCTGAAGGCAACCATAGACATAGAGGCTGACCTTCTCATTCTGCTTTGAAATTTTCCGTTCATGTTCCAAATTCAGTGGTAAAATTAAAAGAGTAGAAGGCTTACCAGATCTTATATCTTCTCCTACTCTTCCTCTGTTTCTCAGCTGTCTCATTATCATTGAGTATATCAGGATCCACCAGTAGATGTGGAAAACAAGTAACATCAGCAGCATTGTATTGAAGACATAGTACAGTAATTTGTCGTAGGCTAGTGATAAATCCAAAAACTCCACCAATTCATAGCTGAGAAATACCATCCGTATAGTGGATAAGAAAAAAGGAGCCAAAATTAATGAAATTAAGTCATCTACCACGAGGACAAACCTTGTTGCTTTGATAATCCAAAAGGGAAAGAATACTAGTCGTAGTATGACCCATGAGATGGCAAACAGCCCAAATAAAATGCTTGCACTAAGCTCCTTGCCAGAATATTTGAAAACTTTAGCAGCTTCTAAGAATACATCACTTGCATCATGCACAGCGCAGATAATCGTTCCTATCCGGAAAAAACTGGATGGCAAAGTTTAGAGCTTAATTCCTCATTGGATGTCTCCAAATAAAATATTACTCAAACAGTATTAATAGCTACTCTTGTACAGAAATCAAAAGAGGGGCACAAGAGTAGAACTATAAAGAGCTCAGTTCTTCTTGCATAGAACTACTCTCACAAGCTTTGCCATCTCAATCTAAATATACTTGTAAAAGACTAGCAATAAAGAAAAAGGAAGAAAGATCGAGAACAACTGGAAGCACTTGATAATAATGGAAGGTTTAATTGAGCTCAACCTGGAACATTATCGTGTACAGATATCAATAGAGGGGAACAGATTTCAAGCTCTAAACAGCTCGGTCTTGCATACAACTTCTCTAACCAGTTTTGGCATCTCAATCTAAATAGGCTTGCAAAAAGTCTAATAATAAAAAGGAGGAAGAAGGAGACCAGGAGAATCTGCTAAACCTGAAGAAGACTCCATTCAGTATTAATGAACCATCAGCTAATGAGTTGGTTGCAAATTATAGTAACTAGCATTCAACTCTAGGAAAATACGATAGATTTTATCATCTATGCAGCTAATCTTCTTTTCATGTTGCGAAGCTGTTGTTTCCTATGGAAAACCAAAACTGATTATGGATACCAAATAATAGCAAAAATCATCCCCCTCCACTGTAATAGAAATTAAATGTCAAAGATCACAACATCATTGAATTAGTGAGGTACACATGCCCAGGAGAGTTAATCTGAGAGCAACCATAGGTCAATCTCGTACCTCAACATGAACAAAAGCCTGGGAAATGCATCTTATATAATTTGCAAGAAAACAGCTTAAGATAGCATCATTGATAGGTCCAGCTGATTTTGAAATGTTTCAACTGACATTAACTATCAGAGTAAACATATATAAAACAGCTTCAGAGGCATGTCCAAACTTGTGCCATATCAAAAATTAAAATACAGGAGACAATGGCAAATGGGGGACCATAAAGAAGCAACAAGATGAGATTCTCAACAGATTAGAGACAATGATGAAACTGGGAAAGAATTTGCGTGTATGTTATGTACTGCTGCCTCACAACTCAAGAGTACCAAAGCAAAGACTGAATTATTACCTTGTACTGTATGAGTATCCAATCAGTATAACTGTAATTACATGATGAGACATCATCACAGAAAAATCTTTCCTTCTAGTTTCCCAAATAAGGAGGGCAGCAATACTGTATATGTAGAATCCACATTGGCACATGTAGAAAAGCATTATTGGAAACCTGAAATAAAAATGGTTCACGTCAATAAAAAAGACTAATACCCCCTGATGTGGCCCACTTAGAAGTAACCCTAAAATAAGAAGCCTCTTATGCAAGCACAAGTATCAGGGAAAACTTGATATTCCATGCCAGAAAATGCATTTCTGCCATCCTTACCATGTCAATTATGCATAACAATATAAGCAACTATCATCACCAGCTGCAAAAAGTCATTGCATATTAATCACTCACCCCAATTCTTGATGTGGCCAGCCTCTGAAGTACTCTTTTGTATCTCTGAACCATGGTTCGTTGCAGGTAATTTTTAGAACACATATTTCAACAGTAGCATAGTATGTCAGCTTCCACATAGACTCTGAGCATTTTACAATCGTTGCCTCATCAATCCTTGATGAAATAGCTTTGGCTTTACTATACAACAACCAAATGGCCAGCTTCTGAGAAATGAGAAGAATTTATTAGAATCCTATGTATAAAGGGACCGAGTACCCATATATATATTTGTCTATGCAAAGAGTCACAGCAGACAAGAAACAGAGCAAGAACTATGATAAAATGGTTATACTGGGCACAGATATATATCCTGTATTATCAGAAAAATAAATAATCAATATTACTATTAGCATAAGTTAGAGACTTCTGCCCCAGCATATCCATGGCCTTTTCACACAATAATTCTAACCTCTCACAGTCAGCCAAGGTCACTTGCAAATAAGAATTTCTTCAGAACTGTAAGCAACTCCTTAGTACAAAATCAAACATTGCAACAGCCTTAACTGCATAGCTCAATGTGTTTCTAATAGAGGAAATAAAAATCCATACTATTTTACATTTTAAAGCCTTAATAATGATCCTCCAAAAGAACAAACCTTAAAAGTTTTTTTTCTTTTCAAGCATTGCAGCAACTCATTAAGTCAAGCACTATCATGAAAGATTAATGCATGTTGATTTCATAACTAATCTTTTTCCAGAAAAAAAGCAAGGAAATGAAAATCAAACGAGATCTATGTTCATAGAGCTGTCCTCTAATGAAATGAAAAGGAAAGGGAGAGATGATAGAAATCTCCAAGGATATCCTCCTAAAAAACTGAGCGGATAGAGGAAATGGGAGAAATAATACACAACGCACCAATTTCTGAAGCTGCACTGATGCGTTATAGGATGGAGTGGATAAAAAATCCAACCCCAAATTGGCTCAAACATAAGCACTCTCCAGCAGTTTCACCATAAACAAGAATGTACTACGATGCACCATAACTGTTGCCATTGAAAATCATACGTAAACCATGTGGCAGTGATTTGGCAGCAACTCCTATAGCTAAAAGCAACTGCGAGAACTATAATTCCATCCGGGCATAACAAAATGACAAGTAGCCATTCTGAATGGCATACCTGAGGGTCGATCTCCTTTTATATGTTCTTAGCCTACGATATCCCACGGATTTAGAACTGCTCATGATAAAAGTAAGTTCAAGCTACTACTCAAACAAAACGCGCAAAAAAAAAACAAGAAAAGAAAAGAAGGTAAGAGCTACCGCAATTTACTTCTTTTTCCGAGAAAATCAATCCAAACACACTTTATTTTTCAGAACAATTTTGACAAATTATCAACAAATAATTTCAATTAAAGTGAAAATTACTTAGAATCGAAAACCTGTGCTTCATTTTTAGCTTAATTTAAACTCTCTTCATACACCAAGCTCAGATTCCAATAAAAATCCTCAAATCAAAACTAATTCAAAAATAGATTATCCTAAACAGGCAAACAAAAAAATAAAAATAAAAGAGGCAAAAAATAACTAATTGAAAAAAGATGCGAAGAAGACTTACTCGAAAAATGAATCTGTCTAATATGAACCGAGCAAGGAAGAAACCAAAAGCGAAATAAATGGGAAGAAGGAAATGCGAGGGGTTTGCAGAGCCATTGAAGGTCAAGATCGGGTCCATGCGAGAGATCTCCAACCAAGATTGTAGAGTTAAGCATCAATTACTGCCATCAATCCTCTCTTAATAATCCTAATTAAGAGCAAAACACCTCTACTATTATACGCATTTTACTAATTTTAGTAAGAAAGAAAGAAATTGTTTTTTCCTTTTTTTTCTTTTTGGGATTTTTATGCGGTGAAAAAAATAGGAGGCTAGGAACAATCGGATCTCATTGTGTGTCCGTGATGAGAGAGAGTAACATCAGACTAGTCCCTAATCTATGCAGAAGCTGTTAATTATACCCCACCCCCCAACTTATTTTTTTATATGCGGTGTATCAGAAATTCTCAATCAAGGCTCCTCTAAAAATTCACTAATTAACTAATATTTTAAAACGTGTGGGAAAAGTTATGTAGTTTTTTTTATATAATTTTTTTTTCTATTTCTCTCAATTATTTTTCTTAAATATTATAGATTATTACAGTGTTTCTCTATATAAATTTTATATTTTTTTATAATTTTTTCTAAAATTATCTTTATTGATTTTATTTTTTTAATATTGAGTTAGTTGAAAATTATACATATAACTTTCCTCACAAAACATTGTGGATTGTTATAGTGTTTCCCTATATGGATCTTTTTTCTTTTGTTTTTTTATATGATTATTTTCAAAATTGTTTTTGTTGCTTCTATTTTTTTTTATATTAAGCTGTTTAAAAATTTAGCTTTGTGTTTTTTTTTATTTAAAACACTATAGATCACTACAGTCATTCCCCACATAGTTTTTTTTTTGTTATGATCTTGTTTAAAATTATCTGTCAATTTTATTTTTTTAATATTGAGCTGGTTGAGAATTATAACTGTATATTTCTTCACAAAACGCTATAGATTGCTATAGTATTTCTCTACATGGTTTTTTTTATTATTATTTTATATATTTTTTTAAATTATCTTTATAGTTTTTATCTAAACATTATAGATTATAAGAGTCTATAATTATTTTTATGTTTTTTTTTATAAATTTATGATAATGCACAAGCTACAAGTCCGCAACGGACGGACATGGCATCTAGTCTTTTCTATCCAAAGTGACTATTCCACGTAAGAAAATGTGCGCACATTTTGAAGAAGCTTGACATCTTATGTTGAAAATTCGAAGGGGTGGGTGGTTGATGGGGACTGGGCACTCTTAATTTTAGAGCAGCATTTATAGTTAGCCTCGAATGAGGGGTTCAGCAGCTGTAGCGGTGTCGAAAGATCCACGTGTTAGTGCTCCGACTGACTGAGTGAATCCTTGACGGGAGAGGTGCTTTTCTCGTGAGCTGGTTTGTTTTTGGTTCCGTTATTTTATATTTCCCAACTGCTAGCGTTTTCCCCGGCAACCAAAAAACAAACTCCATAACCGAACCTGCCACCTGTAAGGGTTTCAAATCCTCGCACGTGCGCTTTAGCTCTACATTTTGCAACTTATAGTGTTCTTTAACGAACATTCAACCTTTAATGACTATTAGAGGACATTATTTTTTTAATGTGTATCTTGAGATTTATTGAATCTCTCGATGACATACAAAAGGCAAAGCCATTGGACAATCCCATGTGTGATTTTTGGATCGAGGCCAAAATGCATGGTAATGTGCCAGAAATAATTCAAGTATTTTAGGAATATTCGCATGGATATTTTTAGAATACTATGAGTTATTTTCTAATATGTCAGGATGACCTGGGATTAAAAAAATAAATAATAGAAGACACAACACAGATCATTTCAACCTCATAAGCGGCCACCCCTACACTTCTGTTTAGAACTAAGATAATCCCAAACAAATGTGCTTTTCAGGACCTAAAAGGGTATTTGGAGTTGGGTATAGATTTTTTTAAAAGTATTTTTTTTGTTTAGAAATATATTAAAATAATATTTTTTTTTAATTTTAAAAATTTATTTTTGATATCAGCACATCAAAATGATCCAAAAATATTAAAAAAATAATTAAAAACAAAAAAACAATCAAATTTTGATGAAAACAGGTTCAACCTTGACACAAAATAAGCATTTAATGTTACCGATTCAAAGCCACTATAATTTGGCAAAAAGGAAATGAGATGCTTGAAAATTTAGTTATTAAATTTAGTTTTGCTAAGGGATTAACTCCATTAAACTTGGATGGCTTAACGTATTAATACACAACCTAATTAACTTTCTAGATAAGACTGATTAGTCCAACTCCATAAAGTTATTTATGTAATGACTCTAATTTTTTTAATATAATTTTATTAAATTTTAGTAGAGTTTCCTCTATATTATCAATATCAAGTTATCGACTCAACAACATCATAACCGATATCAATCAATATGATACTTGTCATCTCATGCGAGAATATCTCAATTCATTCATCACATCAATATCTCATTGTCTATGATATTCATTCAATTAAATAAAGAAATAACAATTTTTACTATAACAACTAATGAAAAATAATACTTAAACAGTGAAAAAAAAAAGATTTACAAAAATATGAATCACAATATTCAAATGTGATTCATATTTTTAGGTACATGATCCTTAATTATATTCGATAAGTAAGTACGATTAATTTACAAAATTATATTAAAATAAAATATTTGTTTGTTCCATGATTACATCATATAATTAAGCAAAAGACATAAATCTGTTGTCATTCTAATCAACACAATGAGATGAGGTATCTGAAAATTTATTACATAATTTTATTAGGTAAAATCTGCGTTACAATCAATGATGATTTATTTTTATGGCCTACACATGTATATACTCAAGTATTCATATAATCCTTTTTCTTCAATACCATTCATAACAAAAACTTCAAACATGACAGAATCCATCATTAATTCATTTCTCCATCTATTTTATCACTAAATTATTTAAATTCTTTAAATTGCTCAACACTTCATGTACTAACCTATCATTCCAGGATTTAGTTTCTTTAATTGCTCGTTCAACGAGACTTTAACCTCATATCTAGGTCATAAATCTTATAATCCAAGAAATTAGTTTTCTCAATCCGCCCAGTAGCAAGAGGACTAATCCCATTAACCAGAGATTTATCTTCTCATTTTACCTAGTAAACAAAATACCAATCTCATTAACCAAGCATTAGTTTCTTCATCCGTCTAATAACCAGGGCACTAATCTCATTAACTAGGGATTAGTTTCTAAATCCATCCAGTAAGCAAGACACTAATCCTATTAACCAGGGATTACTTTCAACAATTCACTGCTCATATCTTTTTTATTTAACAATTCATTAATGATCAAATCACTACTAAATTCCTAGAAAGTGACAAGCACCTACCTGATGCTTGTGTAAGTAATGCAGTCCCTTATTATTGATTGGATTCCGCAACTTCTCTTGTACCATTAAAATTAATAAATCACTAATCATTCATTTACCATAAGGATCAACTTCATCTTCCATATAAAATTTAAATTTTCACTCATTCATATGTCGTTATTATCATTTATATTGTTTATAATTGTTTTCTTTTTCATTCAAAATTCAAATTAAAAATCAACATAACTCAATATTATTTACGTATCTCTTAATTTAACCAAATTTAATATTCAAACATATGCTTAGTTGAATTCCTTATTTATAAAGGGAGTGAAATTTTCTCTTTGATTCTTTACGTTTTTATTTATTTAAAAAAAAACCTAGAACAAGTCAACCAATCCAAGTAACATATTCTTTCTCCTCTATTTTTTTTTAGAACTCTAATTTTTTCCCTTCCATTTACGTTTATATACAAGCCATTGAACACAATTTTAATCCATTACATTAATTCTTCAAATTTTATTTCATATTTATAAATATCATTCAATCACAAATTACATCGTTACAACAATTCACACCACATATCCTCAATTTCACATAATATTAACAATTGCATTTCTTCATCATAATATAAAATTTCTCTTATGGTTACTCGGATTAAAATCTTATCCGAGTTTTATAATTTTTTTTTTATAAAATGATGTTGTTTTTATTATTTTATTTTATTTTATTCTTGCATATTTGATTTTATTTTTTAAAATTAAAATAATATTATTTTAAATTACATCTAAATTAACTTGTTAATTTACGATCCTATCATAAAATTTATAAGCTGACTGAATAAACCCAAAACCCAAATCTTGAATCGTGTTTATTAATCATGTTTGCAATTAAACTAGGACCCTGCTCAATCACGTTGTGTTTCACTATGGAAATGAGAAAAAATGTTATCGTATAAAAAGCATGTAAAAATTGATTTAAAAAGAAACATGCATCTCTCTCTCTCTCTCTAATCAGCTAAAAAGTGTTTTAACTTGTAATCACAGGAAAGTCAAACAAATCCTCAGATATTGTTTGTTAACGTGGCTGTATCGTATTTTTTTAAAATGTTTTTTAAATTAATTAATTTTTTATATTTTTAAATTATTTTGATATATAATATCAATAAAAAATTATTTTAATATATTTTCAAATAAAAAAAACTTTAAAAAATAAATTATATTAGAATCTCATAACATATGGAAAACCCAAATAAAAAATAAAAATAACCTAAAATAAAAAATATAAAAAAAACTCAAATTGTCAGTACAAAACCCAAAGGACCTGTCACTGCAAAGCCCATATGCGTGGGCTCGGGAGCTTAGTTTTTTTGTCTGCACCTTCTTCTTCTTCTTCTTTTTTGAAGAAAAAGAGGGATAGATGATTGTCTCCTCAAAATTAATAAAACACTCTCCCTCGTCTGGAGCCGTAACCTTCTTATTACTCTCACGTGTTAAACACTAAATCATGACACTAAGTTTCTTAGCTAAACGATTAAAAAAATATATCAAATCGGTTCATGGTTTGTTTAAACAGATAAACTGACCCAGATCTTTGAGCTGCATTGATAATTATTAGTTCTGGTAATTAGAACATCAAGCTATCAAAATGCGAGAATCATTCATTAATTCAATTTACACAGGCCATAGATTGACAATGGGATAATTGGGACAATTCCCATAAAGACTCTTCCTCACGAGAAGCAGCATGAGAAATATTAGGGTAAAATATCTAGTAGTTAAGAGATAGGGACCCCATGTAAAATCTAGAGGGTTGGGTTAGGAGGGTAGAAAATTCTGTGAATGAGAGAAGGCATCTTGAACTTAAGGGTACGTTATCTCCAAAATCTGGCCGGGAGTCCTTGCCGGGGCACCGGAAATGGGCCATATTGAATCCCATTTTGTGATCCCACCACTTCCCACCTGCAAAAAAGAATTTTATCAATTTTGCTCACAAGATCTCAGATTTCAGCGAGCTAACTGGTCACCAAGAGACGGCCAAACTTGGCAATAAAATGGGATTTTGTCTGTCCATGAAACTGTACCTGAATTTGGTCACTATATGATGGATCAAGATGAGTATCTCCAGCTTGGCGATCTCATTGCCAGGGCAAGCATGCACGCCATTTCCAAATGGCATGAAAGTGTTGGGTTTTGGAGCAACCTGCATCCGCCGCAACCAAGACAAAAGAAAGTAAAATTTGCTTACAGCTAATTTTTAATGAAGATTTCTTTCTTATTTTGTTTTTATCACATACCTCAAACCTTGACGGGTCAAAGATGTGAGGATCAGGAAAGAATTCTGGATTGTGATGAATGTTCCTGAACATTGGCAACACCTTCCAGCCCTTTGGTATTAGGTATCCTATATATATATATAGCAGTGATAAATTCTCTGTTTTATAAGAATATAGCTTTTAAATACCATTATCATCACAGAGAAGTTCTTGCTCGAGTCCTCACCATTGTATTCAACATCAACTACTGCTTCCCTGAATGTGAATGATATGATGCTCGCCATCCTCAAGCTCTCTAATATAACCTGTAGATTCCATATAATTACTCATTTCTTTCTTAATTAAGCAAACTTCAGCGATAAGAATATCTTGAATGCAAACAGTTAATTTACCCTATATGTAAGTGGCATGTTTCTTGTCTGTGCCCATGTTAGAGGCTTCTTTCCTCTTCCATTCGCTTCATATATCTCCATTTGTTCTGCCTGGAATGTATTCACAGTTACTCGATTTATTTCAAGAACTAACTTACAAACAATAAATGAGATTTTTCTAGGGATTTCTCACCTTAACAGCTTCTAGGAGTCTCTGGTCATCATGGAGGTATTTCAGAATCCATGTCAGAACACTAGCTGTTGTGTCCTGGGCAGCAAAAAGTACTCCTATAATGTTGTCAGCAATTTGATCTTCAGTTAAAATCTCTCCCTTCTCATTTTTGAAGTTCAGAAGATGGCCCAGGAAATCCTTCTCTAGTAGTCTTTTCTCTTTTCTCTCACAAATTATCTCACTTAATATCTGATTAAGCCTTTTCCTTGCCTTTGATAACCATAAAGAAATAAAAAGAAGTCAGATTCAAATTCTTATGCGGCTACTATTGACATACATGGATGGATGATGGACAGGACATTTCTTACCAAAAGAGCTTTGTGGTAAGCAGTTCCTGGAATTTTTGTTGGAAATGAATTGTAACCCTTATCTACTATGTGGTAGTTGTCACTCAGCATCTCTCTATGGTTGCTGTCCAGGTGACCAAAGATAGAAAGAATGCCGACATCAAAAGAAAACTGTGTGGAGGACCAAAGGAAAAGGAAAAAAATCACTAACCAGAGAATCCTGATGTAAACATAAATTTGAGGACCCAGTGATCAGAAACTCAAAGAAGAACACAACAACAAAATTCTAATTAGGAACCAATCCATTGCAGTAAAAGGGAGGAGGAATGAGACCATAAGATCACAACCCCATTTTCTTAAATAATAGACAAGTCAAAACTGCATTTAAGTAGCTTGAGCCTTACATATGTACGCTAAAGAGCTAGTCATAAGCTAAGTACTCTATTTTGTTTGGTTAAGAAATAATATTTTATTTACTTGTGAAAAAAAATATTAGTTTACTTTTTTTGGAGCAAACCTTCTTCATTTCATGATATGTGTTGATGATATGCCCACTGGACCATGATTCCAAGGCAGAGATGGCTACGGATTCCATACTGGGAATTAGTTTCCGGATCTTGTCTGGGGATAAAGAACTCTGAACCAACTTCCTTAGAAGACTGTGGTAATCTCCTTGGTGAAAAAAGAGAGCTGAAGGGCCGATCATCTTCTCTTTGCTTTTGGGGTATGTAGGCTTGAACAGGTGAGCATGAGTCACCAGCACAAATCTTGCACCCTCAGGGCTAGCTAGCATAACACAAGGACAGCCAAGTATGTGGCTCTTGAATACTTCTCCATGCCTGAAAAAAGTAAAGAAAAATAACAAGACTGGCTTTGCAGAAGTTCAAATCCATGCAAAGGGGAATCCTGAGAAAGGAAATTAAGTTCATATGGTAATTACTAGAACCTTTTTTGCTTTGTAGCAAAGAAGACATTTGGGTCTTGAGTATAAAGTTGAAGAGTTTCGCCTACATATGGCCATCCCATTGAACCTGGAGGAAGCTTAGCTCTTTGTTTAGGTATCCTATTCTTCTTCTTCAAGAGAGGATAAGAAAGAAGACTAGAGAGGAAGAAGCATACGTAAGCTAGAATTGAAGCAATCTCCATGCAAATGTACCTCTCTCTCCTAAAATTAAAGAAAAAAAGTAGCCTCTTCCTCTGTTTCTCTCTGTGTGTTGGATGCTGCTAGGTTGGTTGAGAATGTTATGTGATCGATGCGAGTGGTGGTGATTATATAGAGGAAGGGGGAAGTTGATGGAGACAAAACAGCAGTGTTGGTGGGAGATTTTGGCAACTTGTTATTAAGGGATTGGCCAGATTAGTTTGTTAAGATTTATACTTATCGCAGGTTGCAGTATCAGCATCGAACAAGTTACTATTGACTTTGTATTAGTTTACTAGAAATTAATCATTCCATGGACATTTTAGGAATACTAAATGGTCTGATCTTGATCGTCCAGGACCAGAAGCAGCTACGTTTTTTGTTGGCTCACAGTTAAAGTTTCCTGTTTAATTAGAACGACAAAATTGAATAGCTAAACCTAGGGTTTTTTTTTTTAAAAAAAAGGGAAAATCTTGTTTCTTGAATTAATGCTTTGTCACGAGTTAAATATTTTTTTCAACATGTTTTTATAGTTAAAAATAATTTAAGTGAAAATAAAAAAATTTGTGCATACATATAATCAAATAAATCAAGAATTATGTGTGTTAATAAATAAAAAAACCATAAACCATAAATAAAAATAAAAAAACTGACAGACAGAAATACATCAAGATATTTAATCTCGTAAACTGATATATTTATCCAATTGTGTTTCCTAAATTTGTTTATAAAAATAATTTTTTTATTCAAGCAAAAAATAATAGAAATAGAAACACAAATTAAATTGATTGAATACAATAGAAGAGAAATAGTTGCCATTTATTTTAGAAATATTATTCGAAAATAATTTATTTTATTTTTAAAATTAAATTTCATCTATGCAAAAGATAAAAAAAAAATTATAGATGAATCATAAAAACTCTTCAAAATTTAAATGTGTAACAAAAAAAATAGTTATCATTTAAAAGAGACTCTCTAAATAAAATGAAAAAGAGAAGGAGTATTAATCTAAATATAAAAAAACAATTAAAGAAAAAACCATATAAAAAAGCATTAATATTTTTAAAAAAGAATTAGAACAAAAAAGTAATTTAGAATAAAAATTTAAAGGTCAAGCATTATTAAGTCTAGTAAATCAAGCTAGCCCGCCTGATTTATTTTATTAGAGCCCAATTGTGGGCTTGCTCTGATAGGTCCACATGACTACCCCCTCCCCTTTTTTAATTGCAACTAGTGGTGGTTGTCTGCTCTAATTTTTGTTGATAAAAAAATTAGACGGTGCATCGTTTGATTTGTCTAAAAAATTAAGGTTTATGTTTTTTTTCTATCCAAAAATCTGTTTTTCAACCTATTTTTGACCAAAAACACCTTAGAAATTGTGATAAACCTATCTATGAATTAAAAAAACCGTCTAAAAAGCTGAAATCAACCCGAAACCATAAATCAAATTGAACTCAAATATATTTTTTCACAAACTTTAAAGATTAAAAAAAAAAACACCTAATATGAACTCCCTTCATCAAATGGAATTATTTAACACAAATATCGACTGTTTTGGTGGTGTAAATCAGTGTCAACGATATTTTTCTCTTTCACGACCTCTCTTTCTCCTCTCTCAACCGAGAACTAAAAAAACAAAAATAAACTTTTGTACTAAAACAAAATTTAAAAATAATTGAGGCATCAAAATTATATAATTTTTATTATTTTTAAAGTTAGAGGACCAAAATGTATATTTTCTAAAATTTCTGGCACACCATACATGCGTGACGTCTTTTTAATTTTGGTTTTTATTCTTCTAATTTCACCATTGTCTAATAAATCCAAATCAATTGGCCTTCAATTATAATTAAAATGTCCAAAATAAAATTTTAAGAACCAAAATAATTTTTTAAAAAATAAATAAAATCATCCACAATATTCTATAAATATTTTATAAGTGAATGAAGAGCGTTGACCGCAAAATGTTCACCTCCACAGCGTTTTAAATTTTGAATAATAGTTAGATGCTTATATTAATTAATGGTGCGTGGAGAAAAGAACATACCTATAAAAGAATTACGTGTCTCCAAACCAAAGAACATACCATTCCTGGAAAAGACGGTAACGGTGCCTAATTCATGTTGGCCAGGAGGAGGCTGGTCAGGGTTTTTAAAAGCGCTGGACACAATTAAAATGCTAAGGTCCATTGAAGCTTACGTATATTATTATTTATATTAAGAAAATAGATAAGAAAAGTATATAACAAAATCACAATAATACAAATTTATTTGGCCTATCATAACAAAAAGTTTAATATTGTATTGTTGCTTAAATACTGTACTGCAAATTTTAAAGTACTACCGTAACCCATCTCATCCATCCAGATTTACTCAATTATATACTTTTTTAATATATTTATCTATTATAATAGTATGATTAAATACTTCTTATTTTATAAGAAAATAAATAAACACGAGTTAAAAAAATAAATAAAATGAAGCTAAAAATCTTTTTAATAATTATTAAATTGTCTTTAAACCGACCAAGTCAATTGTATTATATTGAAATAACTCTCACAAAGTTTAGTTTTAATTTTAGGATAAGAGTTTTTTCTAACCATTTCATCTTTTTTTCTTTTTAATTTTATACTTATATTTTTTTTATAAGTCGATCGAGTTGTTTTTGGGATTAGTCAAGTTGATTTGGTTATATCTGGATAATTTTTATATATAAAATTTAATTTTAAATCCAAGTTAAATAAAAAATAGAATCGACAAGTTTTAAAATTAATTATTTAGGGTAGATTTAATAATAATACTAAATCATTTTTTACCATCTTATTATTTTATTATGGTCAATTTTTTTTTTATCTGACATGTAGACTATTGTCAACGTGTAAACTAGAATGATTGAAAATACTTGGTATTCTTAAAGACTTTTCATTTGAAGATTAATATTAAATTGTTAATTTTAAATATCGTTAATATGTTCTCACGCTAGGCAAAAGATTTAGCAAAAGAGCTGCGAAATTATAGCTGATAACAAATAAAGCGTTGGTGTATTTTTTTTTAATTGAAAAAGTTATTTTCATATAAAAAACATTTATTTTTATAATCTTGACCTATCAAAACTATTAAAAAAACATAAAAAATTAAAATCTCAACTCACATTCACTAAAATTGTAATAGCAATGACAAATAAATTTTTTTTTTCCTAGTAATTATGGGTGTTTGAGTCAGCTTACGCGTATCTCGACTAATCTTCAAGATCTTGAAATTAATAATTAGATAAGTCTCGTATCTCGACTAATCTTCAAGATCTTGAAATTAATAATTAGATAAATCACGAATAATTTTAAGATTTGTGATATTTAAACTAATAATGTTTGAAGAACAAATTTATAACACCATTACTCTGTGACTGGAAATCTTTGCAATCAAATCATCTGGTTGGTGATCAAGATCACTCGAGAGTGTTTGTTCCATCAATCGAGAACAATAGCTAGTGACTTTGACAATGAAGCTATAACGTTGTCGCATTTTTATTTTGTTCCCATTATATATATGGATAGATTAAATCCACTAAAACTATATAATATGAAAACATTTACTTACTAAATTTATATTTTCAGAACAATTTAGGAAATATGTTACAATTAAGGAAACTTTTCTCATTCAATTATAAGACTATGTTAATGGGGGCAGATTTTCTTCCCGGCTCAAAGGGCCGAGGAACTCTGAGGATATTATTTTAAGTTATATTAATCGTATTAATTAGCAAAATCAATATATATTTGATTTATTTGTTGAAAAAAGATAATATTAAAAAGGAGGTACTTTGCTTATCTGCCATGTGTAAATTAATGCTTTCATGATTTTTTGTTCAGTGATGTAAATTAATTCATTAGTCTAAATAATCCTCCACGTGTCTTTCGAAGAGGACTCGATTGCGTTCTAGAGATAATTATATTATCTACGATTTTCAGATATTATTTCTTAGCAATTTTTGTATCCCTCAGGATTATGTGGTAGTTTCTGTTATTTGTCGTGTTCATGAAGCCAATTTTAGTGGCGAATCAGCTTTAGGCGGCGCCACTCCCATGTGCTGCGAATGCAAACAGTGGGACCAGAACTGCCGAGGGTGACGACGGTGCATTACAGCCCATATATTAGAGCTGTTGGGATCTTTCTAAATCAAACCTCTGGATCAGACGGCACACAAATAGTCACATCCTACGGACAGCAAGCAGATGGGGAACCTTCGAGAGCATTGGGGTCCGCAAAGTCTTTGATTCTGTGACGTCATGTCATGGAAGGGAACATCAGGTGGATATCAAAATAAACGCTAGCTGGACCTAACACGTGCCAAAATCTTGGTGGTTGTGAAAGAGAGAGTTCAGGAAGTACGGGGGTGTGTGGGGTATGGTCTAGTTTTTTTTTTTTCTTTTTTTTTTAAATTTCTTTGTACCTTTTTATTCCAATTTATGTTTTATTTAAATGATGAACAATCCTCTAATAATTTTACTTGCAGTAATTTACTTGATAACATGTCATCTTGAAATGGTAAACTGTTTGTTATTTTGTTTCATAATTATAATTATGCCATTAAATATGCACTATTATTTAAAAACTTGGAAAACTTGTTGTTTTTTCATGAAGATATTGAATATTATTTCTTATATTTTTTATTCATCAATTAAAATAAAATATTCTATTCTGATATACACACACACACACACCATGAGCTTAGGTAATATGCTTAGACCCATTTTCCGCCCCTAACGGGCTCAAGCAACTCACTTGAACCCAACACTCTCTCTCGAGTGTTTAGGGACCCCATGTGGGTCGATATTTTTATATTGACTCAGTATATATTTTTTTTGAGTGGAATATAAATCTTAATTTATAGGGGTGAAATGATTTTCCAACATTTTCTCTTTATAAAAGGACAAAACTCATGAGCTATAAATATCTCATTAATCCTTTATGTTCAAGGTTCACAATCTTCATTCTCCACTGCATGTATATTTTTAGAGTCTATCTCTCTAGAATATCATTGCACACACTCTCTCACTATCAATATACTTACTTAAGAATTTGAGAATTGTCTACCATAAGAGACATTTTACAGGTATTTGGCCTACCATCTATTAACCACCTTGGCTAACCAGACAATAACTACCAACCACATTACCTTTCCACATCAAGTTATCAACCACATTGACTAAAGATAATGAATCAAATTGCAAGGATCATGTGATTAACCGATTATATAACACATAAGCCTTATTCATAAGTTACATGGATTTTTTAGGACTTAAGTAATTCCTTTTATAATTTATAATTAAGAAATGTCTTACATTGGTATTAAGCATCACCCGTCAACGTCTTACATGACTATTAATCACCACTAATCTAGGAGTGATATTTCAAAACAGGAGACCATAACCACTAATCTAGGAGTGATATTTCAAAACAGGAGACCATAATTCAAGTTGTTTTTAGTTATTAGCATCTTTTTTAATATTGATGAAATAATATTGTTCCAAAAGAAAAATTAGAGAATAACACAATTTATACATGTTATGGTTAGGAAATATGACATTCTTGATTGTTCATATTCAAAATCACGACATTTAAAAGAAATTATGAAATGAGATGCCCATGAGGAGAGAGGAGACAGAAAAATAAAATAAAGAAAGAGACCCTAGATGCACATGAAGCTCCGATTACGATACCATCGACACCATTAGAAATATCTCGATGATACAAATCCAATGACACTAAGAATAGTTACCAACGGTGGCTTAAGTGGGTCACAATTGTCATCCAAAGGTGGTGAGTGGCTTACTTGCTTTTAACAGCAAGTGTGACCCCTTTGGGTTATTGTTGGTGAGCTTTCTTGGTGTTCTTAGATTCATCTTGTCGAAATCTTCTCGATGGTACCCAATATGTCATAATTAGAGCTTTATTATGCTTTTAAAGTCTTTTTTTCTCTCTTATCTCTCTTTATTGTAATTTGTTAGGAAAGAGGAGAGAGATCAAGACACCAAAAACACATTAAAGCTCCGTTTATGACACTACTAGTACCATTAGAAATAACTTGACAAGATGAATTCAACGATATCAAGAAAGATAATAGTGACCCAAGTGGGCCACACTTGTTGTCAAAGGAAAGTGAGACACTCGTCACCTTTGGGCGGCAATGGTGGCACATTCAGGTCATCAACGATGACTTTCTTCTCTCTCCTCACAAATTAAAATAAATAATAAAATTAAAAAATTAAAAAATGAATTAAAATAAAATAAAAATCCCAAATTCTATTATTAATTTAAACAAATATTATTAACACAATTTATCTATCTAGTGGAACGAAGCTGGAGGAGGAAACAGATCTTAACCGGAACCAGGGGACGATGAAGTTGACCACAAGTACTATGAATGTTGCCAATAGCTGCTCGAGGACATTCACTTTATCTCTCAATTTGACCATCTCAACTCTAAGTTAGGCAATCTTAGCACTAAGTTGGGTTGTCTCAGCTTGAACTTGTTCTTGTACAATCACATGGACAACCGAAGATGGATGGCTCGATCCCGATTGTGAGGTCCCAACACCCCACATATCCTCGAACGTAGTGTTGGAGATACAATAAAATCGATTTCTATCATGTCCACTGGTACATCCAACCTCCAACTTGCGTTTTGGATAGGTTGAAGGATCGCCCATGTATCTCTCTTACAATCAGGTGTTATATGTTTCTTGAAAAAAAAAACAAGTCAACAAATAAAAAAAATAATAACTTAAATTTTTTTTGTTGAAATCCAACTTATCACGAACTTTTAGATTTGGTTATCCACAAGCTGTGGCACCCTGTTTTGATAGTTCTCCTTCTGCATGCGGGTTTCAACAAATAGCTCAATTGATCTTGGATCGTGCATAAGCACCATAGCCTACAAAATAAAGCTATTGTTAGTTAAAAAATTTAAAATAATACAACAATTTTAAAAAAATTATCTTATAAAACATAATTTTACCATCCGTTTTGCATGCAAAACAAACAGAATGGATCCATTGGTGTGGGTGGTAATAAAACCATGAATTTTCTTGGCCCGGTTCTTTAAATCGGATTGTGACTGCTGCAAGAAATGCCCATACATCATGTGTTGGATATAAATGTCCCAGATACTCTTCAAGACGTGTGAAGGTCTAAAATCCTCCATACATCCATATCTTCCTAACCTAAAAGACCTTTATCTTTTGCATATTTCTTTGAATTTTTTTTAGGCATCATACCAGAAATCACGCAACCTGGTTCATAGAAAAAAATTACCAGTTAAGATTATGAAAAATAAAATTTTAACATTTTAAAAAATATCATATTTTGAATTCAAACTTACTTAATGACGTTGTGATTCTCTTAAACTCTCCTGGTCACGCCGTTGTCAGCCTCTTCCCAATAATTATTTTTCTTACACGTCAAATTCATAAAATAATTACTTTATTAAAATTAAAAATCTAACTATATTAAATATTAAAAAAATGTTTTTGTATACGCTAACCTTGGAATTTCCAAACCAAACATCTATCATAAGCTTCTATTTAGGATTTTTGGAAACCTATCTTCACTGAAACAAAGGCACTTCCATCAATGATTTTATCACCGATGTTATCGTGCGAGCAACCTCTATATTTATAAACTTGAAATTCCATCTATTCATTGAAATTAATTATCAAAGATTATCCATTATTGTTTATTTTTTTTATCATGCAAGGAAGGAAAACAAACTTACATGTTGTGGTCGGGCTTCCACTAAGCTATATATTTCCCAGGGTATACATTTTGCTAAAAAAGGATGCCTCCTTTGCGAGTCGCGCCGACACTCGACGAGCATGCATCGAGAGAGGGTACATGTGCGTGAGGTGCCTCGTCATGATTGACATCTAGCAACTCATACTCATCAAAGGGGCTGCTAGAAGAACCAACAACACTCTTATCCTTATTACTTTTTAATGACCTTTTTTTCATCATCTAAAAAAATTTGATAAAAATAAAGTAATAACATTATTATTATATCCTTTTTTTTTAAAATTTTGACAGCACCTCCTCTATACCGGACACTACATAAAATTTTAAAATCTAGAAATACGCATTAATAAATGAATCCACAAATCAGTTGATTTTATTTATGAATAATATTTAATTGATTTATCTTGATATCTACATGGAATATTGCAAGATGTAAATTGCATCTCAAAAGTAATTAAAAAAAAGCATTCCAAAAATATTTTTTTCCATGTAACCTAAATATTTAAATTACTAAAATTAGACAAGAACCCATGAAATTCAATTAATAATTTCTAAAACATCTTAAAATCCTAATATATTTTACAATTAAACCATCAAATCAATAGGAACCTAAAATATTACTCTCATTTAACTTAAACCTATATATTCCCACAAGTGAATTTTACAACCTCATATTACCAACAATAACCTCACTAATTTCATAACTAATACATCAAATCCCCTCTCTGAAATTGCTAAAATTAATTTAAAAATAAAACTAACTAATTTTCAATTCACATAAAACTTATTAAAATTCAATTCATACTCTCGTATTAACAAAATAACTCAATCTATTTCATAATTAAATCATCAAACTTAAAAAACTTCAAAATTACTATCTTTCACCAAATCCTAAATCTATTTTTCACCACCAATCAACAATTAACCCAAATCATCACAATTAACCCAAACCATAACAATTATCAATCCATCATAATAATTTATTACAAAGGTGTAAAAACATCCAAAATATTATGTGGGTTTAAAAATAGACCTTTAATATGGTTGAGGACAAATACAATTGTTGGAATAATTGAGATCCTTTCAGAGGCAACCAAAATAGTGTCGGCACATATGAATAACCAAGTACCTCAAAACTTCAACTCGATCAAAGAAATTTATCAAAAAAAAGTAAAAATTAGAATCAAAATAAAAGGTAAACAAACAATAAGTTTTTAAAAGAATGATCTCACTAAAAAAAATCAACCTAAATAGTATCAACAAAGAAATAGAAAGAGTAGAAGGATGAGAGGGGGGATATTTACTTGGCATGGAGGATGAAGACTTGTCACCTGTCACTATTGTGGAGGATAGAGGGAGAGGGGAAGATAAGGCGATGAAGGGAGAGGGATAGGGGAAAATAAAAAGAGGAACGATGAAAATAAGAAATTCTTCTGGGAGAGAGAAAAGAGGAAGAATATGGGTATTTTTTTTCTAGAATTAAGGATTCAGGTCTTTTACTAATTGGGGTTTTACCAATAAATTTACTGATGGGCAATTAAATATTTATAAATTTTAAATGTCTTTCTGTAATTCTGTTTGTAATTAATACTAAAATCTTTTTAGAACACCTAAAAATTACCAAACCCTACAAAATTTTCCAATGAAATTTTGTTTTATTAGTAAATGTATATGTAATTTTTAGTGGAAAAGTCCTGTAATTGTTTTTTCAACTCCCTGAATTTCTCTGAGGGACTTAGTTCATCGGTAATTTTGTCTGTAATGTTAAATGGCAAAGTCCTATAATTTTTTTCAACTCTACAAAACTCTCTGACACGATCAAAGAGTTGATGTCTTTTCCCAAGTGTAGGAGTGTCGAAGTAATAAATAACCCGGCAAGACCGGGGTCGAACCACAGGGAGGTGAACTATATAAATTACAAATAATATATATAATTTAACAAAGAGTTAAAGAGATCTTTGAGATGTGAGATTAATGTGAGGATTAAACAATGATAAAAACAGTTGTCAAGGTTAGAGGATCCACTAATGATATTAGAAGTAAATATAATATAAACTCTTTTTATTACTCAACTGGAAACCACACACAAAGGAGGTTCCAATCGGATGATTTATTCGTAATAGTTCATTATAAATTTTTAACATGATCATATTAATTATCTTATTTTAGTAACACCATACTTTTAAATATTGTCAGGAATTCATGATGCTAACTTATGTTAACAACAAATCAAGTTCCTTTCATAGCATAGGTGTACGTTATACCATACGGTTGGCTATGAAAGTGCCAAGCATTTGTTGTACCAAGTGTTATACAACACAAATCTAGATTAATCATTTAACAAGCAAGGTATTAAGAATTAGTAAGATAGAAAGATTAGACATGTTAATAACAAACTTTCTTGGATATAAACATTAAAGTCCATGTTGAGTTTATATTATGCTTATTCTAACACCATTAGTGAAACCTTTTCACCTTGACATAATTAACTTAGCTAAACATAATGAAAGAGAAGAACATAAATAAACAAGATAAGAATATAAATAAGATATAAGTTAACTAAGTAAAGGAAAGGAAATGAAAAGCATAAACAAGAGATTAATATAAACAAAACTTAAGCATTACATAAATATAAAGAGAGGGAGAGCAAGAACATGATCTTGATTTGAAAACCAAGATGCCTAAATGCATGGCAAATGCCTCCTTTTATAGGCCAAAATTCAGAATTATTGATTTGATGACTAGTTGTTGAGTGGGTGACCACCTCTTGACTTGGTAACAATCCTTATCTTCTTGTTTGTAGAAAACATTATTGCCAACATCAGAATTTGAACAGATAGTCTTCATGAAAGTTCTGGAAAATTGTCTCAGCTTTCCAACGAAACAAGAATCGGTGCATTTGAACTTCTAGAACTCGAGATAAGGGCTGAACACTGAACAATGTCTGGGCTGCAAGACATATTCCGACTTCTCCATTGTTGCTACCATTTGAACTCGAAAAAATAAATGACTTTAGTTCTGATCACGAATGATAAAGAGAAACCATGTTAAACCAAAGAATCTTAAACAAAACTAAAGAAGTTTCCTTCGTTTGCTAAAAACAAAGCCCATTTGGGTTCCTGCCATTAGGCAGTGGTACAGTCCGTACCAGAAGGAGACAACAATTTTACTCTTAGTTCTAGGAAGTATATATGATAGAACAACCAAACCAACAAAATAAATATCTTTGGGACATGATGAATGTTCGATCAAACCTAGTCAGCATATATTAAAATGGGTTCTAAGATAACTTCCATCTGCAAATAACCATTAAAACACAACATTAGTGTCATTCATATATATATATATATATATATATATATATATATATATATATATATATATATATATATATAACTTTAGAGGTGGGTCCCGATGAAACCCTTGACCAATTAGGGAAATGAGATATTGATTTGGTACCACACCGAACAAACAACCAGATATAGTTACAGTGAGAGTTGTTTCACTCGGGAAGATAGGGCTACAAGGGAGAACAAGAGAGAGAAAAGAAGGGGGAGATGGGTTGCGGCTGTAGTGCTGCTAAGTGATTTAGGGTTTATTGAAACTTTCTTTTGATACCATTTTTTTCCCATTTGATTAAGTTTGGTTGAACCAATTTGGTTCAAATCGATTTTAGCTTATTGAAACCGAAACCAAACCGAATCGAACCAGATGTATTTTTTTAATCGGTTTGTTCAGTTTTTTTGTCTAGGTTAATTTTTTGGTTTCTTTGGTTATTTTTGGTTGGTTTTTTTTTAACACCCCCATGTATTGCTTACATGTGTTTTAAACTATGTGGAAAATTGTTCATCTTGTAATAAAAAAATTTAAGATTCAATCAAATGTGAATTTTAAGATAGTAAAAATTAATGATGATGTCTATGAGAAATTATTCAATATATAAGTTTATATGAGAGTATAAGAGAAAGTTGTTTAAAAAAAAAACATGTTAATATTGTACTTACAGAATAAAAGGTTTCAATTCATCGTGGATAAATAACATATAATTATAAGTATGTCTGAATTTGATATTTGTCAAGTATCTCCCCCTCAATGTATTTTTTGATAAAGGTCATCTACGATGAAAAAATATTGATAAATTCTCACTCAAAGACTCTTCCCTACCATTATCATGTCTTGGAACGTGGCTGATTCTTGTTTTCAAATAAGACTTACAAATGGTATGAGATAAATGTTGAGATCTCTTCAACGATATAAACTTCGTATATCAAAGTCTCAATATGCACGTTGTTTTTAACTTTTTATTAAAGTTGAGCAAGTATCTGCATGGAACTAAACTGAGATTGAATAAATAAATGTTCTATTTTTTTAAAAAAAAGACTAGTAATTTAATTAGGATGCATATGTAATCCTTAATTTTTTAAATGGATACATCCATCTATACTGGAAAAGCCCATCGACTTTTGCCTCTAATGGTAAATGTGTGGGTAGATGCTCAATTGAGTCGAAGAAGGATGAAGGGAGTATCATCTCAATTTACAGATTATCTAGACAATATTCATTTCAAGCTTCTCCATCTCTAAAAAAGTGATTGATTTCCGCGAGTGCATTCCATATCCTTTTTCGCAATAAATCCTGGTAAGCAAGTGGAATGAGTGTTTGCATAAACATGTGACAATTATGACTCTTCATTCCATATGATCTGTCATCCTCTAAATTCACCAATTTAGATATGTACGAAGCATATCCATTAGGAAAATACAGACTCTTGTGCATTCTTGTCTAAGACAAAGCTGTCTTTGGGTTTTACAATCAGTATCCCATCATAAACCAACTCCATATTCTTATGGTGATAAAACAAAAATATACCTATTTTAGCCTTTTTGTTGTCCTTTATCTTTCCTTTCATGTCTATCACCATGTTAAAAATATTTTCAAACATGTTATTTTCGATATGCATGACATCTAAATTATGACGGGAAAGATTAGTCTTCCAATAAAGAAGCTCCAAAAATAATTTTGCTTTATCCAATTATAGGTCACACCAAAACTAGAAAACTTCTACTTAACAGATTGAAAACTGAACACAATGTCCTCGTACTATGAGACCTCGTCATACAATTCTTCACCTGACGGTACCGGCAATGCAACATTTCTTTCAACTTGAGCTACAAAGAATTCCTTTTTGTTCTTTCTGTATTTGTGATCAATTGGAAATAACATTTGTTGGCAATAAAAAAAGACATTTTACCATCATTTGTTAAGGTAAAGGCCTTGTTATTTTTCCTATAGTATGGACATGCTAATTTTTCAGGCGTGTTTAACCATCCATCATATACACAATAAAATCATTGATAGTTCATATCAAAACTATCTTTATCTAAAAATCATGTTTCCTTGAGACATCATACGTCAAGTCCTGAATGACTACAACTAAATTAACTCATCAATCAACTATCGTAGACAAACATCTATATTCCTACTCGGACTATTAAAAAGATCGAGTATGAATGTAGATAAGAATATCAACTCTAGTCTCATACACATCCTTGGTGGCAAGTTGTAAACCGTAAGTAGCACCGACCAACAATAATAGGGTTTAGAAAATGACCTGAATGAGTTGAATCCATATGTACATAAACCAACCCGTATGTTCCGTAGTTCAATTGAAAATTGAGGATGCATCCTCTTAAACTTCTTCTAAGCTTCATGATCGAAAGGTTGTACCATGACTCCATCCATTATATTATGTGAATGATGTCATGTCACATATACAACAATATTTGGAGACATGAATAACCTTTGCAGTTTAAGAGTGATTGAGAAGTATCTTAGTTTTCTATACGAGACAAGAGTCATTCCTATACCAGTTTTGAGTTTATACTAAGCATGCTCACAAGTTTTGCTCTTAATCAAATCTACATTTTCACGGTAGTACAACTTGCAGAAGTTTAAACACGTTAATTTTTTGGTATCTTAGGACAATTGGTTTCATAATAGATTTACTATCATAGAAGTTTTCTTTTAGCCTATTCCCTTCAAGTAAAATGATTCTCGCTCATTCGATGATTATGTCGTAACTAACCTTATTTAGCCCATGATCTAAATTAATGATGAACACTTGTGCAATGACTAATAATTTATTATGATTTGTGCACCTATCCCATAATGGTTCGTTGGAATCTTTCAAAAGATTGGAAAACCTGGTTGCGTCTGCATTTGGTTCTTCATTTACATTGAATGATGAAATTGAAAAGAGGGTTAACTAAAAAAAGAATCGAAAAAAACCAAGACAACTTAGGGCATTTTAAAAATCATGAAGTTTAATTTCAAAAAACCTCAACCTTGAAGGATGGAACCAAAAAGAAAATTAATTCCCAACCAATAAAATATTGAAGGATAAAATTAAGAAAAAAAATCAATTTAGAAAACTTGAAAAAGTAAATACAATAAAAAATGAAAAATAAAAAGACCCAAGACAACTTAGGGCATTTTAAAAATTCACAAAACATCATATAAAAGGTAGATAAAGAAAAAAAATAGAGCTTAATCACTAATGATATAAATATCGAATGATGAAATTTAAAAAAAAACCATCAGCTTAAAAAAAGAAAAAGAAATAAACCAAGCAAACGCGGACAAACCTTATAAACTTGGGCTATGATCTCAAATTTGCAACCCATTAAATCCTAGACCCGAGCTAAATCAAGAAGCTTAATTCCAAACCACTTTAATTTTGAATAGCCAGCAAATAAAAACTCGAGAAAACTTAGGTTATTTTCAAAATCAGTGAAAAATCTTACAAAAAACCAAATAAATAAAAATAGCATAGCCCAATCTCCAATTGAATAAATATTGAAAGACGAAACTTAAAAAATACGACCTCCATAACTTGGGTTAATCTCTAAAACCCAAAGGCCATGAAATTGTAGACTTGGGTTTAGTCAAGAAGCTCAATTCCTATTCAATTCAATGTTGAATGATAGAATAAGAAAAAGTAACAATTTAAAAAATCTATTAAAGAAAAAAAATAGTAATAAGAAAAATAGGGATTAATTTGACAGGAGAAAAAAACTTAAGGAGGTGGAAATTAAAAAAAAATAAAAATCTATCTCAAACAAAACAAATAACAATCAGAAGAATATAGACTAAATTTGAAAAATTAAAAAAATTAAAGGCGGATGAATTGAAAACGGATTTTAAATTTATAAATTGTTTAAAGAAATTATTCCAAATATTGAAGAATGGCATCGAAAAAAATATTCATTTAAAGAATTAGCAAAAACAAAAACCAACAAAGAACGAAAAATAAAGACACTCGATAAGTAAGGTCATTTTCTAGACCAATGAAAAATTATATAGAAAATAAATAAATAAAAAGAATAGAACCCAACTCTATTTAAATAAATGATGAAATATGAAAATGAGAAAAAATCTTAAACAAAGAGAAATAAAAAACCAAGCAAACCCGACACAAACCTTCTAAGCCTAATTTAATCTCCAAAACTCACAACCCGTGAAATCCTGGGTCCGAATTCAATTAAGAAGCTTCATCCCAAACCAATTTAATTTTAAAGGATGAAATCATGAGAAAATATCAATTTAAAAAACTTGCCAAAGTAAAAAAAATCAAAAGAGTGGAAAATAAATTTGATATGAGAAAAAGCCAAAGAAAGATGAGATTGTAAAAATAAAAATAAAAAATTACTCCAAACTAAACAAATAGAAATAAAAAGGGACCAAATTTTAAAGATAACAAAAATAGAAGGGGTGAAATTGGAAAGGAAATCTAATTTTATTGATTATTAAAAAAAATAGTAATCAAAAGGACAAGGACCAGATGTAAAGGGAAAAAATTTGAAAGTGCTAGCGTGAAATTTGAGGTGGAGGGAGAAAAAAAAAAGAAAATAAATGGTTGCCTACACCAAATTAGAGGTGTGTTTGACACACGCGTTGTCCTTTAGAGTAGGGGTGCCAAGAATTTTCAAAAGTCATCACGTAAGGAAGTGTTTGATGAACAAATGACCCAACATGTGTTGCCCACTCGTTGACGCATTAGTGGCAGGAGCCACAAAGTTTGTTTTAAAATATTAAGATACAAAATTGTTCGTGTTAACTTTCTATTAACAAAAAACAATCATGATGAAAATGTCAAAATACCTCGGGATAATATTTTTGTTAATCTTTAATCCATGGGTAATTAAGTAATTTAACTTTAATAAAAAAATGAAAAAGACATAAAGCCATTGGGCTTAAGCCACCCCTCTTTTTTTCACATGGTATTTAAATAATTTAATTGTTCTAAAAAAATTTAAAAGACTAATCTATGATCAAATAATTTGAAACTAATATTGAATCATGGTAAAATGACCATCCTACCCCCAAATCCTAGCTTAATATTTTTTTTTAGCCAGGGGAAAATTCATGTTCATTAGCCCGCGCTATGCTATATGCTGAATCAAAAGTGTTTTTAGCACAAACTATCTAGGCATTGCTAATGTTTTTTTTTTTTCAAATAGAAATATTTTTTAAAACCATGTAGGGATTGACCCAATATGACTCAATTGACTTGGCAGTTCCAAAGACAACCTACAAGACCGGTAAAAACATACTTTAAATCAAAATAAAAATTCAGGATGATATTTGTTTATAGATACTGAGACAACAACATATTAAATTGATTCGGATCAACCGAAGTTAACTTGTCAATCTGGATATGGGGTCATGAGACTATGATAACCCAATATAAAAAAAATAAAAACAAATTATGAAGCCTGATTTACAATAAACCTCATGTTGAAGGATGAAATAAAAAAAAATCAATTAAAAAAATGACCCGAGTAAACTTAGGTTAACCTGCTGAGTACACATCCCAAGTCACAAGACTGAGATAAACTAATAGAAAGAAAATTAAAATAAATTATAAAGCACAATTTCCAATAAATTTATTGTTGAAAGATTAAGTTATGAAGCAAAATATGACCAATGTGCCCATTAGTGTCAATACTTGCCCAAAAAATTATTTATGCTATTTTTGATCATGAAGCTTTGAATTTTTTTAATAACCAATAGAAACTTAGCCGAAGACTTTTAGTTTTTCTTTAAAGCACAAATCTAGAGTTTATAATGTTATTGTTGATGCTTTTGAGTCGAAGATATTTTTTATTGACTAATATGTAAGTGGAAGTGGCAAGTTTTAAAGTATTGAAAGATCTCTACAAGCATGATGGTGATTTCAACAAGATATGTGTTGAATGCAAAAATAGTGTTTCCAAGCATTTTGTTGTGCTGGAGGGTTATCTTTTTAAAGGAAACTATTTGTGTATTCATCAAGGTTCTTTGAGGGAAGTCATTATCTTTGAAGCTCATAGCGATGTACTTGGTGGTCACTTTAAGAGAGACAAAACACTTGCTATTAACGAGGATAATATTTTCTAACCAAACATGAAGAAAGATATTGCAAGGTTTATACAACATTGTAGGACACACCATATTGCTAAATCACATAGTCAAAATTTAGGTTTATGCACTCCACTTCTGGTAACTAAAGCTTCGTAGGAATATGTAATCATAGATTTTATGCTAGGCTTGCCTAAAAGTTCAAGGAACAAAGATTCAGTTATGGTTGTGGTTGGTTAGTTTTCTAAAATAGTGCACTTTATTTCATGTAGCAAAACATTTAATGCTATTAATATTGATGATTTATACTTCAAGGAGATTGCCAGACTTTATGGCATCTTGAAAACAATAACATCATATCAAGATTTCAAGTTTATAAGGCGTAGACTTTAGAGGAACCTAGGTACTCGTCTTTAATTCAATGCTATTTTTCAGTCACAAACTGATGGGTAAACTGAAATCATCAATTGAAGTTTGGAAAGTCTTTTGAGAAGCTTGATGAATAAGAGTATTTGAGATTGGGATCTTGTATTGTCACAAACTAAATTCACTTATAACCACTCTACTAGAAAAATTAATGGTTGTAGTCCTTTACAAGTTATGTATGGTTATAATCTATTGAGTCCATTATACTCAATTCCTTTTCCAACAAGTTAAAATTTTAGTGGCGATGCTAAAAAAAAGGCCAAACTTAAAATACTGGATGAACAAATTCATGACAAGATTAAAAGGTAAAATCAAAAGTATCAAGTTCAAGCAAATAAGAATTATAAGTATGTAGAGTTCAAATAAGGTGATTTGGTTTGGGTGTATCTTGACAAGCAAAGGTTCCTATAAGGTAAGTTTACTAAGCTGGTCCATTTAAAGTTTTAAAGCGGATTGGTGAAAATACCTATATTATTGAGCTACCCACATTTCAAGATATATTAGACACTTTTAATGTGACTGACTTAACTCTTTAATATAGTGATGATAATACATATGACCAGAGGATGAGTCGTTTTCAATTAGGAAACATGACACATGAGTGTCTTCTAATGGTTGTATTGATGTTGGGCTATTTAAGTTTGGGTTGGCAATGCAAATGGGTGAGGTTCTTGTTGTTGTTTATGGTCAACCTATGGGTCAACTTGGAGCCTGAATTTGCATGTTTTACTGCATGGTGAAATAATCTTATCTTGCATGGTTTTCAAGTTTAGAATGTCGTATTTTCAAATTGTCCAATTATTCATATATTGGAGTTTTCTACAAGAAGTTATGTCTGTTATATTATGCTAGTTAATATTTGTCTAGCTTTCTGTCAAAGTCATTTATTTGGGTCTTAATTATGTTATTTTAGTGTTTTCCTATACTGGAAAGGTTGTTCCAAGTATATAATCTTGAATCATACTATGTATTCAGATCTTTTAGCATAATTTTAATTGAAAAGTCTTTGGCTTGGCCTTTTGTTAATCTAACAAGCTTTGTATCTTCTGTGTGAGTGGTGAACTTATTCCCTTAACTCTGTATCTTTAAAGTTATGAGTGATTTGTATCTTTAGAGTGGTGAGTTTGTTTGTTTTTTTGTATCTCTTTGATTTTGTAACTTAAAGTGGTGAGCATAAACTATCATTTGTGTGAGTGACCTATTACATTTCTATATTCATAATATCGTGGTGTCACTCAGGTATAATATGTGCTCTAAGTTAGGTGAATGTCAATATCGATATAAAATGATCATGCTATGTTTATGCATGTAACACACCCATTTTATATCGATATTGACATTCACCTAACTTCTGTAATCTAAAGTTGAGTGTCGTGCCAATCACCTACTATATATATAGTAGGTGATTGGCACCACACCCAACTTTAGATTACAGAAGGGTGTGTTACATGCATAAACATAGCATGGTCATTATATATATATATCGTAGGTGATTGTCACAACACCCAACTTTAGATTACAGAAAGATATATATATAGGTACAACATATGCACTAAGTTAGGTGAATATCAATATCAATATAAAATGATCATGTTATGTTTATGCATGTAACACACCTTTCTGTAATCTAAAGTTAGGTGTGGTGCCAATCACCTACGATATATATATATATATATATATATATATATATATATATATATATATATATATATATATAATGGATAATTGTAATTTAGATCAAATAGTACAAACTTGACTATAGGATAGTATATGACCAAGTAGAGAGACATGGATGTGATCTTATATGGTCTGAACAACTCTATTTTTTTATTGATCTCTCAATATCAATTTTGTTTCCCTAAAGGGATCGAAGTATAGTTGTAATTAAGCTTGTTATAAAGTAATATAAGACTATTAATTAGATTTTACTTGATAGTTTAAAATTTTAAATTGGGGTGATTCTTAATACAACATTAGAGTTTCAATGATTGAGCAATTACAAGCTCGAATCTCATTATTTTCATTCCTTTTTATTTAATTAAATTAATAAAAGTAAGCATAAGATAGTGCTTAATCCTCTATTATACTATGTTGTAAGATTAAACACATCAAAATATAGCCATTCATAGTTATGTTGTTTGAATTAAAATTATATTAAAGATTTACTTAAATTGAATATTTTCTTTGAAAAAAATTAATAAATTGCTTAAGAAATAAATTACTTCTTTGAAAAACACACAAATATCATAAATAACATAACTAAAAATGAAGCAACAATAAAAATATTATATTTTTTTAATAAATAGAACTGCTAAATCATTTAATTGAGACTCATACAAATTGAGAATTAATATACTTAAAATAAAATAATTGAGATAAGTTAATTTTAATTTTTCTTTTTAAATAAGTAGAACTACTAAATCGTTTAATTAATTAAGATCCATACGAGTTGAGAACTAATATACCTTAAATAAATTGGAGGCGGTTGTGCTCCCGAGGGGGCGATTTCTTCAAGTGCGTGGTTTCCTTCCGGTTTGGTTTCATGTCATCTTGCACATTTTGCGAGAGGGAATAGAAATCTCTTTGCATTCATGTGAATAGCCTTGTCCAGATTAATCTTCAATCATGTTATCGATCGCACAGCTTAAAGTTGATAATAATGCACCATATTATATATATATATATATATATATGGTGAAAACCTGGCGATTTTCTGCCTTTTGCACTCTCTTTCATTGAAAGGTCTGTTGGCATATTAGAAATAAATCGAATTTCAAAATTCAAACCAATCAATCCATGCATTATCCAAAGAAGATACATAGAATCATCACGATGGGCCAACCCAACTACCATGTATATCCATGCTAGCTATCATGGCAATGTTTCCAATCGAACATTATTGGACCTGGAGGAGGATCACTAGGTGACCTCTAAACAGGCAAGCTTGAATCTTTTGTTAGATATTTCTGCAGAGAAAGCCATCGAAGTGCGGAATCAGTGAGCCATCACTCTCATATACATGATTCTTAGGCTCATGGGGGTGGCTCAGCCTAGAACCTAAAATGGATGAAACACCGGTGCTTTTCCACACATGACTATGCGTGGCCTACCATTGGCTATAATCCTTCCAAATAGTTGCCAAATCATGCAAGAAAAAAGGCCCCTATCTAATCTACTCAAGTCAGGCTACAATGATCCACTGAACGTATCTAACTTATGACAAGACGTCTTCGAGTGAACATCCATCGAAGGAGAAACACAATCTAGCTTATTGCTTCCCGATCCGAAATAATATACAGAGCCGCATGGTGTCTCCACAGCGTTTTATAGATGAGAAGTGGCAGATTGTCTAGTCCTGATCAATAAAAAATGACACGTACAATGGGCAGTACGTAGACTTTTCTACTCAAGTTGTATTCTAGCTACTCCATAATGGTAATTAAAATATAATTCATTGAACATTCTATATATCTCAAGACTCAAGTTGACTTGCATTAAAGGGGTACATAACATCAAGTTTACTAGCTAAATCTCTTACCCCCACAAGCTTTAAAGATTGCGATTACTTGAGAAGAAGTGGATATATAAGTTAGCATCTGTGTAGAGCGAGCGTGATCTATGTTTTCCACTCATTCTAGCTCAAACATTTTCTCTGCGGCAGAGATTTCTGTACCCAAAGATTCCCAACTCATTATCAACATGAGGTCAGCCATGAAATTTTGTTCGGCATGATTTGACACTCCAGCAGTTTACTTTTAATTTTCTAAAATTAATTATCCACTAAATACATATATTGTATAGCAATAGCATAAATTCTTATGCATCTTTAACAGCATTTATATTAAGTTAGTGGCAATTGTGATACGCAAGATGGAAGAAAGCTAATTACTATCTCCATTCCCAAAAGAATGCTGTGCCCTAATTGTTTTGTGGCATAGATGGAAGAAAGCTTCAAACTTCTCGGTGATCTCTAAGAGATTCTCGACAATCAAGTCAACTGTACGTGTATGCATCCAGTACACAATTATGAAATTCTATACATTGCATTTACCCAGTTCAATTTTGTATGGGGGGGCCTCTCTCTCTTCGTTTTTTTTTTTTTACAAAAGGATTGTAAAAAAAAGAAAAGGAAACTGGAATTTATTGGGACAGCACAATATTAAAATGAAAGGAAAAAGGATGGTTGGAGTGGAAATCAAAATCAAATCAAATATTTTGGAATTTTCCCACAAAACAAACAATACTAGATTTGTTCCCAGATGCCCAGGATGATGCTCAAATCCACCTAAATATAGCCCAAGGAGGAGGCCTATAAGCCATAAAGCTGACCATTTGATTCCGTTTTTGGAACATACGGCGGAGTGTGGTTGTATTCTTAGAACACTGAAAATAGTGATATTGATCCTCAGCCAATCAGCACAAGCATACTGTTGCTCTTGTGGATATACTCATGTTTCACTTCCATCCTCCTTGTCTAAATTTCTTCCACTCCAAACCTTGTTGTAAAATTCATAAAAACACTCTAGTTCGAATACACATTTCAGTAAAATCATCATTTTTTTCATTATTAAATTGATATTTTTCATTATTAAATTGACTTGTTGATTCATCTAAGATTTTTTAAATATTAGCAATCATAGAATGCAATGAGTTGATTCCAGATATCACAATTTTTTTTGCATAATTAAAAAAAATTAATAAAGTAACACAGTGAAAAAAATATTTGGGGATATATATAGCACAGTTTCACACGCAGATGGAAATTACGACACACGGGTCACAGATATCATCTGTGACTCTTATTTCATATTTGTCATCGACGGCTTCATTTAAAATTTATACCCAAAGAGCCTTTCTCCCCCCCCCCCCCGCCGCAAAACACACCCACAACATCACAAGATCACCTCATCCGTTTTTCAACCAAATCAGCCACCACCGATCACCATCCATATTCTACATTTAGAGGTATATTGAACGTTTTTCCTCTATCAATTTGATGCAATTTATGCTAATTTGATTTTATAGAATGTTAGGGTTTTGAATTAGGGATTAGGTTAATTAGATATAATTCGAGTTAATAATTATGTTGTTTTGTAAAATTATAAATGATTTTGGGTTGTTGATTGTGCATTAACAAAATTATTTTGTAAGAGTTAACGTTAATTTAGGTTAAATTATGGATTATACAAAATTACTTATAGAATAATAATATTAGCTATGAAATACATGAATTTGATTGATAATTTTGTTATGGTAATGAAATTTGATTAATGTAGGTGTTCGCCGGTTAATTTGATGAATTTAGGTTTTAGCTGATTATATTACCGTTATGGTTTTGTTGATCAATTATACACTTTGATTACCCCAATATATTAATAAATTAAAATTATATTTTGTTGTGTTGTTTAACATAATTTCTGGTAATTTTAAAATATTATGCTTCCATTATGGTACCATTGTCAATACCGACAATGCTATCATTTATAATGGAGGAAACTATGAATTCTTAACTGCTATATTAGACATAGTTATCTAGAATGTTATGTAATCGACTTAGTTAGAATATCTAAATACCTTAAGATGACATTTGCATAGGGGATATCACCAAAGGTCTAATTCATGGGAAATTTCAAAATTAAAAGGACCACACATATATTAGAACCCTCTTGTTTACAATGTCATCGTCAAATTGATTTAGATCTAGTTATCGAGGTGATGTTGACAATTATAAAGAGGGATTGAAGTGCTGGCATTGCAACAATTCAAGGTACTATAGAGAGGGGTTATGAGCATGAAGTTTCCTATTGGAAGCTATGGATGACTAAACAAAAAATATTGGAGCGGTTATTTGGTTCACATGAAGAATCGTTTCAAAACCTACCTATAATGCTACAGGCCATCAGAATCCAAGAATAAGTGTCACTTAGTATAATAAAATGGTTGATGGTAATAAAAAAAAATTGGGAGAACATTTTGGGCATTTTGTGCTCCAATTGATGGGTTTCAATATTGTTGTCCTCTAATTCATATTGACAATACTCACTTTTATGGTAAGTACAAGGCAAAGTTATTGGTTATAGTTGCTTATTATGCGAATAATAGAGTTTATCCATTGTATTTTGATATTGTCAAAGAAAAGACGAACAATAATTGAAGCTGGTTTTTAGATTTGCTTCGTCGATATGTGATTCGTAGTCATACTAGGTTATGCATTGTATCAGATAGACATGTAGATTAAGAATTCCATGGCATGGATTTTTCCTGAGCCTATCAGATATCATCAATATTGTTCACGACACTTTGTGGGTGACTTCAATACCATGTTAAAAAATATTGCTTTGAAAAATATATTGCATGGGATGTGTACAAATACTTCTAAATAGGAGTTTGACATTTTATATGAGCATTTGGTGGAGACTGATGATGCAATCAAAGCATGTCTAGAAGTAGAACCTAAATAAAAATAAGCACTGACATATGATTTAGGTGGTCGTCGTTATGGAAATATGGCCACGAGTTTATCAAAGGTTTTTAATAATGTTTTCAAAAATATATGTGGCTTGCTTGTATCGGATATAGTGAAGATAATCTTTTTTAGGTGTAATAAATATTTTGTGAAGTGTAAAGAAAATGTTGAAGATTTTTGGAGTCATGATATAATGTGGTCTTCAAAGGTCCTAGCTGAAATACTTGTTAATGCGACAACTTCTAAATCATATTTGATATTAGAGGTGAGATATTTCAGTCTAAGACACCTCTAACAACTAGTGTTACAAGAGAAGTGTGAGAAATGATTAACATCAATGAAGTAACTTATACTTGTGGGAAATGACAATTGTATCATCAACCATGCTCACACCCAATTGCATGTTGCACTTTATAAAATATAGATTATGTGCAATTTATTGATGATTTCTATTCCAACTTGAAATACAAAAATGCATATAGTCCTTGTTTTCAACCCTTATCCAATACACCATTGTGGCCTGCATATAGTAGTCCAAATATATATGGATGTCGAACCAGATGATGAATGGATAAAGGTTGAAGGAAATCCACTCATTTACATAATGAGATGGAATCTAGAGAGGAGAACTCGTTGAATATATATGGCATATACAGTTAAGGGGGTCATAATAGAAAAACTTGTGAAACTAAATAACGTATGTTACCTTTTATATTTGTTTTAAATTATGTAAACTTTAATTATTGTTTTTAATTCAACTATATGGATGATCAATTGTATTTCAAAGGCTAATAATTTGTTATATAGGACCTCGAGGAATTGGTTGGTGATTCATGCATTTTACTTAGATATTTGGGATGCTACGAGAGATCATGTTCTTGAGGATCAGCATCTGATGATTGATATAGATATATACATGAGATGGTATATGTACATTACATGTTGTTTCATTACACCTATCTGGTCATGTTTTTCGAGGCGTCCACCAATCCAATGCATTGTATGCCCCGATATCCAAGATAGAATCGATCGGTATATAATATTTTTTTTACATACAACATTTATTAAATATCATATTAATGTTATTATGGATGATGACTACAAACATGTTTTTAATATATGTATATAAATTTATTACTTGGTACGAGAGGCTCGGAAAGCAGCAATAACTATATGTGAAAGTGTCGATGGGATGAAACGTATTATGGCTACCACTACACTCGATTTATATCATGGTGGGCTCGATTTATATTTGAATTGTGAAAATTGTAGTTTTCTTGGGTAGGGAGTTGATGACAGAATAAATTGTCTTAGGATGAGTCTCTTAGTTGTGTCGCAGATAATATTTGCGACTCGAGTGTGGCAATTGGCATCTGCGACTCTCGAGTGTGTTATGTGCTGATGAAAAACTGGTTGTTTGAATTATGCAAATTATGGTTTTTTTTTTCATGGAGTTGATGGTAGAGGAAATTGCCTTAGTATGAGTCTTTTAGTTGAGTTGCAGATAATATTTGTGACTCAAGTGTGGCAATTAGTATCTGCAACTCTCGAGTCGCAGATTAACAATGTGACTATCGAGTCGCAAATGATAATTGAGACTCTCGTGTTATAGATGTTACATGTGACTCAATATTGTACTAATTTTTTTAAAATGTGCTAAGTTTCACTTTTAAAAAGTATTATGCACCACAATATCAAACACACGTTAATAAGTTATGTTGTACTTATTTTGTTGTTTATATATGGTTCTTACCAAACTTTGTCAGTTGAAACAATTAGTTATACGGTAGGAATATCTTTAAAATATCAAAAACAAATAGTTCATCCTTACCTTTTCTTAAGGAACCAGAAAGTTCTATTTGAATTGATAACATATTTGGGAAACTATAGTTTTTTACTCTATTTTAGCTTCCAAGACCTTTTTTTAATCAATTAGATGAAATTTATAAAGCTATTTTAAAACCTACTTGATTACAAAAATAACATGTCATATAAATGAAAATTTTTTGGATTTTTGAGTGTTATTTAACATGTTAACATCATGTATTACCAAAGTAAAATTATAACCTTAGCCACAACAAGAGATACTACCATATCAAACGGATCTTGAAAACTTTTTTTTTTTTGAAGGGGGAGTTTGACAATGAAATAATTTGGAGTCAACTACATTTGCAATGTTTGTGAGGTAGGACCCTTGCATAGGTACTCTTATCCCTTTTCACAATCATGGTGTATCTCAGCCATTTCACATATGTTTTTTTTTTAATTATTATACAGAATATTAAATTTGGGCGGCATATGGATGCCATGTGAATGGTCATAAAGATTTGTCCTTTTTTTATACATGGAAAATCTTCTGAGTCCTGACAACTAACTTATTTGATTGGTCACGGAATGTTGCAATTAAAAATTACATTGGATTTTTCAAAATTGTTATTGCTTTTTATAATTAGTTTGCTAATCTTGTTTGCTAAATGGTGCTAAGAGTCAATGAAGATAATCATACATATGTGATTGTTTTTAGGTTAAGATTATGACATTGTTTAGGGGATTTTTTTAAAATTAGCACAGTAAGTTAAAAATTTTGGCAGAATAACACAATTTGAAAAAGACTTGGTGAAATAACACACTTTCACCTTGTCGCGCTTCTGAAACGTGAAATTTACTAAATGTCATTATTTCTAAGCGCAACAAGATAATTTTCACACTTCAGAATAGCAAAATTTAAACATGTCACGCTTCTAAAGCGCGATAACTTAACATGTAGCCCCATTGCCAATCCTCTGGCTCAATTGGTCGACCGGTTGATCCAATTGTATAAAATGGTTGATCGTTTCACATAAAAACCATAATATACATATGTTTTATGAGTCAAAATATACATTTTTGTCCAATTTGTGGACTAAAAAACAAACTCTAATTAAAATCTTAAAAAGTTATTGTTCATAGTTGTCCTCTGTTTTTCAGTGTCTATGGTGTAGTCGGGCTTGCGATAATGAGTGATTGTGAGCAGTTAGGTGTGGATCTGTCATAACCAGATGAGGATCTTCCCCATACAGATTACGTGGATGACCTAGCAGATACATTTATGGATCAGTAGGATAAGTCTAGGTCTAAGAGGATTTCTAGTCGCGTCAAACCAGAATTATAGATAAAAAAGGCCATAACTTTTGATCCGATCGTTGAGTTGTGCTCAAATTTTTCCAGGGGTTTTCGGAGGTTGTTTTCCTTATAATGGCTATGAAATCACTACTACGACCGTTGGGTCTTTAGATTTAAAAAATATCACCCTAGGCCCAGATTTTAGTAGTTTTGTGATTTTCTTGTTATTTTCAAACAGGTCGACCGATGTAATTGACCATTAGGAACCGGTCAACTAGATAGTCCTGAATTTAATTGATGTCGCGGTTGTGAACCGTAATCTCAATTACAATTTTGTTGTGGTTCCTAACCGTGTCATTTAATTGATGTTATAGTTCAAAATCGCGACATTAAAAATATATTATTTCACCAAAACTTTTTGTTGTTATGTTAATTCACCATTTATTTTTATTTTGTATTCTAATTGCCCAATTTATCCATGTTTAGGAGTGTAGTTAAACTGTAATTTTTGAAGTTTTTGATTTTTTTTTAAGTTTTAAATTAATATTTTTTAGTGTTTTTTTATTATTTTGATTTACTGGTATTAAAAATATTAAAAAATATATTATTTTTAATGTATTTTTAACCAAAAAACACTTTAAAACAAAATTTGATCCACAATGAAAAACACTACAATTTCAAACATAATATAAAATGAGAAAATGATGCATAGACTTACAATTTACATATTTCATCCGCAATGCTATATAATTTAGACACAACATATATAGAAACAAACAAAAAATTATATATATAGTGGAAGTTGATATCTTTGAAAAGTTTGCATACAACATTGTGGAATATTTTTATTTCCAGGTGTTCTATCCCCCAATTCATCTTTTGTTTTAGATAGAGAAAGACACCGATAATAGTTTCCCTTTGGAAAAAAATGTATGCGCAATCACTGCCATCATGTTTAAGGTCAATGCATCGTGGCATAAATCCATGTTGTCGTGGCACAATAATCATTGGATGGCAACAAATAGCAACCATATAATGGCCATATTTTTAAGCATCATCAACCGGAAGTCTCAAGGCACCGGTCGGTATTTAAGAATATCTCAACAGGTTCGCTGCAACTTGTAATGTATGTTGTTGTCCGAAAACATACAATCTCAAGGAGGCAGATCTGGACTATCAATTCTGAACAGGTTGTATTAATTACAGAAGTTTCAATATCAAAATATATCTGATTTTTTTCTTGTAAACTTTATGGTTCCTATAGGTAAGAGGGTCGTACACTCATATTGCATGGACCCGATTGAATGAGCAATTGCAATGGTAAGATTGCTAAACCTGTCTACACTCTCTGTTTTTTTTCTTTGTTCATGCACATGTAGAAACTGGAGGAAAAAAAGAGGCAATATCCTTAAGCCAATCTAAGGGTCTATCCAAAAAAAATTAAGACCAAAATCTAATTTGAATAAACATTAATATGATAAAAAAAATACAATCTGAATCTAAAAACTTGAGTTATTATGTAAATTTTCAAGATATAATTTACACAAGGTAAATTCTAATAGAAAATGAAATATGTTACTGGCTAAATTGTTTTAAAATCTTGGTTTTTTCTTGCCTACCCTTCGAGCCCTCTTTATTCTCAAAGGGCATGAAGGATGGATCCAAATATAAAGGAAATCACTAAGGCGGTCTCCTAGCAATTTAGATTGACTTAATGGCGTGTGTTTTTATGCATACATGTGTGTGTATAAAGGCATTCACATCTTATATTCGTTGAAAAACTGGCAAACATAGAGGAATTCACAAATACCAAGTGAAAAAATCATCTAATCAGCTCATCTTTTTGGTCTTGATGAAATGCTCAGAGCACTTCACATTGCAATCCATCTATTCACGTATAGAATATCAATGCATCTAGTTCTTGGAACATGTTCAGCAATAAAATCATTTACACTATCAATTTGTATGGTTTAATTTTCAGGTGAGAGCTTTGAAGCGTCTACTGCAAGAGAAGCGAAGGAGGAAACATGTTTAGATATCGACAGCATAGATGTCCTTAAAGATACCAACAACATCCTCCATGAAAAACCAAAGTCGTCACAGTACATTACAATCCTTCTGCGAGCAGTCTTGGCCAATCCTGAGCAGTTGCCTTAAAATATTGAGCCTAGCAAGTGTGACGGTTGGGATTAGTACGAATGGGATGTTAGAGAATAATATAAATCATAGCTTGGACCTCACCTAACGGTTTAAGCTATTATGTTGAGATGGTTCTTTGACATGGTATCAGAACCTTAATGACCAAACGGTCACGAGTTTGAATCTCATCATCTCCATTTATTTGATAAAAAAAAAATTAAGCACAAGGTAATGTGTCATCCCCATTTATTTGATAAAAAAAAATTAAGCACAAGGTAATGAGAGTATGTGCAAGTTTCAAGCCCAAATGCCTTTCACTTGAGGGGGTGTGTTAGAGAGTAATATAAATCATATCTTGAGACCTCACCTAACAGTTTAAGCTATTATGTTGAGATGGTTCTTTGACATGGGACAACCTCCCTCCTTAACCATTGTTTTGGCCATTAGAAGAGTTGTTGCAAGATGGCTTTAATCCATTCCCGATGAGGTAGTTTTTGTTAGAAACACACACCGGCTTGCTATTGGCTTTAAGCATTTGGATTTGAATCCTCTTGCATTGGTCATAACACAATTGATCATGTTTACTAAATTTCTGAAAGATCGTGTGAAACAAATAAAAAAACTGCTCATTGAAATACGTTGTAATTGCAAAGCGAACAACAATGAATAAAAATGATGTTAGCAAAATCGATTTTGTGTGAGCTATAGCAATTGTTACATGGTTTTATATCTTCTGGTTTATTTTGATTTTGAACTAATTAACTATTAAATTATTTATTTATTTATTTACATAATTATGCATTCCAAATTTCAACGGAAGATATCATATTTAACTGTATCAAGTAAAATTATCAAAAGTGCTCTCGTTTTGAAAAGTATTTTTCAATAATTTTAATATACTGATGTTAAAAAACACAAATTATATATGAAAAAAATTATTTTAATTTATTTCTAAATTAAAAAAATATTTTTAAAAAAACATCATACATCACAATAAAATAAAAAAAAGTTAAAAAAATCAATATCATTGTTGGGAAGTGAAAACTTGTATGAATCAAAGCTACTAAGAAAGCCATTTCTTCCAGCCAATTGGAGTTTCATCCATCATAAATCTACTAGTATAGCTGAACTCAGATTTCAGATCGAACTCAAAACGTGGGACTACCATGTATGTTTCTTAAGGTCGGTTACTGCTGAATATGCAAATATCCTATGCATTGTGAAAGTACCTGACATGTTTTAGGGCGTGCAGATTAAGCTACATGCGATGTTTCTCCTGTCTCGAGTGCTTCCTGTTGCTTGCTTCAGCACTCATCACCATTTTCAACGTTTAATCAGACTTAGAAGGTGGGGTTTAAAAACAAAAAATAAAAGACGGGGACCAAATTGACCTTCTTGTGTTAAGATATGTACTAAAACAAAACTGCCGGAGACCGGGACAGGACATGTATTAATTTAGACAGCTAGATCCAGCACACAGAATTTAATGGATGCAGTGTATAATTCCAGAAAATTCCGACCATCGACAAATCAATTAACGAGTCAACTCAATCGATCATGAGCAGTTTTTTTTTACCTCAGGCCCACATGGTATTAATTTAAACATGGAAATGTTGGGATGCCACTAGCCAGATTACTGCACTAGTGCTCGCCCCGCCATGATTGATTGCTCGCACGGATTCGATCACCTCGCAGGTGTCAAGTGACTGAAACTATAACTTAGTTCAATTATAATTTTAAAAGTGTGAGATTAATTAATATAAATTACAGTTTTAAATGAATTTTATTGGAAATTCTCTTTTAAAATCTTGATTTAAAATGAAATTTGGAATCATAAATGTAAAAGTTATTACAATGCCACGTAATATTCCAATACCAGGCAGCATGAGTTTTGAAAGGTCACTTTCTGATAACTTGAGTGGTTCTTCAATGCACAAAGAGTTTTTCATTTTCATAGCTACCATATAGCTTTTAGACTGCTTTCAGTCTCGTACAAGTAGTTGTTCGGTTCTTATCGCCTCCCTCTGTGTCTGGCATTGAGTTCATATATTATCTATGAAAACATCAAGAAATACCCAATCAAGATGAATTGTGAGTGTCTGTCTCGTAATGTTTTGATTGTTGAGATATATATATATATTTTTTTTTTGTTTATATTAGTACTATTTCAGGTCAGTTGTTGTGTGTGTCGTTGGCTGGATCAATTTTATTTTTAAATATAAAAAAAAAATACTAAGAGTGTGGAGTTTTTTTTTTCATTGCTATTAAATCCAGGTAAGTAAGGTAAATCTTGAAATTTCTTGACCTGACGCTTTGCATGGCATGAGTTTTCAATCAACTAAACTATATAAGAGCTAACAGTATATGAATCGGTTGATGTAATTGGTTCAAAGAAAATTTAGATGATCAATAAAAGTATAAATCTATTTATTTAAAAAAAGTGAGAAGATTTTCTTAAAAAAATATTAAAACGATAGCATATTGGATGAACCTGGTCACACATGACTTGGTTTATGAATTTAATTAGGTTTAATAATTGAACTAGTTCAGTTATGAAAAAAAAAAACTAAATTAAATTTTTTAAAAAATCAACTATTACAATCCAGGTTGATTTGTAAAGAATGCACAGTTAAAATGGGAACAATGAAAACGTCACTTCTTTTAGCTTTATACTTAATTATTTTTTATAATGCTAAATTAGAGTAGATTTAAGATTAAAATAAAGGGAATTAAGTGTTATTAACAAATTAGAGGTAAAATTATTTAAGACAAAATACTATAAATCCTTTTCAATTCTGAAACGACCCCATAAAAAACACAAAAAATAAAATCTAAAATTACAGAAAAAGAATACACATTTCTTGAAGGTATTTGATGATCATAGAGATAGGATGGCTGCAAACTTTTACTAAAACCCACTGAATGATTGCTTATTTATTTAATGGGCTTGTTTTAAAACTCAGAAACGGGTTGGTCTCTGGATGAGCATTGAGCTGGGTGTTCAGAGTTCATCAACAGGCTTGATGGGCTTAAGCCACCATCTCAGGGGTCCAGATTGGGCTGGGCTTTAGGCCCTATGCAAAGTCAACCCCTCTAAAATAGGTGACTGCTCCCGCTAAAATAAGTTGGCTAAATTACCCAATATAACCTTGGACTTTCTTTAAAGCAAGCTCTTTTTGTCTAATTTTATGTTCTCTCTTAGTTTTTGATTGCAGGTGATAGTTTATCAACACGAAAAACACTTATTTCGGGGGAAAAATGAAATATATACGTAAGAGTATAATATGGGCTTGTTAACATCGTTGGCCACCGTCAATAATTAACAGCAGCGCTTCTCCCTCACGCGCCTCCACCATTGACCAGCATCAGCCATGAATAGCAGTCTCCAACGCTGAAGGACGGTTCGGTTGTTAACCCTTTTAATCAAATCATTCCAATGAAATATGTGAAAACAGGAATTGCCAACCTGAAAATTTCATTTTAGCTGGGTGGGTTCCCATCGTTTCTCTTACACCTAGCCGTACGCCAATAAAGTGGCATGGATGCCATTTGTTTTCTTCCTTCTCTGCATGTATACGCATCCTAGTTTTTTCGCCTTCCCTTCATTAAATACCTCAAGCTTTGTTCTGATCTTAGTAATCTAATCTCTAACAGGATGAGACATGAGGGCATACAGTAGAATCACTGATAAACATTGGTGTGATGTAAGTGTTTTTGTGTTTGTCTTAGCTAGGATATACTAATAATTACTAACAGCAATGTTCAGAAAGAAAGAAATGATAATAACAGACGCCAACCAACTTTTATCTTTAATACTCTTGCTCTTGCATTAGCAAGTTAATTGCAGGAGCTGGCATTCTTTTTTCTGGTTTTCTCAGATAAAGAGCCCCCAAATTACGATGTCTCACTTTGCGACAACCAGCTGGCCTATGTTTGAATCAGTTGGAGAAATTGCCAATGGAGCTTCTCAAAGGACGGGATAGTTTTAGGGTTACTCAAATTTCTAGTGAAATATGCAAATAATTTGGAACCTCACCTTTCCCACAAGATGTTGCTGCAGCGAATGCCAGCGATACAGGGCCATAAGAAGCCCCAACTGTAGTTAGTATTTTTAGTCGGTAACATTTTCTTTTCGTTTCTTTCTCTTTTTTTAGCCAAGAGAAGCAGATTAATTACAGTTTTAGAAGATTACTTGTGTGTGGATGGTTTGTGCCTTGCCAGCACAGTGGGCTTCCCATGGTTCGACTCTAAAACCTTTACTTGTCGGTTATTTAGAAGATCTGGAAGCCAATTTTCCTGATTAATTCAAATGCTAGCTGCCGATTTAAGTTAGTTCAACAAGATCAGAAGCTCGCATTCGTGCTGCCAAATTATGAGAACGAGGGAGAAGCAAACATGGCTGGCAGTGAAAGTGCAAGGAGAGGGGCTCGTTGCGTTTGGGTTTCCAAAATCCCACATGGAAAGCAAAGGAAATAACCTGTCAGCAAATGCTCTATATAATGCTATGCAGATAGCTGTGGAAAGGCACGCAGCCGCGTGGTGAGCACAGAGCGAACTATTCTTTCGCCTTTTACTAAAGAATACCGTGTGCTCGCCGCAGATAGCGGCATACGCCTATTTTTGGAGGGCTCTCTTCCTTTGGAAAGGCCCTACACAATCCTAGTGTAATAACGGCATGCGCCTATTTTCTCCTGAGAACTGATGGCACAATCAAGCAGATCGGGGAGTTACAGCGATAAAAGCTCCTAGCGATCATAGCAGTCAGCCACTTTGCTGGCAGTACTTGCAGCAGGGAGACAAGACAATATCATAAAACGGGAGCTATTCCACAGTCCGCCTGAGATGATGAATTAACTGCTTTAAACACAATCGAGGAGTCTTTTCATACACTCTGCTATCCTGACTGTTAGCATTCTTCGAGTAGATTAATTAGCCTTCACATTAGGACACATTCTTAGATAAAAATCAACAAAAGAACAAGCGTTATATGGGAGTCACACAAAAATCTTCCAAATTTTATTGTTTTTTAGTCTCCGAGTGTTTTTAGTTTTGCATCATAAGCTATACTAAGTTTTATTTTCATACATAAAAGCTCCCACCGGGCTTCTAACCATCAGACAAAACCCAAACAATGAAACCAGAGTTGTTGGAAATCATGCTCGTGGGAGCTCAAGAACACAACTCCCTTCCCTTCCCCTTCTCTGACCTCTATCACCCGTCGTAGTCCTGTGAGATCATTTCAGTGCTTCATTTCCGATTCCAAAAGCATGCATTAGATCCCCTCCGAATTTGCAATGAAACAAGAATGAACATTTTGATTAAATGAACTAATCATCCACCTCTTCCCTCTCCCTAGGTACAGCTCCGAATTGTTTAACTAAAATGTCCACAACCAAAGGCACCAAGTCCTTGCATGGAACACTTTTCTTATAAAGCTCTCCCAAATGTGAGTCACTCCCAACTCTTCCTCCTACGTACACATCTGCTCCTTCACAGATTTTCCCTTTTTCATCTCTTGCCATGCAACCCATGAACCCAATATCGGCAACTTGTACCTGCCCACAGGTATTAGGACAGCCTGTCCAGTGCATTCTCACTGGTTTAGACACCGACACTAACCTCTGCACCTCCTCAGTTACCTTCATGGCCCTAGCCTTTGTTTCAATTATTGCTTGCCCGCAAAACTCTTTGCCAGTGCATGCTACCAACCCTTGCATGAGAAGAGGTGGCTCAGGTGAGAACCTGTCTTTTAATAGAGGTTCTTTAAGTAGGGCTTCAATCTTTGAGTCCTCAATGTTGGGAATTATGATGTTCTGCTCCACAGTGAGTCTGAGTTCGCCAGTGCCATAAATATCAGCTAAACGAGCTAGCTCATCCATGTCATCTGCTTGGACGCGACCGACAGGAATGTGAAGACCTGCATAGCTAAGGCCTTCTTGCTTCTGTGGATGGACACCGAAATAGTCCCTCCTTTCCCATTGCTTTTGAACTAAATCTTCAGAAGATTCTCTCTCTAGCTCTTGACGTGGCATTCTTTTTACTACTTCTGACCTGAATCCTTCAATGCCCTGGATTTATACAGAATCCCCGATTTGATCAGAGAGGTCTATGATTAAAGATAATGAACTTCGAAAGGGGAGTGAATGATGCATTAAAAGATGAATGATTACTCACAAGCTCGTCGATCAGCCACATCATTCTAGTCTTTTGCCTGTTCCCTCTGGTGCCAAGATCTCTGTAGGCCTCTAACACTGCTTTGCAAGATGGGAGCACATCATCAGCTGAAACCCAAGCATCAAGAGGAATTGCCTCAGCACATCGCTTGGGACTAAAGAACCCACCAACCAGCAAATTGAATCCAAACCGCCCGTCCTTCATGGCAGGCATGTAAGCAAGATCATTGATATGAGGATGCTCATAAAGATCATGAGAACCCACGACACATACATTCCACTTCCTTGGCCTGCAAAGATAGAGAAAAGGCTAAGGTCACTGAAAACAACTCGGCATTTATTGCATTTATGCTACCTAGATTTATATATCGTATTTTATCTCCTCTGGTTCAGAAAATGTCTCCCCGTGTAAATGACCTATATGGTGCCATAGCATTGTCGATTTAGGATTTTAATACTTCATCTCAAATGATTGGACAAATACCCACCAGTAAAGCACAAAACATAATTACCATTTATAGAGCACAAGTGCTACAACTCCCATTTCTTTACTGTTGTATTATGATATGATCCAATAACTAATGAACTTCTTTGCAACTTTCATATGCAAAGCTCTTTACTTGAAACTTTGGCATCAAAATTGAAAATTGATTTGGTTATTAGAAAGCTAGAGAACAATCTGATAATTTCCTCCAAATCATTGGAGATTCTCAATCAATACCCCCCCCTCGTTTATTCTTGATTTCGAGCTTCTCACTAAAGCCACTACAAGGCATTTAAATTAATATGACCAAGTTCAATTCCTTGTGCAATTCGCTCATCATGTCAAGCTCGGATACTTAAAAAAAAATTGAGGAAACTGAAAACTTACAAGTTAGTGAACTCAGGATTTCCACGAGAATTGGCAGTGATAAATTGGGACAACAAGTTGGTATAAGGTCTGGTATCAACAATCTCATCCGGATCAATTCCTGCAAGCGGATTTCCGACGGGGTTTCTCACGTTGTCCATGCCACTCTGCAGGCTTGTCAGACCAACTTCAGCTAGACCCCTTAGTATTTCTGGCACATCAGGCAACACCACTCCACGAATTTGCCAGTTTTGTCTTGTTGTTACATCTGCACAGCCATCTTTCCCATATTTCCTGATCACGCTTGCCAAGTATCTTGTTTGTGCACTTGTTGTTACCCCATTTGGTAGCTTTAGTCTCATCATAAATCTACCATCTGATCATCAAACATCAAAAAACAATTTACAACAAAGGATCTTAATTCGTTAACATAAATATATTATAACTTTGCAACCTCAAACTTACATTGGTGCTTCCTTCTGTGAAAGAGACCGAGCCACTTGAGTCTAACATCAATATCATCTTTAGTGCTCTTCTCTTTGTCAATCTCTTCCATCGACAATTTAGCAAGCTCCTCGATCCCATTTTCCATGAAAAGCTTCATTGGCTCTTTCTCTATCTTCACTTTCTCTTGAGGATTAATACCTTGCCTAAACTTCTCTTTCAACACATAGTATCCGTCTTTCTTCTCCACTCTAGGTTCCAACCTCCCTGCATCCACCCCCGTCTCCGCTGGCTGAGCCACTGTGGGAGGTCCAGCAAAGAGTCTTGTTCTTGGTCTTGCAGAGGAGCTTGGAACTGTGGGTGACAATTGTGGCGTGAGAAAACGAACTGAAAGTGATGACATAATGATGGTAGATAGTTTCTAGAGAAGTGTGGATTTTTGTTAGTGTTGTAGAGAGAAGTAATGGTGGTGAGAAGGAGGAGAGAGGGCATTTTGTAGATGATGTATGGGACCTTAGGAGGAGAGGAGAGGGCTGTTTTTCTTCCTGAAGGAGGGGACTCTTGGGAGGTGCCAAGGGTCATCTAATTTGTTTGTTTAGTCGAGGTCGGAACTAGGGAGGATGATAGTTGATTTATTTTTTTCAAACAAATATATATATATATATATATATATATATATATATGTGGAGATCATGTTAAGATGCTTAGCATGAACATCTGATTGGGCATATTTGGCGGTGGATAATTTTGGAGTCCAAACTACTGAAACTTGTATGCCTTGTGCAAAAGAAAACAAAACTCTATTAAACCCTTCTTCTTTCGTGTTAAATGGGATACCTAAGCCTTGAATTGATGAAATTTGAGCTTTGAACATCAATTACGATGGAGGATGAACTTTTAGAGAAAAAAAGTTGTTTTTTTTTTTATGAATTACGTTCATGTGTGACATCCATATTCATATTCAATTCTATCTTATTAACTTTTTGTCTTTTTATTTATGATTTTTTTGTATTAATATCAAAAACTAATAATTCTTGATGATTTTAATTGAAAGTCGTAAAAAATATATATGAAAGATTTATAATTCTTAATGGTTAGTTGTTGAATAACCATGACAAAAAAAAATTGCAAAGATATCATATTTGTGAAAAGATGGATGAAAAGATTCCCTTCATAAAAAAAAAGTGTTAAAGAACTAATGTATTATTTTTATTTGCGTTAATTGTTGTTATTAAAAATTTTGGTAGTATAACTCAAGATAAAGTGACCCATACAAAGATATTGTTTTAAAAATCCAAGTTGAGGTAGCGCTCACAAAGATATTAGAGACCCATAATAAGAATGGTCCACACACATAGAATGTTCGTAAAGGATGATTGTTGACTAAGATCGAGAATGAATTTCTTTCGAGCCCTAGAAGAATGATATAGGAAATGTTTTTAGAAAAATAAATATGTTTTTTAGTTAATTTTATTTTTTATTTTTATTTTTTTATTAATTATTATTAGGTTTTTCTAGTTTTTTTATTTGAATGGAATAACTTTTTTTATTTTTTTTATTCAATATTAGTAAAGTTTTTAGTTTTTCTATATAAAAAGCTTCAATAGTTTTTGATAAGCAAACACTTACAAAATTTGAATATCTTAAATGCCTACTTGTAATAATTATAGCGTTTCTAGTCCTCAAGGGTTTTCGCTTCTCCAAGCTGTCAAATTATCAATTATTTAATAGTAATGCCTTAACTCTTAAGTCATTCCAATCCAAATTAAGTCATTATTCCTATCCAAATAATGTTTGTTTTGCAGAAACCTTTGCCTTTAATTACTCAAAAGAATATTAGAATGATGAGAGGTTTGTGGTGTTTGATTTTTCCAGAGGCGAAGACCATGAAAACTGAGACAGTCGTCGAGCAGAAAGTCGCCCCTTTGTTTTTGGCTCAACGTTTCCACAAGCACCACAACAAAGAGCCCTTCATCTTAGAGCGACGCAGAATTGGGCCGGCGCTTAACTTTCGAAAAGAGCCAAGAGACAAGCTCGATTCGCCGCCACAGAAAAGTAGTTGAGCAAAACATGTGGCTTTCCAAGACCCTCCTCCGCTCGATTCGCCACAAGCTTGATCCTAGAGCATGAATTTTTTTAAAAAAATAATCATATGAACGTCCATGGGTAGGCATGCCCATATTCATCATCCATTTTTATATGAATTTCCGTACAGATCTCAATTCAGCTCAGCCCTGGCATTTAGGCGTGGCCGTGTCTAGCTGTGCTTCTGATTATGCTCATAAAAAACTGTAAAAAAGTGTTCACTCGGCATTGAAGCTCAAAATAGCTATATGTTTGAGCCCATCTTAACCGTACATACTACATACAGCCTATATTAAACAACTTGATGGGATTCTCTTGTAAGAACTTCTTGATGGATTCTTTACTCAATGTTAGTGCATACGCTGGAAAACAACTAATGAACAAAATCCATACCAGAGTAGTCAACTTGAATGATATAAATAGGTGTTAATACATACAAAGTCAAACTATAGAATTCACTTGTGTGGTGATAAAATTACATATTCAAATTGAAGAATTATCTTGTAAATTTACCTAGATAAATATAAAAAATCAGAGGATCATAATCATAAATTCATAATCAATTCTAAGAACCCGTTCCAAATATATGAGTAGAGTAGTCAACTTCTTAATCGGGATAAGTATTATGGAGATTTTGATAATTCTGTTTATGGTGAGATAGATGTATAATGTTATTTTTTATTAATTTATGATGTTTATTTCAATGATAATTATATTGATAATAATACCATAATCAATACTATTAACAACAATGATAAAGTCATCAATGGTGTGCTCATTGATGAGTTAATGGTTAAGTATAAAAGTAACATGAGTTCATGTACTCAACAAAAAAAAAATTCATTTAGGCTATTTGAACTATTTTTTTATTACAAGTTTATTATTATCACAAAGATAAATTTATTCAAAAATCACGTGAATAAAACACATGTTAAAAAAGCAAGTTTGAAGTTTGTAATTTTAATCCAGAAACCAGTGGAAAAGAAATCATTTGTTGATTCATGTTTCTCATGCAAAATTTAACTGGAAGAAATTATAGTTGATATTTAAAATTATTATACATTAAAAGCAAGAAAAAAAAACAGATTAAAAAGTCTTGATTAGACTTCTATGAGATCGAGACAAAAGTAATTTAAATTTAAATGTCAATTTTTTTTAATTTAAAGAGACTGATGCAAACGAATTTTAAAAAAATTACTTCTCATTAACAATTTTTATTTATTTTTTATTTAGTTTAACTTAACAATTTTACTATTTCTAGTTTGCTTTTAATACCTTTTATTTTCTAGTTTATCTAGAGTGGTTTTTTTGGTTTATTTAAGTAGCTCTAAACTTTTTAAAGAGAGGGGGCTATATAAAAAGAATATTTCATTTTTAAATTTTAAATTAAGATATTTTTAGTTATGATTTTATTCAACGTATTTTTATGCAATTTGTACTTATGTTTATTCCATCTACCCCTGTCATTGTTCAAAGCCGCTGGAGAAAGTCGAAATCTTTTAAGTTTTTTATTCAGAATTTTAGTGGTCTGGACTCGCCTAGATTGAGCGGGTGGGATATTAAAGAGATATTTAACCTCAAAATATTAGTTAAATTGAATATTGTTAGCGAAACACTATATTGGGTAGTGGCACGGTCATGGATGTCAAGGACCAATGGGAGGTGGACGGGTCTGTTTGCGGGTACTAGCCCACGTAACCCCACTCCCAGCCAATTTCCTGGGATAATTATAAATACCCATTCTGACAGATAATCCATTATTGGGCTCAAAGGACATTTTCCATTGGTGATGGATGATGGTGGTTTATCCAGTAGCTAGGGGTTTTGTTCATGTATACTCTATGATCTTGGGTTGATCATTATTAAGCTTATATTTACAATTCCTGATCGCATTTGTTCCTATAATTTTAGCTTTTGATTGTATTTGTCCCTCTGGTTTCATATCTTAGCACCCAGCAAAAAAGAATCTTCACAGTATAAGCATGAGATCATTTTCAGCCCATCAAAATCTTGCCCACTGCAGTTTTCTCAACATGACAGACTCGTCAATGGGGTAAGACCTTGCCTATGTTTTCAAGTGTTGGAATCAAAAGTTACCTTTTCTCGAACTTAGCTGACTGACAGTTGAAGCATTTCTTGTACTAGACTTTGTCAATGGCACAGCCTGAAAGGGGAAGATAGAGTTGACAAAAATGAGACTCCATGCTCACAAAATTCCAGGACCTCTGCTTTAGACTTTAACATGTTTGTAAATCACGACTTAACAAGCAGAACAGCAATGATCAAATTTTCTCATCATTCCTTGAAGCCTCCGCTCCAGATCTCCCCAACCTTTTCAACATGTGGATACAGGTCAGCTCCTCTCCTTGGTGTTCTTCAACAAAGTTCTGATCCGAGACTTCTGCATGAAACCAAACAACTCAGCAAGAACAATAATTCGCTGCAATCAGAAACACTACTTTGTTCAACAACATAGCCTATAAGGTTTTGCAACTCGTGAAAGTGACATTGTTCCATAACTGTCAGTAGCACTTCGCATCTAAAATTATAGAGTGTATAGAAATCAAAGCACACGCCATTTAAGCTTTACACATAGACAGAACTATTGCATCTGCCGAAATTTTTGCTTTCGACTCCACATGATCTGAAATAAGAGGGGGGGAACTGATAACCTTCCTTGAACATTGACATAAAACAGTAAAACAGAAAACAAGTTTATCCATATCAGAGTTGTAGCCAAAGATCAGTGTAAAATATGAGAAACCGGAAAAGTCAATTACATTGTCCATAAGGTGAGCAGTGAATGTCATGGAGCCGTGACTAATGAACACAAAAACATTAGTTTGATATAACAGAGGACGAGACACGATAATGATGCAGGTCCTTGAACAACTATTATGCAACAAGGCAACTAGTCAATTTGTAGTACGACTAGGCAATCTTTAACGGATGAGAATACATACATAGAGAAATTTCAGATAAAACTGTAAACTAATTGATGTTAGGATTGTTGCCATTATGTGCAGCAATCATAGAGCATTTACAGCCTATCTTCTAGAAGAGGATGGCTGCCATTTTCATTGTCAAAGAGGGCTGCTAGGTGCAGCCACCATTGTTGAAGAAGAGCTGGAGTTGGCAGCCACCTTTGTTGAAGAAGAGCTGGAATTGGCAGCCACCATTGTTGACAAAAGAGCTGGAGGAGCTGCCATGGATGCCTATAAATAGAGGCATACATTAGAGAGCAAAATGAGAGAGGTAAGAGAAGAGAGTAGAGCCAAAGATGTGAGAGATGTAGGAGAGAGTGGGCTGCCAAGGCAGCCAGCAGTAGCTGCCATTGCAGCACTGAGAAGAGAGAAATAGAGTGAGGTTGAGAGTTGCCAAATAAGGGGATAATTCCTCCTCCTCTATTGTTGTAAATCTTGTACTCTCCCTATATAATGCAATGGCTTCTCCCGTGGATGTAGGCGGTTTGCCGAACCACGTTAAATATTGTGTCAGTGTGCTTAGCCTCCAATGGGCAAATATCAGAACATCACCGGTCGGAATTCCCTACAATTGGTATCAGAGCATATGGTTTGAAGTGGTGTTTGATTTTTGCTCAAAAATGAAAGTTGTCAAAATTATGTTTTGACCATACCACCGTGTAGAGGAGGAAGAGACGAAGCCACTGGTGAAAACGGCGTCAAACTCGGACGTCGGACATGGCCGCACTCTCCATCACTCTCCGGCAAGGCGTCTGCCCACGCGCCCCACGCGTCTTCTTCGCCCGGATGGGTTGACCCGACCCGAATACCAGTTGACCCGACCCACGTGACTGACTCGGATAAAGATGATGTCAGCATGTACAGTAGACATGCCAGGGATGACGTCATCCTGATGTAATTGTGGCATCAGCATGTACAGTAGCATGCCATGTCAGCGCCCAGTCAGCAGCCACGTCAGCACAGTGGGACCACCTGCCACGTCATCAGCCGCGAGCCGAGCTGAGTTAAGCCGAGCCGAATGGAGCCGAGCCGAGTTGGAGCCGAGCCGCGAGCCGAGGGATAGGATCCAGCGTAGCTGATCCTATGTGCAACTGGATCTGAGATTGAATCTGAGCCGTTTATCAGGCTAGAATTGTTTTGATCAAATCTTAGCCGTCTGAAATGCGATTTGGACGATTTCAGACTTGTTTCTAGCTAATTTGATCGTTCCGGATGCAATGGTGCGGTCCGATCTTTGAGATTTGAGACCAAAAATGGTAGTGGTGAATTATTGAAAGAGATTGCCCGATGAAGAGGCATCTGAAGGTCATCATGGTGGTCGATGGAGATGAAGAAGGAGAAAGTGCACATGTTTGCCCAATTACATGTGCTGAACTACTAAGTGGGGAGAAATTTTAATTGCCTTGAAGGAAGGCAAAATTAGGATACTCTGGACACCCGATCATGTGGACGATTTGAGGTGGAGAGTGGAAATTGATGAAGACCAATCTTGACGAATCTAAGAACTGGTAGTCTCGCCAGATGTTGAGAAATCAGGTATAAAACCGGAATACCCCAGATCACTTGTAAAGGAAAGCCGCAACAAAGCTAGCAAATGGTTGAATATACGAAAAGGCAGTACGGTGGATAGATACGTTCTAAGAAGTTCTGTCTAGGAGATTGGGTTTTAAGCGGGACCAGTGTGACCCCTCCAAATCTTTCCTGGGAACTTGCTTAGTTGAAGGATCATCCACACAGTACTATTTTTGTATATGTAACAGTTTGTAATGAAACTGTTGAAGACTAGCAAGATGACGGCACAAAGGAACAGTTGAGTTCCGTATGTTCAGGGATCTGATGGAGTGGTGATTTCTCCAAAGAAGTTAGATTCGATGCTGTAATTTCTCGAAGGGAGAATTGATGAAGACCCTGATAATGGAAGAGAAATACACAAGGAGATAAAGATTGGCACCCTATTTTGACTTGGATAAATGTTGTGACAGGATGAGCTGTTGTCAAACATAAAAGCAAAGAATAGGGAGAAATCTGGAGAACCGAAATTGCACGAGAGCACACGGAGATTGTGCAGGAGTACCCGAAGGATCCAATGAGGTACTGTAATGAGACAACAGATGCAAGGAGAAGAAGAGTTCCCAGATGAAGCTCAGAGCAGAGACTGTGTGAAAAAGTTGTACAACAGGAAGTCTCTTGTGCTCTTGATAAAGGCAACAAGCGAGGACCTTTCCAATGCATGCAATGATGGAAAGATGAGCTATTGCAGAAGCACCTAATTAAGGGGGTGCGACCGCCGATGAAAGGCGAAGACACCAAAGAGAGTTGGTGTGGGTGGAGCTATCAAGCAGAAAGGCATAGAAGCTCCAAACATAGAAAATGGGATGGAGGATTGCGAAGAGTGCACCGCAACTCTCTCTTTCTATGTGATCAGTGGTAGTGATCTCTCCCAAGTCCACATGGTGGTAGAGAATCTTAGAGTCACTAGAGACATCCCCAATGAAGGAGGAGGTGACCGCTTCATGACAGACGGAGACACCTCAGGAGAAGGTGTGAGGACCATGATATGAGTCCAAGTTCAGACCGCCGTATGACAACAGGCGGAGACACCTCGGATGGAAGGTGTGAGGACCATGATATGAGTCCAAGTTCAGATCGTCTCATGACGACAGGCGGAGACACCTCGGATGAAAGGTGTGAGGACCATGATATGAGTCCAAGTTCAGACCGTCTCATGATAACAAACGGAGACACCTCGGATGAAAGGTGTGAGGACCATGATATGAGTCCAAGTTCAGACCGCCGTATGACAACAGGCGGAGACACCTCGGATGGAAGGTGTGAGGACCATGATATGAGTCCAAGTTCAGATCGTCTCATGACGACAGGCGGAGACACCTCGGATAGAAGGTGTGAGGACCATGATATGAGTCCAAATTCAGACCGTCTCATGACGACAGGCGAAGACACCTCAGGAGAAGGTGTGAGGGCCATGATAGGAGCCCAATTTCAGAACGCCCCAGAGCCAATGTGATGGCTAGATATAAGTGGACAAGTGTATAGCCAATGAAGAGGCTATGATGAGTATGAAGACAAATGCAGGATTGACTTTCATGGATATTGCCCCCATGCTAAAGATCAATGAGCTAGAAGACATTTGCCTTGGACAATAAGTGGATGGCTTGTGGAGCATTAAGACGCGACTGCTATGAAGGAGCAGAGGGCATGCGCAGGTTCCAGGAACAAGTTGACTCTTGTCAAGGTGGTGAGCTCAGTAATGACATTGTAATACTCAGAGTATGAAGATAGAGATGGATCAACCTTTAATGGGCTGTCCCCATGGTTAAAGGTGGAGAGCCACCTGGACTCTTGAGACTAAGAGCGGGAGACTCACGGAGAAGTAAGGCGTGGTTCCTAGGGAGGAACAGAGGGCAGACGCAACTCCGGGATGAGTAGACTCTTGGAAGAGTGGTGAGCTCGTGATCACATTAAAATACTCAATGACTGACGCACTTGGAAATATCCTTTTGAGGGGGTGTTGTAAGCCTTGGTGTAAGGCTTGATAAATCATTCTGGGCCAAGCATGGTTGATATGCTTGAAGGGGGATGTTGTTCCAGAGACAAGCGTTAAACACTCTTCAGATGAGATATGACAAACCATCTGGTTGAAGTGATCCTTTGGAGTGAGCAAAGGGGTGCTTGGATGACTCTGGTGATTGAAAGGTTTGGCAAGTACCTGGAAACTTGGCCAAAGACGCTCTCGGAATGGTAAGCTTGGAAGAGCTGCAGAATGCAAGCATGTGCTGAAGAAGCAAGAGGACAATTGCCCACATGAATGGCAAAGGGGGTGATTGTTAGGATTGTTGCCATTATGTGCAGCAATCATAGAGCATTTACAGCCTATCTTCTAGAAGAGGATGGCTGCCATTTTCATTGTCAAAGAGGGCTGCTAGGTGCAGCCACCATTGTTGAAGAAGAGCTGGAGTTGGCAGCCACCTTTGTTGAAGAAGAGCTGGAATTGGCAGCCACCATTGTTGACAAAAGAGCTGGAGGAGCTGCCATGGATGCCTATAAATAGAGGCATACATTAGAGAGCAAAATGAGAGAGGTAAGAGAAGAGAGTAGAGCCAAAGATGTGAGAGATGTAGGAGAGAGTGGGCTGCCAAGGCAGCCAGCAGTAGCTGCCATTGCAGCACTGAGAAGAGAGAAATAGAGTGAGGTTGAGAGTTGCCAAATAAGGGGATAATTCCTCCTCCTCTCTATTGTTGTAAATCTTGTACTCTCCCTATATAATGCAATGGCTTCTCCCGTGGATGTAGGCGGTTTGCCGAACCACGTTAAATATTGTGTCAGTGTGCTTAGCCTCCAATGGGCAAATATCAGAACATCACCGGTCGGAATTCCCTACAATTGATACCTATGGTGCTGCCAATAGAATTCTGATAGCATAAGCAGCACATGGAGTGTTGTTCTGAACTTCTTGCCAATCCACAGGAGACAGTTGCATTCTCTCTTACACGAATCCCCCCACCACAAGCTGCAACATGTCCTTGAAGATCATGATGTGCCGCCTCCCACTGGTTTGTCAACCGAGTTGTCTCCTCGATAAAATGAGAGTCAGCTGTACTTTCCAACAATGGCTCATTCCTCTTCTTCTCCCATCTACAATGTCGCAGAACCATGAACTGAAACATAACCAAGGAAGCTCAGAACAAAAAAAAAAAAAAACCTCCGAAAACAAGGGAATTCGAGAGTTGAAATACCAAGATTTAAATCCGCTAACCTGGGGTTGCGATGAACACGGCCTCCCTCCCATCTCTCGCAACCAACCACGCAAACTAAAGGAATGGCGCAATTGCTTATTAACAAATGAAGATTCTAATGAATCAAGATACAACCTATGTTTCTCATCTGTCCACGCGGCAGATGGACCCTGACCCTGCTTTAAAAATAAAATTAAAAAAGAAAAAGAATACTAAAAATTTACCACCAGGTGATAGAACACAAGAACTAATCAGCTAATTACGAATGATTAAGACTAATTTTCACGTTAAACACAAGCTACAACAACAAAAACGAGTTAAGCAAATTAATTAACTCGCTAACAAATTTCCAAAATCTGACATCATGGAAAAAAAATTTCCTTTTTCTCTTCCTGGCGTAAAATTTGACTGTTTTTGATAATGAAACTCTAACAACAATTAGATAATAAATTATATACGAAAAATTAAAAATAGCGAAAACTCACATATCCTGCAAAAACAAATAAGCGCTGCAAATCAAGGATTATCGCACAAGCTTTTCTACGTGATCCTTAAGTTCGTTTCCAAAGAAAGCAATAAATTAAGAGCGAGTAAAGTTACCGGTATTGCATTGGCATTGTCAACGGTTAAACCAGAGGATTCCGAGCTCGTCCGAATCAACTCACTATTACTCTTCTTCTTCTGATCCGGTAATGGAATGTCCCCTCTGAGATTCCCCTCCTCCATTTATCCGTTAACCGTTTTTTTTCTTTTTTACGCCTTATTTTTTTTTTTTAATCTCAGACAGTAAATGTGAAAATCGTTTTCCTTTAATTTCGCTGGATTTTAATTAGAGAAAAAGAGAGAAAGAGGCCGAATTAATTTTTCTTGTTTAGGAAAACACAGAAAGAGAGAGAAGGGAGGCATGGCAACGCTTTTACACGTGTCAGAGTCAACAGAACGTTGCCACGTCAGCACATGCTGATAATATCTTCGGGGTAATGTCAGTCAGATATTTCTTTTGAGCTTGCGGCCAATAGCTAGATAGTGGATTATTATTATTATTATTATTATCAAGATCATATTTAAATTATTAAAAAGACTAAATCATATGTTAATTACAAAAAGCCTTCCCAAAAAAATATAAATATACTTGGTTGAAAGGTTTGTCTTTTAGCTTTTAAGGGTATAGATGTATTTATATTGTACACAAATATATTTAAAGATTTGTTTTTTATTTATTTCATTCACTTGGGACTTACCTTGCTTCTCTTGGATGAAGAATATGGAACACAACGGGTTGAAATTGATTACAAATACATGTTATTTTTATATTATTAATAGCCGAGAAAACATTAGTTTGAGAAATATTAAATTTCGCAACCATAAGTATACGTGTTAGAAATATCAATATACAGTATCTAGCAGCACTAAGTTCCGAAAAAGGAAGCTAGGCCTTAAACAAACCTTTGGACCTGAATAGCTGCCTTGAATTTCGATTTGTTTTTTATTAAATTTTAATTATTTTTTTATTTTAAATTAATTATTTTAATATTTTTAAATCATTTTAATATATTAATATTAAAAATAATTTTAATAAAAAAATAAAAAACAACTGTTTTTATTCACTTAGGCACATCAAATCCAATCAATTCACTAATCCGGAGTGATTGGATCAGTTTATGTATAATACAATTAATTTCTGAATTCACTAAACATTTTGTAAGCCCAATAGATACGTGAAGCATGATGGGATGACAGACATATCCAATACCAAAATAAAAATAAAAAAATAATTTATTTCCCCTGGACCACTGCCTCTAATGCATCTCCACGCTTCTTTCTTAAACCGGTGGGCAAATACTGTGCAATCATTATTATTCCCCGTTTTCTACGTGCATAATATCATGTCATTTATCGAGAAATAGAAAATGTTGGCGTGGCTTGTTTTCGGCCTCACATGCTTTACTCTCGCTCAGACTTGGGAGTCAGAGGATGGAAGAAGGATTCTCTTCTTGATATACCTAGAATAAGCGCAAAGCAGTTCTGTCATGCTTTTCTTCCACTGAGTTTCAAACGCAAAAAGTACTCGTAAACAGTGAATTATATTTTTTTTACCAAACAAGATCTATCTGGGTTTTAAACAAAACATAGCACCAGCCTCGTTACCAAACAGCCTTTAAATCAAAGAAAATGTTTGTTTTCATGTTTAAATTTGTTTTTTATTTTTTTTTTACTTGAAAAATATCAAACTAAAATTTCTTTTAAATGTATTTTGATAGTTTTAAGGTTGCTTATCAACTTTTCACGTATTATCAAATACAAATATTCTAAAGCTAAAATGTGTAGTAATTAGTTATAAAAAATATTTAAGAATTTATTTTACATTAATTATGAAAAATTATTTTTTATTTTAATTTGTAATTTAAAAGGAAAAATATTTTTAACACCACCATATCAAAATTATCTAAAAATATAAAATAAAATTGAGACTAAAAATTTAAATTAAAATTTAAAAAAAAAACAACAATTGATCCACCACTCAAGTAGATACTTGTACTTCCACTCTTAAATTAGTAATTTTATAACTAGATATTATGAGCATATAGTATCTTTGTTATCTCATTTTTTTACCAAGTTGACTTAGTCTAGAATTCGCTGTCATATCCTTTATTAATATGAGATCCTAGTCACAGTTTAACTTCAAAAAAAAAAAAAAAGAGCACATGTATATATGAATCTTTTTTTTTTTTAACTCGGGGTGTCCAAGCCAGCTTACGCGCACCACAACTAATCCCGGACCCACTGAACACCCTGCAAGCCCAGTAGGCAGGTAAGACACCATGGGAGTGACAGGCGTACACGCTCTAGGTGACAGAGGCAAGGAAACCTTGCCTCTGCCGCTGGGCCACAAGCCTCGGTGCATATATATATATATATATATATATATATATATATATATATATATATATATATATATATTATAAAATAGCTAAGGTTGCTAGAATCAATTAATAGAGATAGTTCGAATTCAAGTGTTTCGAATAAATTTTTTTTTTTTTTTAATTATTATTATCCTTATCCCCTTCATCTTCTTCAAAACACTTCCTTAAAAACTCCATAATCAAGAGTTTAAGGAAGCTAAAATCCACAGCAAACAAGACATGACATCACCTTCACATTGCACAACAAGTTTTGATTTTATAATTAAGATTATTATAATATTATTAATTTTAATACTCAATATAAATTAAAATAAAAAAATAAAATATCAAATTATTTAAAAATATATATGAAAATTTCATAACGATACATATTAAGGGTGATATATATATTTTTATATTTTATTCTGTTTTATTAATCATAAACAGTAACCAAATACTATCTCAATAATCAATGTAAAGGAATTATCTTCGATTAAAATTAAATAAATGTAAAATAAAAGAACATGCCAGCAGCATGTATGGTTAGGTGCTTGTTTAGCATTGAGATTGAACATGTTTTCCATTAAGAATTTTTTTTTCAAATTATTTTTTTTAGCATTTTTATATCGTTTTGATGTGTTGATGTCAAAAATAAATTTTAAAAAAATAATAAAAACATTATTTTAATTTATTTTCTAATTAAAAAACACTTTAAAAAATATATATCAAATTATGTTGATTACTTGCGCTGTGAAGATGGAAATTCAAAGTGCCAATTACTATGATGGAATGACCATGACAAGATTGGTACAAGAAGATAATCGATCCTATTTATTTAGTTAGTTTTATTATTATACAATATATTAAAAGGGTTCAGTGCCCCTCTTACTGTTTATCTAGACACAGATTATTGTGGATTGAAGTAGTGTAATGACAGAGTTGTCCTTGTCAAAGAAACTTGTTAAGCATGCAATGGGGAGTGGGATTATCTTTTCCATGAGATGCATTTGGCTTTGAAAGAATGATTAGGGATAAAATAATCAGTTTGAATTTTGTTGGGGCATGGTAAGGCTACAGTCAGGCCCCAGGCCCTAGGGCATGACATGGTTGTTAGACACCTAACACTGGGGTCAGGCATGGCTGTCATACCCTAGGCACCCGGGTCAGATAGAGTAGCCAAACCCTAAACACTCGTGTCAATCATTCCAGCCAAACCCAAGGCTTTTGAATTTGGTGCCTGGACCCGAGGCTTTCAGATCCGAATTGCTAAGCATGCAGTGGTGGTTGGATTATCTTTTTCATAGGATGCATTTGACATTAAAAGAATGATTGAAGATAAAATAGTATGTTCAAATTTTGCTGAGGCATGATAAGGTTGCCAAGCCTTAAGCACTGGGGCATGGCAAGATTGTCAACCTCAGGCATTGGGACATGACATGCTTGCTAGACACTCGGGCACTAGGGTCAGACATGACTGTCATACCCTAGGCGTCCGGGTCAGGCATGACAGCCAGACCTCAAGTGCTTGGGTAAGGCATAGCAGCCAGACCCGAGACTCTAGGGTCTGGCGTCCGGACCGGGGGCTTTTGGGTCCGATGTTGCAGTCAGACCTAAGGATCTTAGGTCTGGTGTTTAAGAGGGGCCCAAAGCTCGTGGGTCTGGCCTTGCATTCAGACCTACTTAAACTTGGGTCAAACAAATTTAATATTATTATTAATATTATTATTTGTATTATAAATATTATTATTTTTATTATAATTAATATTATCAATATAATAATTAATAAATATGAAAAAAATACTTTTAATATTGAAAAACAATCATAGATTTGATTTGAAGGGTAAAATTATTATCATCATCATCATCATTAATAAATTTGAGAAAAAATATTATTACTATTAAAGAAAAACCATAAATTTTATTTAAAGAAATTAAAAATTATAAAAACTTGGGCAACATCGACCCAAGTCTCTTGGGTCCAGTGTTAGGACCCAAGGGCCTTGGGTCCAACGTCTGGACCTGTAGCTCTTGAGCCTGGCGTCCGAACCCAAGGGTCTTCGCCCCAGTGTTACAGCCACACTCAATGTTCTTGAGCCTGACGTTGCAGTCAAACCCAAATCCAAGGCTTTTGGGTCTGATGTTGCAATTAGACTCAAGACTCTTGGGTCTTAGCTTTTTTATATATATTTTTTATATCAAAACAAAGTTGGCCTGCGGTGTAGCGCAAGCCACCTAACCAGTCTATAATCTAAATGGTATGGTATTTTTACCGTGCATTGCCTCCACTGTTCATCCTCCCACATTTTTACTGTGGATGGATTGTGCAAAATTTTGTATTTTTTCAATCTGGTCTTCAAATGTTTTTGGGCAATTTAGTCCTAATTAAAGATCAATTTTGAATTCTTATGAAATAATGTGGTTGGAAGAGGTGAGACCAAAATGAAAAATGTGACAAACATGATTGGTGAGCCATAAGTTTTGAAAAAGATGCATTTTGGTCCTCTAACTTAAAAAATTACGCAAATTATACAATTTCAGTTCTTCAATATTTTTTTAATTTTATTTTGGTACAAAAGTTTATTTTTGTTATTTTTTGGTCCCTAGTTGAGAGAGGATAGAGAGATTGCAGAAATACCAGCGGTAGAAAAAGAAACATGTTGCTGACACCGATTTAGGCCATCAAAATAGATGATATTTGTGTCAAATTATTCCATTTGATGAAAATAATTCATATTATGTGTTTTTAATTCCTTGAAAGTACATGAACAAACATATTTAAACTCGTGTTGATTTCTTATTTCGGGTTGAGTTCGGTATTTTAGGGCGGTTTTTTGAGGCTATAGATATGTTTATCATTTTTTCTTAGGTGTTTTGAGTTAAAAAAGAGTTTTGGTCAAAAGAACCTTGAGACTGATTTTTTGGCACCACAATGGTTGGAATTTGAAAAATAGAGACGATGCGTTGTCTGATTTTTTTTTTTAAATAGAGTGGATGACATGTTGTTTGCCCTAGGTGCAGTTAAAAAAGAGGCCCAGTCGCGCGAGCTCTAATGAAAAGGACCAGGCAAGCGAGGCCCACTAGCACCTGACCCTTTTTTTTTCTAATTTCTTTTATTTTCAATTAATGCTTCTTTCTTTTATTTTTTTTGTTAAAACTTAATTATTTTTATATTAATACCCCTTCTCTCTTTTATTTTGTTTAGAAAATCTTTTTTAAATAATTTTTGGTCATGCGTTTAATTTTCAAAGAGATTTTTCTAATTCATCAATGATTTTTTTTTTTATCTTTTGTAATGATGAACTATATTTTTAAAAATAAAAAATATTTATTTTCATACGATATTTCTAGTATGTGTAACCTTGCATATTATTTATATTTTCGTTTTATTTTATTCAATCAATTTAATATGTTTGTCTATTTCTATTATCATTTGTTTAAATAAAAAAATATTTTAATAAATAAAAATTAACAAACATGATCGAGTAAATATTTCATCTTATGAGATTAAATATTTTTATCTATATCTGTATCTTGATTTTTCAAGTTTTATTTTAGGTGTCATTAATGATTTTTTAATTATTTATTAACATATATAATTCTCAATTTACTTGATTACATGTGTATATAAACTTTTTAATTTATATTTAAATTTTTTAAACTATAAAATATACTGAAAAAACCTATATATATAACTTTTTTTTTTATATAAATAATAAAAATATTTAACCTGCATCAAAGCGTGTATCGCGTAACTAGTTTTAATTTTCTATTCCACGTGCGAAGATAATTGAACCTTGTGGGCAACCACCATGTCTTTGAATTCTGAACAAGATTATTTCTCGTTCGAAAAGCTTTGAAATGAGAATCATTTGACTCCTTTGTGTTTTGCGTTGATTATGTGATTACTCTATGTGTGTGTATATATAAATAGAAGAAAGCTAAATATCATGGAAATTTCACTGTAGTTCTAGACACAAATTATTATAGATTATGATAGTAAAATTACATAAGTAATTTGTGTAATTAAAAGGACCATAAAGAACATTTTATAATTTTCACATTGTATTTTTTAATTGAAAAGTTACCGGTACATGTTTCACACACCTTGGCAAGTGGGTGGTGCTCGTGCCATTAAAAAGACGTGTGAGATACTTTCTGATGGTCAAATTTAGTCATTCGCTGTCAAACTATATGCGCAACCGTGCTCTCTTCCACATGTTACAGCGTGTGTAGACATATCATGGTTGAATTGTCATATTAATTGATTGTTTGTATTTTTCTTTCTATTCTCTCTCCCAACAATTAAAATACATAATTTTCCTCTTACATGAGTTGCGAGACATAAATATCTTAGATCTGATATGATTGCCCGATAAAATCACTGCCATACCCATAATTCTTAAGTCTAGAAATCGCTTAGATCGGCATTTCTATCAGATTCAAGTTCCTTAGATCGGCATGACTGTCTCAGGATGGTTAATCAAAATATAATATCACGCTTAAGGTTATAAGTAGATTTTGTTTACTGTTTGTGCACTCTGTACGGGAAAAGTGACAATTCAACAAACATAATTCAAATTATAAACACAATGTCAAACAAATATAATTTTAAAATTTAAAATATTTCTAAATATTCAAGATTAAATAAAACTTTAATTTAAAGTAATTCAATTTAAACAAAATACCAATTTGATTAATGGCTTTTCAAGTCCGGAACGAAATATGTGAAGTTAAACCAGAACATTCCGGCTAAAATTTATCTAGAAAATCTAAAACGGACTGAGATTTGAAATGAGATGAAAATTATTATTTTTTGTTCTGTTTTTTAATTTGGTATAAAATATTTCAGCCAATACAAACAAAATAAAATAAAATTAACAACCTTGTGACAGACCCGATCATGAATCACATTTTCCAGCACTAACGAGGAAAATTCATTGTTTGGCTGCTTGATAATTGCATTACATATTCTTACACGTTTTGTTTTAGAGTGGTGTTGTTTTCTCTTCTTCTTTTTTTTTAAAAAATTATTCTCACTTCATTATTTATTTTAGAGATTAAACTAACCTTATTTAATATGTTTTTTTCAATTTTTATTAAAATCTTAAAAACAACGATTTTTAAAATGGACCTTCTTAATATTTTTTTTAGAAAACAATACACCAGAAAAATATTAGACTAGCCCTAGATATCTTTTACTTTATTTTAAAAAATACAAGTTATAAACTTTTTTTATTACAAACTTCACATTGAATAGGTAAATATTGTAAATTTTATGAACACGAATGAATCACAATCTTAATTTTTTTTTTCTTATATCAGAGATTGTACATTATAAACCATATATTATTACTACCATTGCATTAATGTTTTATGACATAAGTACTTCGCTGTTAAAGTTACATAAAAAGTGATCATATATATATATATTAATTTTTTTATTAACGTGAGTGTTCGGGTCAGTTTACGTACATTTCGATTAATTTCATGAATTCTTAAGTTAAAAACCATGTAAACCTCTAGTAATTATTATATTAGCAACCATAAAACTCAAACATGAGATTACATGAAGAGTAAATTCATATATATTAATTTTAATTCGGCAAGTCAAATCTTTGAAATACATTTTTTTTACATATATTTAAGTGTTAGATCTAAAGCAATCGAAGATAAAATATAATTCTCAAAATACAAAATTTTTTTTCTTAATACTTTTTTAATCTGATCACTATATTATTCTGAAAAGAAAAAAAAGTATTTTAAAAATTAAAATCATAAAGTGGAATGACACCGCTCCCACTTTCACAAGATGAAGGCCCGCCATCACATTTTGTTTATTACAGTCCTTTCAATGTTGATGAAATAAAAGGAGGACGGACACGTGGTGCTCTGGAACTTTCCTTGAGCTCAAATTCAAAACAGTAAGTAATACGGGAACACAAACATGCCTGGTCCATTTCCATATCAATCGCACCTGATATCATGCTGATATCATCAAACCCATCCACGCATGATCTCATACTATCGACGGTTGACATTCAGTCACTACCTGCACCAACTCGCATACAATCCCCACTATTACAAACCAATAAAATACCAAAACCCTCACCATCAAGCACAAATCAACGGTTAAGAGCAACCCACCTTGCCTCTCCCTACTGGACACGCGTCAACTCGGCATTTCAACTGCTGCCCCATTGGACCACGTTGCGAGATCTCCAATGATCATGTTTCCAAATCAATAAATAAATAAATAAATAAATAAATAAAGTAAAAATCTTTTGTAGCTCCTTAAATTGGTGACTCGTGTTTAGGGGCACTAGACACTTGTCGCCTCCACCAGCCAGCGAAGTAAGCCACAAAAAAAAAGACACTACGCTCTCACTACTCGCTTCGATTTTTATATTCTTAGAAGAAAAAAACAATTAAAGGTAATAAAAATAAACTATCCATTTCTCTTAATACTTTTATTGTCCCTTGCCGTGACTGTCTATCTCCCTTCTAATCGCACAGTGTTTGTTTTCACTTTTTTTTTTTTGTCTCTCGTATTTCTTCCTTTTTTCTTTCTCAAAAACTCTCTTTTTTAGTAGATTTTAATTTAATAATTTCATCAATTGATAGATTCAATATTGTTTAACGTGGTTTGAGTGGGCTCTTATCCCCCCCACCCTGGTTTTGGGTGCTGAAAGTCGAAATATTGTTATAAAATGAGTTGTTTGGACTTTCATTAGTGTAATTTCTTTGTTGGTTTAATTTTTTACTTGGTATTGGTATTTTTTATTTGGAAAATGGGTTGGTCTTGGCTAGTTCTTACGGGTCTAAAGCTTGATCCTTTTTGCTTAATTTATGGGTATTTGAGTTAGGGATGTGATATTATCAGCACAGAAGCATGAAAAGTATCAAACCTGGAAGCTGCTATTTGTATGTTATCTTTTTTTTTTTTTTGCAGTTTTAATGAACGTTTGGATCTGAAATTGAGGAGAGAACATGAAAATTGCTTCAGTTTTAGTTTAGTTTGATCTCTATTTATTGGATAATAACTCTGCAGGGGTGTTTTTCTTATTCTAGAACTCTACTTCATTGTGCTTTGTGCTATCATAGATTCCTGGAAATGGGATCGTTTCATCTGCGTGTGTGGGTGTTAAGTCTTGTAATTGCATGGATTCGACTCTTTGAGGCCATGCATTAGTGTGTGCTTCTTTTTATGAAAATTGGATGCTTTTTGAAAGTTTAGCCTTGGTCTAACAGATTCAAAGATTGCACAGTTTGTTTTCTTATGTCCTGGGAAATGGTGTCTGTAGGAGCTTTAAATCTTGATACCTTTTTTTTTCAAGCCATGGCTTGGCTTGGCTTGTTTTTGTCCAATTGGATTTTTGAAGTAACTGTGCAGTTGATGTATAGTTTTATGCTCATGGTTACTTGAACTTGGGTCTTAAAATTTGTGTAGTCGGACCGAGAATGTAAAAACTGTAACTTTTACTCCTATATGACTTGGTTTAGTGATTTTTTCTTATCTCAATTTACCTAGGCGGAGTGAGATTCCATTTTGATCTTCTTTAATTTTATAAAAGTTACAGAACTACTTGATTTAGTCAGCTGTGGCCGCCACTTGAAGATTTTAAAAAATGGACTCTCAATGGGACTACAAGAACTTTGGAAATGCCCCACCAGGACAAAGCAGCGTCACAAAGCCACAAGAGAATCCTTTCTTGATCCGCCAGTCTTCAGTGTACTCGTTAACCTTCGATGAGTTCCAAAATACCTGGGGTGGTGGGCTGCGGAAGGATTTTGGATCAATGAACATGGAAGAACTATTGAAAAACATATGGACTGCCGAAGAGACTCAAGCAATGACAAATACACTTGGTGTGGGGAGTGAAGGAAGTGCCCCGGGTGGGAATTTGCAGAGACAAGGATCTTTAACTTTGCCTAGGACACTAAGTCAAAAGACTGTTGATGAGCTTTGGAGAGACCTGATCAAAGAAACTAGTGGTGCTGCTGAAGATGGGAGTGGTAGTGCGGGATCCAATTTACCACAAAGGCAACAGACTTTAGGAGAGACAACTTTGGAGGAGTTCTTGGTTAGGGCCGGGGTAGTGAGAGAGGATACTCAACAAATTGGAAGGCCTGATAATAGTGGATTCTTTGGTGAACTATCCCTGCTAAACAACAACAACGACTCTAGTTTGGCCATTGGGTTTCAACAGCCAAATGGAAACAATGGGCTCATGGGAACTTGGAGAATGGAGAACAATGGTAATTTAGTTGCTAACCAGCCTCCTAGTTTAACACTCGATGCAGGTGGAATCAGACCCACTCAGCAACTACCGCAGTCACGGCAGCTGTCACAGCAGCAGCAGCTGCTCTTCCCCAAGCCTGCAGCAACTGTGGCATTTGCATCCCCTTTACATTTGTCAAACAATGCTCAGCTTGCTAGCCCTGGAGTGAGACGATCGGTTGTTGGAATTGCAGACCGATCTGTGAACAATGGTCTAGCTCACAGTGGAGGAATGGGAATTGTTAGTTTAGCAACTGGAGGCGTTACAATTGCAACAGGATCTTCTGCAAATAGGGTATCACCGGATGTGATTGCGAAGAGTAATGCTGATACATCTTCACTATCGCCAGTTCCATATGTATTTAGCCGGGGAAGAAAAGCCAGCACAGCTCTGGAGAAGGTTGCTGAGAGAAGGCAGAGGAGAATGATTAAAAACAGAGAATCAGCTGCAAGATCACGGACTCTCAAGCAGGTTAGTTTAGTGACTGACCTATTACACATCTTTCAGCTTCTGAATATTCCCTTCTGTGTTGTTTTTGTACTATAATATTTGCTCCTTTGGTACTTTAAAGCTGATCAAGGAGCTATTTGTGTTCCAGGTTGTAATTTTTACATGTCTCCATTGTTTTTGCCTGTAGTTTTAGAGGTCTAGTTTGATGCCTTAGTGACATTACTTGGCGCTTCCACACATGGATTTAGGTATTTTGTTTGACTTTGTTGACACGGGCGGATCGTATCATTGAGTTTTAATTGAATCATCAACTTTTTTTCTTTCCTCTTCAAGATGCTGATAAAAAGGCAAATTCTGCTTGTGCTGTATTTCAGAATGCCAGATTATTATCTAGTTCTAATGACCATTTATATCATACAAGTGCATAAGTGTGTGGTTGGTAGTAGATGTCAACCTCTCTCTTCTTTAAATGACAAGCAGCAGGTTTTGGCTTTACTTAGTTTCCCCATTAAATCTTACTCGTACCTATAAAAATGAATACACCGTAATAAATGATTAATTTCCAACTTAAGTGTTCTTCTTAAGATGTGTTGGCACTTGGCAGCTTTCCAGTATAGTGTGGTGAAAAGCACTGCAAACTATTTGATGGGAATCAGTTGAGGCTTTGCTCCTGGGGGTCCCCTCTCTTAGCAGTTTTTTTAGCATGCTGGTTTCAAGCATCCATCAATATGATTTATATAATGTTCCATCTCAAGTCGGACACACACAAAATTTTGCTGCTCCCAGGTCCAAGAAACTCTTATTGTTTAGTGAGTTTTTAAGTCATTGAGGTGATGACTGAACATTAATCTTCAAGTGAGAAAGCTGCTTGAAACTTCATGTTACTTTCTGCTTTTGGGTTTTGCAGGCCCATACACAAAAGCTGGAAGATGAAGTTGCAAAACTCAAAGAACTGAACGAAGTATTACAGAGAAAACAGGTATGCTCTTTTCTATAAAAAAATCTTGGAACTTGATGTGTGGCAAACTTGCTTGACCAAACCTTGGTTGCTGCAGGCTGAAATAATTGAAATGCAGCAAAATCAGGTATGGCCTCTTTTCTAGAATCACTGCAGTTTGTATTTTTGGATGGCAGTCACGGCGTTGTGCAATTTCCATCTTCTTTGTTCAGATAGTTAGTTTGTTTACTTCTTCCATGTCCGATCTCAAATATATATTTTTTGTGTTATCACTGAAACAAGATGTCTCCTAACTTCTTAGGTAATTGCTTTCTTAAATGATCTGAGGTAGTTCAAAGCTCACTGGCTATATTAATCCTTGCAATTGATGAGTTGCATTCTTTTTTGAATAACGACTTCACATTGTGACCTAAGCTTTGAGCAATGACATAGGTTGCAACAGTAAAGGGAAAAAATGTAGATAACAATGAAGCAAAAGAAGGTAGATAAGGAAGTTGATAGGAAGCTCAAGTACATTACCGCACCTCTTCCCTACATAGCCTTCATAATAGTCACGAGGTGTCATAGTTCCTGATTAAACTAAGAACAGGAGTCGAATTGTGCTACTCAATTAAGTAGTTGTAAAATCTGAAAATTATGTGCATCAACATTGGTATGGTGAGGGGAATATGATTACTCTCTGTTTTTTCAGTTCTTCGAGACGAAGAAAGCGCAATGGGGAGGTAAAAGACAATGCTTGCGAAGGACATTGACAGGGCCTTGGTAGAGTTGATAAATTGATTGTGGATAGCAGAAGCAGTGTTTGAGCATGCATTCTTAGCCATTTGTGTGGTGAGCATGGAGGTAGGCTCCTGAGTGTTACAATGTTAGCCTAAAAACTTCCACAAATTTGCCTTTTGTGTTACCGAGATTGGATTTCTATGTTCTAATGTTTCTGGAAGATGGATGCATACCTAACAGGTGTAGCTAGCCTATGCAAAGCAGTATGCTATTGATTGGGTAGCGTGGTCATATTTTATTTTGGCAATTGGTATAAACTGTATTATGGCAAGAAAGTTTCCAGGCTTTCCATTTTCTTTTAACAAACAGTGAAAATCAATGAGCAGAGTTGCCTCAAATTAGCTTGCACCAACCGATGACACTAAAACAAAGCTTCCAGCTCTTTAATTTTGGGTTTAACCAAGTATAAAAATTAGTGTTCAAGGGAAACAAAGCTTCCAGCTCTTTAATTTTGGGTTTAACCAAGTATAAAAATTAGTGTTCAAGGGGGTGAAAAAAATAACCTTTCACCTTTCACCCTGCTTTTCTTTTGGCCGTGAAAGAACTCAAAAACGAAAAATAGGTTTCTTTTGCAGAAAGGAAATTGAGGAATAAAGTTTGCCCAGGTTTTGAGAAAAAAGTTCTAGCAGAAAAGGAATAGGTGATGGTTCAGTTAGACCTGCAGCCCGTTAGACCCTTTGCAACGAAAGGAATAACGAAGGAACGTGTTAATCTAACATTCCATTTTTATCAAAGATCAAGCAGATTATGTTTTCCCAGTTGCTCTCTGTTTGAAAAGTGCTGCTATGACAATGAAAGCGTCTGTGGAGCTTATGCATATATTTTTATGTTGTTTTTGCTTTAATTCCTAGTCGCCCATGAATTTCTAAGAGCTAATTAACACAGACGCTTTGATGAAATCATTGATTATCTTATTTTTTTCAAGGGCAAATAAAAAAGTATATGCATACATATAATAAAATATATTAAAAATTATGTATGCTAATAAATTAAAAAATAATTAACAACAATTAAAAATAAAAGTGGAAAAATAAAAAAACATGTATAAATCAAGATATTTAATCTCGCAAGATGGAATTTTTACTCGGTTGTGTTTGCTAAATTTTATTAATTAAAATAAATCTTTTTATTCAATTAAACGATAATATAAATAAACAAATACATCAAATTACTTGAATAAAATAAAAGAAAAAAATATATTATGCAAGCTTGCACATATTAAAAATATTATATAAAAATAAAGTTTTTTTTAATTTTAAAAATAAAATTTATCTATACAAAAAGATAAAAAAAATTATATATTAATCAGAAAAATAACTTCAAAAATTAAATGCACAAAATAATTTTATAAAAATCTATATCCGAAAAAGGTAAAATAAAAAAATATGTAGGATTTTTTTAATCCAAAATAAAGATCCAAACCCAAAACAGATTCAACATAAGTAAAAACATAAAAAACTAAAAATCTCTCAAGAAAAATGGATCAAACATAGAAAGAATAAAGAACATGACTCAAACTTAAATCCAACAATTGAACATCAAACAATACCAGATTTCAAGCAATAAAAAGCAATGTTTTAATCGCAATCAAGTATAGATCAAGAATCAAATGTCAGTTTGCTTTTATTATTCCTTAAACATCATGATTTTGTCAAAAATAGGTTTTGATTCTAAGATTAAAACCCACAAAACATATTATCAATGCCTGAAAACCCTAAATCATTTACTAATAATGATATGCGAACTTATAAAAACCAGAATTAAAATAAAACGAGACCTAAAACTAGCACCTACAATAATGTTTATTGGATGAATATGAAGAACAAAAACCCAAATTTGCCTAGAAAACCCAATATATACTGCTAAACCTAAAAGACACTTTTTAGACCTCCAAACCAGATTTTTTTAGCCTAAACAACCCACATTATCATAACCAAGCATACTTGAATAAAAGAAACTAGTAAAAATAACAAATCATCATAAATATGCATAAAATTCTAAGCTCCAAAACTATCAACCTAAAATAGCTTACATATTTATGCAATTTAGATTCAAAATGTCTTCCTAAACCTTCAACTAGATCCAAATAAAACTCAGAAACTCAAAAACATGTAAAAAAAAAAAAAACATCAACCTTGCTAATATATTTGGCAAATTTCAAATCAAACTTAGATGTAAACATAATGTATTAAAACAATCATTAACATGTCAACTCATTCAAAACATTGCATTTAAACAACAAAAATCAATCCAACAAGCTTCATGAACTTCTCTTTCAAGGTTTGCAAGGATATACCTTCCAAGCTTGAAATCTTCGAATAAGAATGGATTTCTAATGCTGCATTGCTTTTTTCTTCTCTCCAGACCTAGCAAAAACAAACCAAATCCTTGAAATTGTGAACTTGATTGGATTACTTAAACCTTTACCAAAAAAAATTTCCCCTTTGTTTTTCCTTTTTTTTTTCTCCCTGAAATCCTCTGATTACCTCTCTTTTTATAGGCGGGTTCAGAGCTTCTAAATGATTTTGTTAGGGTTCTAACAAACCAAAACTAGATTGGTTTTACTACAGGATCAATGATTCTGGATTTATGTGATTTTTTAACAAATTTGGAGGCCAAGGTGAAGTATTTCTAGTCTTTTGATCTTGAAATAAAAGTTTCAAATTCTTTATAAGAACCCTCTTAGAGTTTTTAAGTGTGAACACACAAAAGAATTACGTGGTATTGTACAAATGAATGTCTTAGTTAAGGCTGATTGAGTTGATTACTTTCATAGCTTCGTTGGAGCAACACCAACGTCAACGTTACCTAATACCACCTGATCAAGATAGAGGGGGTGCATACCTTTATGTTGGATCCAATCTTACTCAATTTAGAGGTCTGTAACTCCACATTTATTCGTTTGAAAATGCTAACCCGATTAGTATAGAATCTAAAAATGCAGGGTTGACTGACAACGGAGAAGATGTCATCGGAGAAAATAGGATGTAAACATTTGATTTAATAAAAATGAGGTTGTAGAGGGGTGTTTCTTAGTTGAATGATAGTTGTTATAGCCTAAAAAGTGGTTGGAAACGCAATATTCATTCACCTAAAAGTGCCTACTTGATCAACCAAAACTATCGAAGAAGAAAGAGCATAGTAGCTGAACAACATCATTAGGCTAAACCCTACAAATTAGGTTTTTTTAATTTGGAATTTGACAAACTTCAATTTAATCCCTATTCTTCCCATTTCTTTTAATTTCACCTGTAAGTTCTTTCTGAACTCTAATTTCATGTAATTTCACCCTTATCAAACTCAATTAATAGCCCTAAATTTGAGTGTCTTTTACAATACGGTCCTTGATTTTTGATTTGTTCAATTGGATCCCAATTAACCATCAAACTTTTAATTTTTTTTAATTTGGTCCCTGATTTCAACAATTTCAAACTTTGAAGTCTTGTTTTCCTTACAAGTTGGTCCTTAATTTTGAATTTTTTCAATCAAGTCCCTAATTGTCCATCTAACTTTAATATTTATTCAATTAAGCCTTTGATTTGACCAAATCAACTCTTAAAATTTGCATTTTGACCCTCCAGATTTTAATTTCTTCCAATTAAAGCCTAAATTGACTTTAAGAATTAATCTTCCTTGTAGTTAAACCTTGAAAAATTCCAATTGAGTCCTTAAACATACAATTTTGAATTTTCCTCCTAAAAAATGAATTCTCTTTGTCAATAAGGCAAAATTTTCAATTTTGTATATTTTGACCCTCCTCAACCAATCTTTGGCAATTTCCTAGGAGTTCTGGTATGTTCTTCTAAACTGATATATTTGTCTTTTTTTTTGTTTTTCTTCCAACACTTTTTTATATTTTTGTATTTCTCTGTTTTTTTTTGAATTTTTTGTTTGTGTGAGGCCTCAAAAATAAGTAACAAAAATAGGGAAACCTCCAGATCCTATAAATGATAAAATATTATTTTTCTCCTTAAATTGATAATTGTAAAAATTTACTTAACTACGTCCCTTCTTAATTTTTTTTCTAGGTATAAAATTGAAATTTCCTATATTAATTTCATGTGCAAAGGACCTAATCTTATTTCATTCTACTCTCATACAACTGCAAATCTCTCTTTTACCATCATTACATCTCATGATCCACTGAGAAATCAATATTGAAAAAACACCATATCTGCATCAATATTGACCGTATCAACATCGATCCTGTGCAAAAATTACATTTGTTCTGGCAAGGCCCTTTTCATATTTTATAGAATTGGTGCATTTTGGGGCAAACGCTTAGTTCAGATGCTCTGAATGCCATATTCACTTCTTTTGTTTTCAGGCTGTTAGTGTGCTGTCTCAGATCGAAATGCAAGCAGGAAAAAGCAAGGAATTCATGCTTTCTTGTAAATATTATTGAGGCCTTTACCAACTGATGGCATGCTTATCTGCATTTGGATATGGCTGCAGCCTGCATGGATTACAGTGGACTGAGGAGGAAATAGACAAATTCAAGGGAAAGATCACGGAAGCATACGAGCGAGAAGGAAATTGTTATTACTCCGCAGCAAGGTTCTGGGTTGATGGAATAGTTGATCCAGCTGACACAAGAAAAATCATAGGCCTTTGCATCTCTGCTTCCTTGATCCGTCCCTCTCGGATTGACACAAAATACTATGTATTTAATAAGAGGTGTTAATAATGTTGTTTTTTAAAATAATTTTTATTTGAAAATATATTAAAATAATATATTTTTTAATTTTTAAAAAATTATTTTTGATACCAGCATATAAAAAAATTCAAAAAAAAAAAAAATAGTTTTAAGCAAAAGAAAAATTCAATTTTATTCATGAAATATCGTTTGGAACGCGATTCCATACATCTTTGTTACTCTTCAAAATACTTTTCACTTAAAAATATATTAAAATAATATTTTTTTAAATAAATATATTAAAATAATTTACTGCAATTTTTTTTTTTTAACTTTTAATAAAATAAATCACCATTCAACTTGATTATAGTCATTGAAATGATGTGCTTTTTCTTTGCATAAACGGACCCCTTCACGGAGGAATTCTTGCGTGACGTGACTGATTTTAGCATTGCACAAGTAACATATTCTTGCACCTCATACACCACAGCATGAGTCCGGATTTATTTTCTCGTTACTCGTACTTGTTTGCAGCAACGAGAAAATATAGTCGGAAAATATTATGTAACAATTATATATAAATAATAACACGAAGATTAACAAGAAGCGCCCGTGGCCTAATGGATAAGGCGTCTGACTTCTAATCAGGCGACTGTGGGTTCGAGTCCCACCGGGCGTGAGCTTTTTGACTGATTTTAGTTTTTCATTAAATTTAAAATGCAGGTTAACATGCTGATTTTTTTTGTTGTAATTATTTTTTAAAATATTTTTTATTTAAAAATATATTAAAATAATATTTTTTTATTTTTTAAAAATTATTTTTGATATCAATATATCAAAATGATCTAAAAACACTAAAATAATATTAATTTTAAGTAAATAAAAAAATAAAAATTTTTAAATATTTTTAAAAACACTTTTGAAACGTAAAAATAAATAGGATTTAAATTGAATACTAACAATAATTTTTATATTAATAACAATACTTGGGTTAGTTTGAAATATTACAGTTTTTATTTTGATTTGAAATAAAAAAAATTAAAATGAGATACATTTTTTAATTTCTCATTAAATTAATTACATTAATTTTCTATATTTAAATGGCATTAATCATAATATTCTAGTTGGTTTGAAAAATAAAACAACAAAAATTAAAAATATATTATTTATGAAAAGTTATTTTAAGAGATGGGGAAAAGAAAATTGATAAAACCAGCGGTTGGGGGACTATATTGACAAACTAATCCCTGGGTTTATCTCTTCATAATCTTACTTAATTTGAAAATAAATAGTACACACACAGGTGGGTCCCGTTCCTTGATCAGCGGTTGATATCACAGCGATCAGATTACCCGATTTCAGTTCCTCGCATATATCATCACCCTATCCTCATACTCTCAGACCCACACGATAGTCAGTCATAGCAGCAAGAACCACCGCCATCTCTCTGGTCTCTCTCTGCGTGACTAATTTTTAGTATTCGCTGTTTCTTTCTTTTTTGAAATGGCTTCAACTGCTACTTCATTCTGCTCTCCACCGCTCACGAGCTCCCGCGCTTCCGTTCTTCGCCAATGCCAGCAGCTGAACCCTAATAGACTCTCATTTCCAATCAACTTGAACACCGCTAAAAGAGCACCGAATCTCACTGTTCAACATGCGCCTCTCCCTCTCAAGGTTCTCTGTGCTCGCGGAAAACGAGGTAAAACAAAATTAATAAATAACTCCCTTAAACTCTGTACTCTTTTAATTTTGATTCTTGTTTGAGTTGTTTCATCTTTATTATTTTTGTTAATACTGAGTTTTTTTTTGCTGATTTTGACGGTGACTTGATTGGAGTTTAGGAGAAGAGATAATCCATCTTGTTTTTTCTTTTAATGAATAATAAAAAATTAGGATTTGCTGTGTGCTAAAAAAAATCAAAGATTAGCTCATCTACTCAATGCAATCGATATATCAGATAGTAGAAGGTTGCTCTTTATAGCAAATATAGGTTCAATCAGAAAAGAAGCTGAGATTTTGTTTTCGGGTTGGAGACACAGTGTAAATGAATGAAATCCCTGGAAGAAATTGAAAACAGAAAAAAAGGGGCCAAATAAAGACACAGGGTAGGAGAAATGTGGAAGAAAGTTAGAGAGGTTCCTACGGAAGGGGGGAGCGAATCAGAACATGTTATTTCAAATGCCAGTCCCATTTTCAGAATTAGCATATTCTTCTTCTTGTTAGAACTCCCAAGCTGGACTGAACTGGGGAATGGTTTAATAAGTTCTTTGTTTTGATGAGACGAGACTCAAAATATAGCAAACTGGTGATGTATGCAAAGAATGTTGCTTTTTTGGGTGCCCAAATTACTTTCCTGTGGCAGTGAAATTATCGTTTTGTTTTGCTTACCAACTGGGCCATCAAATTTTGGAGTATTGATTGGAGTGTGAAAGTATTTTATTGTTATTATTTATCATGCATGTTGAGAATGAATTTATTCATTAACTCTATGAAGGGAGACTGATTCCCTTTCATCCTCATCTCATGTCTAGGTACAACGGCAAAAAAACCTGCCACTTCTGATCCAGTTTATCGTAACCGGTTAGTTAACATGTTTGTCAACCGAATCTTGAAAAAGGGGAAAAAGTCACTGGCTTATAATATCATCTATCAAGCATTGAAAAATATTCAGCAAAAGACACAATCAAATCCATTAGCTGTTTTACGTGAGGCAGTGAATGGAGTAACTCCTGATGTAGCGGTAAAAGCAAGACGTGTTGGTGGATCTACCCAACAAGTTCCTATTGAAGTAGGAACATTCCAAGGAAAAGCACTTGCTATCCGTTGGTTGTTGGAGGCATCCCGAAAACGTTCAGGACGAAGTATGGTTCTCAAATTGAGTTCTGAAGTTATGGATGCTGCCAAAGGGACCGGTGAAGCCATAAAAAAGAGGGAAACCACTCATAAGATGGCAGAGGCTAATAGAGCTTTTGTGCATTTTCGTTGATCCATGAACAGGATTTAATGTAGACAAGTGGACTATTGGAAAGGATAAGCGGAGGAAAGACTTATATTTGACCTATGTACTTCTTGAAATAAATGGATAGAAGTTCAAGATGAAATATATTGCTTTTGTAATCTATTTCTGTGAAACATATTTCTTTTGTATTCCATTTATGTCATGTTGTTAATCTCTCATATTCTGTCCAAACATCAATTCAGAAACTTGCGTTCTCTTTGGGCTTGAATTTTAATTGTGGTCGGATGTTCTGCATTTGCTATCCTATTTTGTACTATTAGTCTCATATCCCGGTCCTTTTGCTGCTAGTACTCTCAATGTAGCCAAGGAAGTTTTAATAGAGGATGGCATTATGATGAAGACTGGACAAATTCGTTGTCTTTTATACAAGCTGATGTTGCTTGTTGGTATATACGGGATGCGATGCATGTTCATGCTGTGCTTTGCTTTACAAAATGGTTACATCTAATATGGAACGTTGATATCTGGCGATAGGACATGCAGTGTCAACCAGACTTGTTCTTTGAGAATAGAATACGTGGGTTGTAATCTTTAGAAAAGCCCTTTTTTCCTTTTGTAGTTGCTTGTCAATCTTCCAGAGAACAGAGTTTCTCATGACAATCTTCAGGGATCTTATAAGTTTTGGCTCCCTATCTTCAGCGCTGCTCTTATTTCTGCTTGCTTTATGGTTTCCAAATTGAGCTTTTTATGCTAAGCAATTATTAAGACACCTACAGTATGTTCTTGTTAACCACATCTTTTGGGTTTGTCAGCTACAGCTGTGACTCAGGACTCTTGGGAGATGTCGATTTTGAGAAGTGACATCCCTCCGACTTTGCATGTTATTTTGCAAGGTTCTGGTTTTGTTTCAACGTTAATGTGGGTAGGAATTGGATGCGACTTTTTCTCGAGGCAGAATGAAAATCAACATTCCGACCTTTTGATCGTGTCTGTCGGTTAATCAGCTTGAAATGAAACAAGAGACAGGCTGGTTGTTCCTTTGTTCTTGGGCTCAAACATTATTTACCCTAAAAGCCCAAGACCTCATTCTCTGACAGCGCCCTCCAACCAACCTAGAAAAAATAATTAATATATCACTTCTTCCGGCTTCAAAATCCTAGGAAAAAAAAAACACCCCAGAGAAGCAAAAACCCATCGTCTCTACAAAAAAAGCAAGTATGGTAGTGAACAAATAAGGAAAAAGAAGCCAAAATCTTCTTCACCTCTCCTTGTGTAGGAATAATCCATAAAGAGTGATCGCCATCTTCTTTGATCTTTGTTGGATGATAATTTATTGGATCTTTACCCTTTGGTTTTATTCTTCAACAAGATCTCAATTCCTTGGTCCTGGTGATAACAACTTTATTTTATTTTAAAGAGCTGCTCTATGACCTCAATTCAAAGGTACCCTTTTCTTTTCCTTTCTTTGATCAATTGAGTTTCATCTTCAAATTGTAAATTTCATAATTTGTGCAGTGGGGATAGATTTAAACTCTTGGGTTCTGTTATGCTCTCTGGTCTTAAGAGAGACAGGCGTTAAGCTAAGATCTTAATCTTCAAATAAAACACTTCTTGAGCTTAGCTGCTAAATATGTAGTCTTGATCAGCTCTTTGGTGAAGTAATCAAATACATCTATTTTTAGGTTTGGCTAATCAATTGGGTTCTTAATGTTAGCTTGTTTGGTGGCAGTGCTTCTTTGAATAGTTTGGTATACACATTTTTGCTTTGATGTTTTTCTAGAGTTATTCTTAGAATAATCCTATATTGTTTGATGACTCTCAATCTCTTCCTCTGGTAATCAACAGGGGTCTTTAACTTTTTGATAACATAAAAGAATTAACAATAGCATTAAAAAAAGAGCGATGGCAAATTCAAATCCATCGGCATCAACGCTTCCCTCTGATTCTTCTGAGCAGAGGGGAATCCATATGGCAGATTCAAACATGCAAGCCATTCAACCCTGTGTTAGCCATCAAATTCGACCCTCTTTGGATGGTCCTGTAGCTATCCTTTGGGACATTGAGAACTGCCGTGTCCCTAGTGATGTCCGCCCTGAAGATGTGGCTGGGAATATCAGAATGGCTTTGCGAGTGCACCCTGTTATTAAAGGAGCTGTCATGATGTTTTCTGCATATGGAGATTTTAACTCCTTCTCCAGACGACTGAGAGAAGGCTGCCAGAGAACTGGTGTTAAACTAGTTGATGTTCCAAACGGTAGAAAGGATGCTGCTGACAAGGCTATTTTGGTCGACATGTTTCTCTTTGCACTTGACAACCCCCCACCTTCTTCCATCATGCTTATCTCTGGAGATGTGGATTTTTCTCCTGCTCTTCACATACTTGGTCAGCGTGGATATACTGTGATTCTTGTTATCCCTTCTGGGGTTGGCGTCTCGTCTGCCCTATGCAATGCTGGCAAGTTTGTTTGGGACTGGCCTAGTGTGGCTCGTGGGGAAGGTTTTATACCCCCCTCAAAGACATTATTGCCTTCCCATGCAGGACCAGCTGATATTGCTGGGTATTTTATGGGATGCCGTATAAATGACAACCACGATGGCCAGAATGAAGAAGAGGCAATTGTTTACTGGGGGCGCTCGCAAAGCTATTACAACTCTAGAGATCTCTCTATAATGTCACAGTCTTTATCTGAATACAACAGCAGTTCTTTGATGACTGTGCCTTGTCACCCCACTAGTTCGAGGTCACAGAGTCTCCCATCTGGTCTGAATGAAGTTTCAGCATGTCCCACATCTTATGATGAATATTATTCTACTATGTGGGTACAGCCTGGGGACATAAATGGTCTGAAAGCTCAGCTGGTGAAGTTACTTGAACTTTCAGGAGGATGTTTGCCTCTTACCCGAGTTCCTCCTGAGTATCAGAAGATGTATGGTCGGCCTCTTTATGTTTCAGAATATGGGGCATTGAAGCTTGTTAGTCTTTTCAAGAAAATGGGCGATGCAATGGCAATAGATGGCAAGGGTCACAAGAAGTTCGTCTATCTTAAAAACTGGAAAGCAGGTCCAAGTGCACCTCCTATAATTCTAGCAAGGAGGGGTAAGACAGGAAAGGGGCTTCAGGAGGAGAGCTTGGATGCTGCGACAGGTGGTGGCTCTTCAGATGAGGTCTCAGATGAAGAAAGAGTGATGGTTGAGGAACATGAGGTGGGGAGGAACCAAGGGAAGGCTAATTTGGGAGCTGCAGCTCGATATGAAGTTGATGACCCAAATCTTGAGCTGTTCAAGTTTGAGTTGCAGGAGATTCTAGTGAGCTATTCTTGTCAGATTTTCTTGGATTGTTTTGAGTCAATATACCAGCAAAGATACAAAAAACCACTGGACTATCAAAGATTTGGTGTGGATGAGCTGGAGCAGCTTTTTGACAAGGTGAGAGACGTTGTGGTCTTGCATGAAGAACCAGTGAGCAAGAAGAAGTTCCTGGCTGCAATTGGTGGCTAGGAGAAATGAGAGTTGCTTGTCTTGTAACGTGTTCACTTACATAGATCAGATAGTTGAGGCATGCCTTATAATTGCATGCTCTCTCATAGTTTTTTCCCCTTATTTTTCATAAAAGATGACGGAGAAGGCTGGATCACATTTATTCTTTTATCATTATGTGTCCTGCATGGATTTGAGTATCTCCATGTATGCCTTGTGCCTCATCGTTGTTACTGATAAAACTACTAATGTGAGATCTGTAATATAATTTCACCAGTTTAGTGCCCGAACACTTCTTTCAACATTCTCACCTGGAAAGTAGAAGCTTTACTTGCTCTTTCATTACATGTTGGCTACATGAGTTGTATTTGATGATTGATCTTATCAATCTATCGAAGTGGAGATACTTTTACTTCAAGCATTTTTGAATGGTTGGCTGCTGTCAAGACTCCGAACCTAGATCCATGTGATTTCGTGCCTCAAACTTTTAACAGCGATACAAAACAGTGCCCCTTGTATTTTACAGTGATTCAAAAGTTGGAAGCTTTTTGTTTGTATAGAAGCTTTCTCAAACCAAAACTATTTCTTTACTCTGGTCCTTAAATAATATGAGACGTTCTGTTTACTACGAAAAACATAAAGAAGAAGCAGCTCAATAAAATGTGTGAAGTGTCCTTGAAGCGATTATTTTGGGAATTCAGGGTTTTTGAGCTGGTGTGAAGTTAATGGAAGATGTGATTAGGAGTCCCATGGTCTCTGAAATTGCATCCCCCAAGACTTGCTGTCGTTTCCTGAAAATGTAGGTGTTGTTGGTTGGGCTAGAGCTTTCATACCCTGAGGAGCTGAGATCACCGCATGATAGACGGAGCTATTATCTGCTCTATTTGTCAACACCTTCTTGAATGTAGTGGTGGCAGTATTCGTCATGTTCAAGAGAACAAGGAACGAAGGATAATTAAGATCAAGGCTAGCATATTCACAAGTAAAATTTGAAGGCCCTGTGATGATTTGGATCAGTTGGCTTGTACAGCTCATCGCACACAGGTAGTTAACGCAATCCTCCGCCTCTATATCATACACTAGGTCAAGGTCCATGGCTTTGTTGGGATTTACATGCCCTGCTCCAAAATCAAGTGGTGTCCCAGCAACTTCAGTGGTCATATCGATGATTCTACCAACTGCGTTACCTGTAACATCAGCAGTTGTCATCAGTGCTGATCGGATGGAAGCAGAACTCCAAGCATGGTGAGAAGCTTTAAGCAATGCAGCTATCCCAGCTACATGGGGACATGACATTGATGTGCCGGAAACAAGAGCATAATCTGTGAGCAAATAACCATCTTCACGCATTGGTGCAAATCCTTTATTATGAACCCAAGCAGCCAGAATATGGTATCCAGGAGATAGTATATCAGGTTTCAAGAGTCCATGGGGATCTTCGATCAGGTCCTCAAGAGGAAAAATATGCCACTTTCGAACTGGCTCAGTACCTAATAACGTTAACCCAAATTTTACTCTAACTGTTGTGTTCGTGGTATTTATGATATAGTTCTTCAGCAAGTCTCCGTCTTTTGTGCTCACTATCACAATCGGCATGTAGACGTAGTCTTGTTGGAGAACTTCTGCATCGTCTTCACTGAGGATAGCCCCATTAGCTCCAGCAATGTCTGGCCCACATCGGAGAGACACTGATGACTCATCATCGTGGTCACAGAAGAGGAACTTTCCTGCAACATCTTTGGGGTCTAAGAAGTTCCAAGCACAAACTTCTTTGCCTCGATTTCCTTGTCTGAAGTATACAGTAATTACAATTTCCTTCTCGCTCGTATGCTTCCATGATCTTTGCCTTGAATTTTTCTATTTCCTCCTCAGTCCACTGTAATCCATGCAACCATATCCAAATGCAGATAAGCTTGCCATAAGTTGGTAAAGGCCTCAATAATATTTATAAGAAAGGTGAGGTCACATGAATTCCTTGCCTTTTCTTGTTTGCATTTCGATTGAGACAGCACACTAACAGCCTGAACACAAAAGAAGTGAATATGGCATTCAGAGCATCTGAACTAAGCGTTTGCCCCAAAATGCACCAATTCTATAAAATATGAAAAGGGCCTTGCCAGAACAAATGTAATTTTTGCACAGGATCGATGTAGATACGGTCAATATTAATGTAGATATGTTATTTTTTATATATATCTAATTGCTCAAATCAAAGTGATGGCACAAGATTTTATTGACATCTTGATCATATCCGAGGAGTGAAGAGGCCGCCTGAGGACAACCCATCACCAGATATTTTGGCATTTGGCCAAAGGAACAAGAAACTGGGACTGCATGCACGACCACACATTGCATAATTTCCAGCACCAAAACTTCCACCAACAATGATGGTTACCTTGGGGACCTGCACAGGTATTTTTATTGGCAAAAGTTCAGGTGTAAATAAATTTTCTTCCCATTATTTCTTCAATTTCTCAGTGGATCATGAGATGTAATGATGGAAAAAGAGAGCTTTGCAATTGTATGAGAGTAGAATGAAATAAGATTAGGTTGAGTGTAAGGAGTAAAACTTTCGTGAGCTGCTAGATCAATTTTACTTTTCAAAGTGAAAACAGAAAAGAAATGCTTGAAGCAAAGCAGCCCGTCTTACAAACCAACGATGAAATATAAAATGTTTATATTTCCCAGCTTTAGTTGTCCAGAAATCCTAAAACATGAAATAAAGAAATGGATGTATAATGAGTACTTTTTCATGCTTAAAAAAACAATGAATAGTTTTACAATTGCCTTTTCTATCTAACTGGTGATATGTATTCTCAGAAGACATTGACTTGACCTGCTGCCAAGTCTGTAAGAGTAGTGCTACAGCTTTCTTGCAAACCATGATTGTTGATCGAGGCAAACAATGATCGCCTCAAACAGAGAGCATACTGGAGGGAGATTGTGGGGAGCCAGTTTCAAGTAAAAAGCTTCTACTACAATACGACCTCGATGTGCTTGAAGAGGAAGCAAGATATCTTCCATCCCCACTCTGAAAAATAGCATCACTCTTGTTTGATTTTTCCTTGCTTGTTCTTCCTCCTCCTTCACTTCCTTCACACTCTTCATCTTCCACAGCTCGCGCAAATTCACTATGCATTGGGTCTGAACTCTCATACAAAATCCTAAGGACTTGCTTGATTGAAGGCCTTGCCCGGCCTTCCTTCTGTGTGCACCATCTCACGATAGTCACAATAGTTTGTAGCTGGTCCAAGTCAAAGGAATCCCTGATGCGTGGATCCACCAACTCCGGTAGCCTTGAATCTGATGCCATGAATATTTGAGACCACTCCACCAAATTCTTGCTCTCCTGTATTGCTCGTCTTGCAGTCACTATCTCCAACAGTACCACACCATAGCTATATATATCACTTTTCTCGGTGAGCTCTTGGGTGACCACATACTCAGGATCCATGTAACCTGAAAATCATTGTGTACTCAGGCCTCTTAGTACAGTGAACTAGCAAATATTTACAGTAGAACACAAATATTGTATTCCCGGACCTGGAGTTCCACGGATATCGGTCTCTACTGGTTCAAAGCATATAGAACCATCTTTTGAAGCATGGGCAAGGCCAAAATCTGCAACCTGGAAAATAAAAATGGTGTGAAGGAGACACTGTAAAAGATAAACCGCTGATAGGTATGACTTTGCAGGACATACTCTTGCAAGAAAAACCCAGTCCTTCAAATTTTTAAATTTTTCGTAGTCTTCAAAATTTTTGAAAATCTGGGTTTTATTAGAAGTACTATCATTCTGAGTGTATAATTGAGAAATACAATATGGGCCATGAAAGAAATAAACTCACAAAAGCAACAAGGCAGTAAATCAATACACTACCTTAGCAACAAAATTTTCATCCAATAAAATGTTGCTTGATTTTATGTCCCTGTGGCACAGAGGTGGATCACAATAAAAGTGGAGGTACTCCTGCAAGTAAGAATAAGAAATGAGGGGGGGGGGGGGGAATAATTCATGTAAATGAGCCAAAGGTCTGAAACCAAACCAATGGTAAGCCACTGTTTCTGTTCATTACCAGAGCATTAGCCACGTCAATTGCAATCTGGATTCTGACCTGCCAACTCAGAGGACTTCCAGGGGCTGCAAACAGGATGTCAAATCTATTCAGAATACAAGGCCGCCAAATGAGTTCCCCCAATATAAGAAACCACTAATTTCTATAACCAATAGAATTTGAATCCATGAATCTTCTGGAGAAAAAATTTTCTTTGTTAAATGAAGGCATGGATTGCAAGTGTGTGTGCACACACCAGAGAGATATTTCTCTTGTGAACAGCACCACAAAAATTTATTTCCAGTGGAACATAAACTAGAAAGGAAGAGTAATGCACCAAATCAAATGGACTAGCAATAGTATAATGAAAATGAAGAGACGTACAATGAAGATGATCCTTTAGGCTTCCATTTGCCATATGCTCATACATGAGGAACCTGCCACGAACAACCAAAGAGTATTTGATTTTGCAGTTAGAGAAACGATAATCCCACACAAAACCAGATGATTAGAAAAAGTTTAAGCAGAGCTTGTGAATGTTCAAATCTGCCCTCGTGTTCATTATATTAAACCCATGAAAAAGTAATGTCATGGCACACATTGAGCACATACACACATCACATTGAAATGACCTCAATTTCCTACTCGTTAATTGATACAAAACATTTAGTAACATTTAAAAAGAACACCACAAGACTGCTTGCACTAAGCCATGGCATACAAACATTTACATGGACCACAAGGAAACACTCATCAAGTCTTAGTTTTGCTTGCAAGATAAGATGGGGCCAATCATAAAATACTTGAACGTAGTGGTAAACTACCTCTCATTCTTTTTTATGCAAAAGCCTCTTAGAGCAACAAGATGGCGGTGGTGCAGTCTAGCGAGTAATTCTATCTCTCTGCAGAACTCCTGTTCTACCTGCTCTGAAACCTTGTTCATCTGCTTCACTGCTGCCACTAACCCATCACTAAATTCAGCTTTATATACAGTTCCAAATCCTCCCTGTCCAATGATTGTATTGAAGTTATCTGTTGCCTTCATTGTCTCCTTGTAGCTGAATTTTCGTAGCATTGATGCAGGCCCTGCAGATGACAGCCACCCCAACCCCAAACAACCCGAAGTTATGAATTAATGAATGAAAATTGCAATTTTAACGAACACCAGCATGAAGATAGCACATAACCAAGAAAACCCAGAATCACACCTTGAAATTTCCTTGAAGGCCTAGGAGGAGGAAAGGCTCTTGAAAAGGTCTTATTTATATTCTCAGATTCCTCTATTTCTCTGTTTTTCCTACGAATAAGAAATATCAAGACTATCAGCATCACAAGGGCAGCTGCTGTGACTGCAATGCCAATAATTGGAACTAATGTCAGATGGTATGGGTGGTGGTTTGCTTTTAGGGGCAGTCCCAGCACAGCTTGGTTCGGGCCAGCAGCTGTTAATGGATTTGGAGGGGCTTCAGGAATGACTGCAGATGGAGGTGGCTCTGAAACACCAAAAAAAAAAAAAAAAATGAGTTAAGTGGTTGGATAACAGAACATAGAACAAGAACTACAGATGAAATCACTTCCCATGATGTGAGACGGTTCAGATAACAGCTTCCTGGCCAAGAAACGACAATTAACTCATAGTAAATATATAATATCCTGTATCTAGAAGGTTATAACATGACAAATAACAGGCTAAGGGTCTGACCGATGCAATATATTGGGAAAATTACTTTGCCCTTTTCCAGGATAATCTCTGTGTATTCTCATTCTTCTTAAAAGAACTGCATTTAACATAGTCCATTTACCCTTTATGTGGAGTTTCTTCCCTAAGTCAATATTTGAACTTCTTATACTTTGATTATCTGAACCATTATCTTCATTTCATAAAATGCAACATTGATTCAAATTTCACACTGTAAATAAACAAAAGAATACAAAAACCAGCACAGGGGTACATACTCGACACAAGCAAGAAATCAGTAAACACATGAAGCAGAAAACTACTCATTACCTAAAGGGATGTTGAGCCCTTGAACTCCGAAGAAACAGCTTGCAATTTCAACTGCTGAAACATCATCAAATTGGCTTGCAAGTGCAATAAAAGTTGCATCGCGGCAGGTACTCAATGTCAGATTATTATCTGTTCCCACCAGATGATGAAGGTATATAATGCCAGCATTTAAACACCTCTTGCAGTCACTTTCTAACAAAAGGGGAAGCCTGCAATTTTGTGCAACGTCCACGAATTTTGGAGACCCCAACATCTGAGTGACAGTTGATCGACCCTTACACTCATAAGTCACTGGAATTTTTGTCCCAAACCCACAAAAAACTGTTGCATCACTTGGAACTCCATACAGTTGCATAGTTTGAGAAATGGAATTAAGACATATATCAGATAGATTCGAGGCAACCCCTAGATTGCTAGTTGCATTTGCATAACGAGCAATGGAAACTGCAATAAACGTATTAATATAGCGGCAGCACTTTCCTCTTCCATCTTTACTAGAGCACATAGAGGCTGCTAAGGTAAAATTTGATCCACTCAGATCTAAGGGGCAATCTGCAGAAGTAGCAGGTGTTGTTGTGAATCAAAATAACCATTTTTCAACAAAAAAAAAGAGAAGAAAGCATCACCAAAAAAATAGACTTTTGATTGTTTACTTGGGAGTTCGAAATAACACAACAATATCTTCAATGTAGACAATCTCTAAATTTTCCAGCATTGTGACAGTATAGCTATAATATGATTATTGGCACTAACCCAGTTACACATAACCATAAAAACAAAACTGCTCATGCAATCCCACGAGTCTCAGGAATCAAACACATTGGAAATGTTCAATAATGTCTAAACAAAACAATTATTCACTAAGAAAAACAATAACACCTCAAAGAATTCAAGCTAGAAACCAAAACCCTCTTCCAAAAGTCCTCCCTTTTCACAAAATAATCACTCGCAGTAAAGAATAAAACAATCAATAAAATGCAAGTAACTTCCTTTCTCAATCCAAACAAAAACACAAATATCAAAAGTTTACATCTTTCTGAAACAGAAAAGAAATGCTAATTAAATGGTACTGACCTGCCATTGTTAAATGCAGAAGCATTGCAATAAATGCAAGTAAACCCAACAACAACAAGGAATATCTATACACCACCATTGCCAAGACCAAGAAGGAAACCTTGAAGCTAGAAAGAGAGAGAAAAGAGAAGGGAGGCCTTAAAAACAGAAGCTGGGTATGTTTGGTGCATTTTAAGAGACTACGCTGTTCATTCACAGAGGGAAGAAGACTGACTGAGGTCTAGAGCGTGACTCGTGTGTAAATACAGTTTAGTGATGTGGCTTTTTGCTATATGGGAAATGGAAAAGGCTAATTTATAATCTTAATGCGCATAATCAAGAAGCGAGTCCATGCCTCCATGGTCACATTGTTCTGGTTCAGGGTCGTGCGTGTTAAGTGGTTAGTGGTTTCACTATGGTCCAGTAAGCGGGCGAGCTATGAAATGGCAGGTTTTGGGAGTTGGGTATAAATTGAGCTGCATTTGTTGTGCCAGTCGTCAATCAATGTGACTGCTTGGACCACGAGAAATCTAGTTCAATTGGAAAAAGTACAGAGTGAAATTTGATGGTAGCTGTTGTTTTCCTTGGATTTTCTCTTGGCAACATAGCCATTTTCAGTTTATTATTTTGGCATGGGCCCCTTTCATATCTGAACCCCATCGCCACGGGTTGTTTGCCCATTTCTACAAGCAAGATGTAATGATAGTTCTTTTTTATGGAAATAGAATAGGATGAACTTAAAAGTGACATTATACTGTGTTCTATTGCTTTAGACTACACTGTATGTAATTCCATGTTATGTGAAGTTATTTTTCTCAGAATAAAACAAGAAGGAAAATCCACCCAAGCTTTTGGAATCATATTTGGACATTGGTATATTCGTCTTAAGGATATGAAAATCTTCAACCAAACAATATTGCGTCCACACTTTGGAAATTCTTGAATTTTGTATGAATAATCACCGGTTCTCTTAAGATAGACCAGGCAGGGACTTGTTTCCTTCTTTAGCATCCAGGTTCGACTCTTTCTGTGCACGTCTGTCACTCCCATGATGTCTTACCTGCCTACTGGGTTTGCAGAGTATTCAGTGGGTCCGGAGATTAGTCGTGGTGCGCTAAATTGACCCAGACAACCCTGGTTATATAAAAAAAAGAATAGACCTGGCGGCATGTGGACTATTGCTTCAAAGTAGTAAGCTCAAAAGACCCACGATTTCTTCTCACAAAATGAGCACGAAGGAAGCAGCAACAGCCCAGAAGCAGGGGTCCTTTTGGAGTTATATATATAAACCTTCCAATATGGACAAAAGGGCAGCTCAATAATGATATATAAACAATTGCCATTACTAATTGCAAGCTCACATAGGCACATACATATATAATATACCGAGCATGTGATGCTCCATTGATAATGATGCTTCATGTTACAACTGTTGTTTTTTTTGTCTGCTGGGGAATGTTGAGGATTTTTTTAAAAGCATTTTAGTAGATAAAGTGACATTTTAATTCAGTTTGGAAAGCTTTGGTGTGAAACGAGTAGGATTATTGGTGCTATTTCAACTTTTTAGCCTTGCAATCCACGCTTAGAATTTTGGCAAGTTCCACTTTTGAGTAGGGTGACGCGAGCATAGCTGTTGCTGCACTCTATCTATCTATCTTATTGCGGGTTTTCTTTAAAAGAAACATTAGCACAATTATCTCAAAATAACACTATCCAAAAATTTTTAATTTCTATTTTATCATACTTTTGAAATGAAATATATTAAATATTATTATTTTTAAATATGATAAGATAATTATCGTGCTTTAAAAATACGATAACTTAACATGTCTTCATGAAATTTAAATTCCTTTTCAAATTAAAAAACACAAATAAATGCAAATCCTTTTTCTTGAAAAATCAACTTTCATAACCTTCACCTCTTTTTTAAAAAAAAAACTCACTAATCACTTGTTTGTTTTTTTTTTAAACACAAAAATAAAATAAAATAAAATTTATCTTAGTCTTTAAGCATCCTATGATGTTTTTCTCTTCATAATCCACTACTATTATTGCCACCTTTGCCCTCGCCGCCCCAGTTTTTTTTCTAGTCTTACAAATAAGGTAAACATACTATATTGCTTTGAATTTGTGTTTGGTTTAGTTGAAATGAAATCATTGTTTAGGGTTTTTTGAATTAGTGATAAATTAGTAATTAATACCATCAATTATGTTGATTTGATATAGTTGAAGATGAAAATAAGTAAAATTAATTATGAAATAATTATTTCAATAAATTATGTGTTGCATTGAATTATAGATAAGTTGCTAAATTTGGTATTTTCTTTAAACCCTTTTGATTTTTTATGAATTTGAATTTGATTTAATGCAATTAAGCACGAAAATATTAATTAGATTTGTATCATAGTTATGTTTAATTTTGATCAATTATGCACTACATTAAATTTTAGGAATTTGTTTTGAATTTGCTATGAATTTTGGCAATTAGAGTTGGAGTAATGCAATTTAGTTAAAATTACATCCAATTGATCGGAATCCGATTTGTTTCTTTTTTTTATATAGAATGTCTTATTACATATTTATGTTATATCATTACAGTGGTACTATTGATTCAAATGTGAGCAGTAGTATCACATACAATAACAAGAGCAGTTTTTGTTAAATGGTAATTTAAGTATGTCATATGCGGAAATGAAAGAAATTATTTCTCATGGACTTGAGTGGAATTATAATGATGTTGATGTTAAAATAACTTGGAGGTGTCAAATTGGTGAACATTAGTATTACCCTGTATCGATTATATGTGATGGCAGTTTCATTGATTCATTCATCTAAAGTGGATTGAATATGATGATATTGTATGTGAGCAGTCAACCAAAATCTTTGTGTGTCCCAACTTCTGGTCAAATATGTATAAGTGTCTCACAATCTACTGGTTCTTCAAAGTCGGTTAATAAAAGAAAAAATAGTTTATTGTCTGATGATTTGCTGCAAGGGATTAATGATATTATGTTTGACAATCCATTCACTAATCAGCAAAGATTGACTATTATTAGCCTTGTGACAATGAAAATGATAAGACATTAGACCCGAATGTGATAGTAAATGTTGATAATGATGTTGATGATGGTGTTGATGATGAGGTAATACCTTCTATTCCTGAATTTGGAGATTCTTCTGGGTCTGCTTTTATTATTTCTCATAATTAGGCACTTAGTCATATAAGTTTGCAATGAGGCTCTAATTTAGAGGTTAGACAAACATTTAGCGGTAAAAATAAATTTGTTAATTCAGTTAAATATTGACACATTGCACATTCGGTTGAATATCAAGTCCAACGGTCAAACTTGACATTTGTTCAATTACAATGTGTGTAAGAGTATTTACATGGAGGATATCACAAAAGGTTGGATTCACTTGAGATAGGAAAATTTAAAGGGCCATGCATATATACCTTGACCTTTATCCAAGAAAATCATCATCTACTCAATGCAAATTTTGTTGCTAATGTTATATCAACCGTTATGATGGATAGTCTTTCAATAACGGTTGCAAACATACAAAATGAGATAAAACTGCATTACAAGTATAAAATATCATATGATAAGTATGAGTTGCAAAACAAAAGGTGTTTGAGCATTTATTTGGTTCATATGAGGAGTCTTTTAAAAAATTATCAAGGTTGTTATTGGCAATAAAAAAATCAAATCCTAGAATAGTTGTGGACTAGATACATAAAGAAAATCTTGATGATAGTACAATGGTTTTTTAGAGAGTATTTTTGGTCATTTGGAGCTTATATGGATCGCTTGTCAATATTGATGGCACACATTTATATGGGCAATATAATGAGAAGTTATTGATTGCAATTTGTTTTAGGCAAATAATAGGATATTCTCGTTGGCTTTTGTAATTGTTAATGAAAAAAATAATTCAAATTGGAGATGACTTTTGCTTTGCTTACAGAGATATGTTATCAATTATAGAACATGTATATGGATAATATCAAATAGACATGCTGGTATAAAGAATGAACTAGTGGAAATTTGGCATGCACCTATAGGATACCATCAATATTGTACCCGATAATTTATTAGAAACTTCAATCATAAATTCAAAAACTCATCTACAAAAAAAGATTTGATGAGGATGTGTTATGAATCATCAAGGCACAAATTTGATTTATAGTACGAAAGAATGTGTAAGTTGGACCTAACATATCAATAATGGCTTAAAAAGAAACCAAAAGAAAAATGGGCACTATGTTACCATGGTGGTCACCGTTATGGTAATATGACAACTAATCTTTTAGAAGCTTTTAATCATATTTTTTTTTTCTAAAAGGTGCCTATGCAATGCCTATTTTAGCTCTAGTGCAATTGACATTTTGCAGATGTAATAGTTATCGGATCAAACAGAGACGTGAAATAAATGATTTTATTTAATGTGGAATAATCCGCCCCAATCAATTTAGGTTAAATTGATAAAAGTAGGGATAGATCAAGAGATCATACTGTAATGTTTTTTTTACTCCGAATAACAGGTTTTTCAAGTCAACATCCCTATTAAATCGGGTGTTGTAAAAGAAGTCAAATAGGCAATCACTTTGAATGATAGAACATGCACATGTGGTTAATGACAGACATTTCAACGTCCATGTTCACGTGTTTTGCATGTTGTGCTGAGAATCACTTAGACTTTACATAATTTGTTGATGGTCATTATATGGTTTAGATTTATAAATTAGTAGATGGCATGACATTCCATCCATTACCAAAGGAGTTAAAATTAAGTGATTAGACATGACCTCAAGTTGACATAGACTCATCTAGATGGAAACTCGAGCATGGTCAACGAATATCTACTCGTTTGCACAATACGATAGATGCAATAGAGGGTCATACATATTATAGATGATACATATGCAATAAAACATGTCATGATATGAAAACATATCCTCTTCAACAATGTATGTATGACAAAAACAAATATAAGTTAAAATATATTATGATATGTTTTGTAAGAATATTAAATTTATCTGATCTCACATTAAACACAGGTACTCTTACATAGAATGTCGCACACACGAGATAAAGGATCTTCTTCTCATTTTAGGTAACCATATTATGACATTGATATTCCCAAATATCATGACTATTTTCATGGAGAGCTTGGGTCACAGTACATGTCTGCAGGGTCCACTGACACTTTCGTCATGTGGTTGCAGGATAGACATTAATTGGATGATGTTTTCATCGAGTTTGTAAGTATATTTAATTTTAATAAATATTTTCATTACTTAACATTAAAGGTATTACATATTTATGTAATTATATTTTAGATTTCTATACAAGATGAGGTTATCATTTATTGTTGAGCATATAAGCAGATGAAACTATATGAGAAGGTTCGGTTGTATAGAGCACATCAAGCTTAACCACGACTTAATCCATACACTAATTGAGCGATGAAGATGTGAGAGACATATATTCCATCTTAGGTATGAGGAGATGACACTGACGCTATTGTTATAACTCATTTTTTGGTTATTCCCTAAAATTTTACCCTTTTCCTTTTAAAATAAAAAAATAAATAATAAATAACAATAGCAGGAAGACTTACATTTAGAAAAAGCAAGTTAGGAGGATTTCAAATATAGAGAAAGATCAATCTACAATTTTAAATGAATTTGGAGCTTAATTGTACCCCGTTGTGCTCAAAACTAAAGAGACAATATAGATTCAAGATCAAATTAAATAATTATTGGACAAATCTGCATAAAAATTAAGTCTAAAGACATAATTAAATTTTTAATAGGCCAATTTGATTTAATCATGGGTCAAATTAAAAGTTTAATTATATTCAAGAATTAATTTGGGTCCAATTAAATGATTTATTTAGGTGTAAGGACTTAATTATACTTTAATTAAGGGTTAAAATTAAGAAAATTAAAAGTTTGGGGTCAATTAAGGGCTAAATTGAAGAAATTCATAACCAAAGATCATTTTGCAAAAGTTTGGTTGTCATCATAGATCGACGTCTTTTGCATAAATTGAAAAGGTGGCTTTAGCAATCTATTTTGACAGACTATGATGACACATTTGAACCAACGATTGGGATCATTCTAGTTCGAATCAAGGGTCAAGATTTGACACTAGTAAAGACAACATGTACGGTGTATGGCTGGTGGTGATAATGACTGCGGAGGCATGGCGGTGGAAGAGGAGAAAGAGGTGGCTGAGAGGGGAGAAAAAAAACTAGGAAAATAGCTGATTTTTTCCCAACTTTGACCTTCAATTTCTTTATGCTCAATGCTTGGAATGGACAAATAACTCACATCGTTGCTAGACCGGGCTAGCAACCATATGAGTTGTGGGCTGGACCCGTTCTAGCCTAGTCCATAAGGATGGGTCGGTCCAGCTTAAAAAAAGGGTTGTGAGGCCATCAGTCGACCTAACCTAGCCGGGTTAGACCCGTTTCAGCCCAGCCTAGATAGATGGGCCGGGTCCAGCCCATATAATAATAATAATACAATAATACATAATAATATTAAAATATTTTAAAAAAATAAAGAAATTTGTTTTCAAATTTTCCAAAGGTTAAATATTTGTGGGCTCTTCGCATGTTTTTCCAACTATTTTGAATAATATCGAGCTATATATTTACACTGTAAGATACAAATCCGGTATTAAAATACCCAATTTTCTTTGAAACTTTTCTTATTTTTTTAAATTCAAAAAAATTCAAAATTTTTTAAATTAATTCCCTCTTGATAAAAAAACAGAAAATTATTTTGTTTTCGTGCATACGATCAAATCCTAAAAGTTTTCCAAGCATATTTTTTTATATAAAAAACAAAAATACATCTTTCTCATGTTTTCAAATGCTAAAATGGATATCGTGACTAGTTTATATTTATCCGTTAGGGTTTAATCAAAGTTTCAAAAACCCTTCACCAATCATTTTGTTCACTTTATATTTAAAATATTAGGGTTTAGTTGTAGAATTTAATATTTGAGGGTGTAAAACTAGATAATAGAGTATACCCTCATATATATAACAAATACAATGCTAAAATTTAGACCTTATAATGGTTAGGATTTAACAGGATAAGGTAGAGACTTCCTCACGAATAGAGATCTACCTTGAACCTTAGACGAGACCAACAAATAAAAACTTAACCTAGAAAAACAATCAAACAACAATGCAGCTTACCTCAGGTAGGGTGCACTAGGGGTGATGCATTTTCTTCTTGCACAACCAGTCCCTTACCCAGACTTTTTCAGACCATAGGTGATGTGGATCAGCCTACAAAAACCAGCAATGACCTACTACATGTTCCAAATGGATCAATGACTCAGTTCAAGAAAAAGGCATTGAATGCATTGGTTTTGAAGGTTTTGATCAAGTCAGATTTGAAGGGGCCATTGGAGTATCAAGAGGATGATGTAGATCAGTTGAAAAACACCAATAAGGACCCATTACATGTTCCAAATGGGCCAATGACATGGTCCAATACAAAGGCATTGAAAGAGACATTGAATATATTAGTTTTGAAGGTTTTGACCAAGTCAGATTTGAAGGGTCCATTGGAGTATCAGAAGGCGGTCTTAATACATCTTATCAATGTGCAAAAGGAGCCCAATCCAACTTTATTTGGGTCATGAGGTTTTGATAACAAAGCTGTCAATTTTCCAAACTTTTGGCCAACCTTGTGTTTATGATGTTTTTATATGTTTTGTGGATTCCTAATTAGTTTTGGACTTCCTATTATGAATGAGAAAATTAATTATTTCTTTTAAGTATTAGGATTTATTATTTTATTTATTTCCTTGTTAGGTGAGGAGAAAACATAGCAAAGAAAATAAAAGAATCTAAGCAAACTTAGAAAACAAAGTGGCAACAAAGCTTCCTAATTATGCAAGGAGATTATTCTTTCTAGTATTAGAAGGATCCTAAGAGGTAGCAAAAGAAGGGAATTAATACCAACAATTACTTTCCTTTCAAAAGAAGAAAAAAAGAACATAAGTCTGAGATCAAAATCCTACTACAACTTCAAAACAACATGGGCGACTACCTTTTCTTTAGTTTCTAGGATTAATGGGTTGCATAGAATGTTATATATAAGCCTTAAATCAGTTCTATAATATTTTTTTTCCTTCTCTTCTTCCCATAGCAAAACAAGGATTTAATATTATAAACTTTATTTTAATTTGTTAGCTACATCTTAAAGCTTGTTTGAGTTTAATTAATACTTCTTCTTTTTTTCCAGCTAGGATCCAAGACTTGTTTGGATCAGGTTATGAACTTTTTAGTTTAAGGTTTTTGGGTTAATTTTGTAAGTGAGCCTAATCAGTTTGCTAGAGTAGATCCATAAAGGTTAATTTCTTCAAGAACTATTTAAATACATGTAACCTAAATTTCAGCAGTCATGATGAATAACACTTCTAAATTTTTTAGTTTTAATGTGTGAGAGTGATTCTTGCATTCTTCAATTCTTAAAACGAATTGAATCTGCTTATAAATACTAACTGGTTTTATAGTGTCATTCGACTTCATTCTAATAATGTTAGTGCCTTGGAGCAGGTTTTCATTGTGTCACACTCCTGTCAAACCTACTTTGGTTTTCCAGGATCATATCACAATTTTGATTATGGGTTGCATAACCATGTGATCATGAGGTTCACATCAATAGATTTTCTAGTAACCATAATACTAGGTGGTGACTCATTAACCTTATAATAATAACTTTATGATTATACCTAAAACCATTTCCTTTCAACCATCTCAGGAGACAAACCTGCCATTTTTTATGCTGCATGGGGCACGATAACTACAATACGTTACAATTTTACTTGGACTTTTCATTGATGGACAAACGGTCACATCTACTAGTATGCATAATTGGATTGTGTTATACGATGGTGCATTTGGATTGTTACCCTCTTTTTTAAAATTGAAAATGGGTAGCATATGTCTTAAATATATTGATGTGATATTTACCACACCATTAAATGATGTTAACAATGAGGTGTTGTTGAAGTATCCATTAAATTATGATTTAAATGTATTGATTATTTGTTAAGTATATATGAATTGACATGATAATTTTAATGTGTTATATAGATATATCAGAATATATATATTGCATTTGTTTGGTAGTGTATTATTCAGAGACCTCACGGGAAGATATGTGCCTTTAATTGATCTAACGTTGCTAGATGATTTTGACATTAGTCCCACATATACCTGAGGATTTGTTGTATTGGCATATCTATACAGACATCTATGTCTTGCATTTGGGGGATGCTTGCTACTTTTACAAGTATGAATCGAAGAATCCAAAATAACTATTAACATTTTAAATATTTATTGTTAACACGAAATAAATAACTCATTTGTTTATTAATAACAGAATGGTCTTAAAAGCATATTTATGTGAGCCCACCCTAAATGCTTAGATTGCCACTTATAACTATCCAAATTATGAGAATTACACTTCAGCTCCCACTAGGATGGTATTACAATTTTTTTTTTGCAATTATATGCGTAAATATTGTCTAATTGTAAATTTAAAAATGCAATTAAATTAACATATTTGTAATGTTAGGTGGTGTACTAGTAGAGTATTCGATAATAATCCAACACATGTGTTGTTATTTTATCGGAGCGAGCTAGATAGGCAACAACCTATCCAAGTATTTTTTTTGAACCTTTTATTTTAAAAAACTTAACTTCACTGAATTATTGTTTTTTAATATTTTAGAAACTTATCTTCAACATATCATGTAAACACCTTATAAGGATAAAATATTGACAGTTGATCCGACTATTTGCATTAGCGGATGGATATATGGACATCGGTTGTACTGTTTATATTTTTAAAGATGGTTAAGCTATATTGCCAGATTGAGTAATGTGACAATTCAACTACAGATAATACATTTTAGTTGACATTGATATGAGTGATGCATTGTATGTCATAAATCATTAGGGTAAAAATGATAATTATGACTAATTAAGCTGCTATAAAGCTTATGTATCATAGAGGAATGCACGAAGGAATAAGATATTTACAGAGATGCATGTTGTGATTACAGAGAAATAGTATGTAATTTGGTACATGAGTATCACATGTCAGGTCATTACACTGAATCTCAAACAAGTTCCTCCACCTACATATATAAAATATGAGCAACATGCTTAGTGGATTCAAGATACCATAAGTAATCAAATCTTTTTAGAATTAATATATGTTAATGAATGTGTTTTATTTTTTGATATTTTAATTTAACATTACTATTTTATTAATATTAGGCTGACTTGTTGCTATAAGAGGGTCGAGAGGTCGTATTTGTGCTTCATAATATTGATGAAAAACATAAAGAATACACCTATGCGTCTTAGCGGTTCAATATTTTCCGCAACGGACTTGATAACTTTGGAGATAGGTTAACTATTGAGGATGCAGTGGCAGATGACGAGACCACTCAGGTAGGAGCATAATGTAATCGAGCTATTGATAAACCTAGATCATCCAGTAAAAGACATAGACATAGCTAGATAGATGGGTTATATTGATAGTTTTTGGATTTAAATTATTAGAATTTTATATTATTTAAATATTTCATATTCCTTTTACATGCGTGTGTGTGCTTATTTATTTGCATTCCTGAGACTACCTAATTACAAAATATGAGAATTTGTTATGTTTGGTTATTATGGTTATTTACAGGTATTTTTAAACTGGATACAATTTTGGATATAATTCCTAAATAGAGAAAACTCGGCCCAAATTTTATTAAAATAAAAAATTTTCTTACTATATGAAACCATTAACTAAATTAAATGTAAGATTAATAAACTAAATAATAAATATCATAAGAACCATTTTTTGTAAGATTTAGATGTAAGGGAATTTTGTTGTTGGATTTTTATGGAATGATTGGGAGGCTACTGGAATTTAATTGATGTCGTCATTCAGAACTACAATATTTAACTCACATCATAGTTATGAAACTTGATATCAAATAATAGTCACGTTTTATAAACGTGACATAAATTATATGTCGCGTTTCTAAATTGTGACATAAATTAAATTCCATAGTTATGAACCACAATATTCAAAAGTGTGCTGTTTCACCAAATTTTTTTGCTATTGTGTTAATTCGCCTATTCTTTTTTACTTTATATGCTAATTAACCTATATACCCCTAATTGTGTGAAAGGAAAGGGTAATTTGATTTCACGGAGAACTGTTTTACACTAGCATTGGAGGTTTGAAACATGACATTTATAAAACTTTAACCTCAATTGTTTTTATAAAAAAATCTCTCTTTCCTGTCACCTAAACCGGTTTAGTTGACAAAACTAGAGGAGTAGATAAGGTGTTGATGCTATTACTTCTTTTATGTTGGATAAACATGATGTTTCAGTTAACTTGACGAAGATGGGTACACGACCCAATTTGTTGTTTAGGTTTTGCAAATTCTACCATACAGCAGTCGTCACGCCTTAGCCCAACATTAATTTCTTTTCTTTTCCTGTTAAAAAAAGATCATCATTCCTTCGATTATTGTTTTGTATTCAACAACCGACTAGATAGGAGTAAATAAATGTATATAGAAAAATCCAAAAATAAATAAATTAATAGGAAATATTTTTAATTGTGATTTGTGAATGATATTTAGTGCCTATATTTTATAAAACATTCAAATTGAGTTCCTCTACTTTATTTCTTTATTTGATTTTTTTCTTATTTCTTAAAAATAATTGATCAAATACCTCTATTTTGAGATTATATTTCTTAAGAGCATTGTGATTTCACATTGTTACTGAAATAGATATACTTGATTGATATTTTTCTAAAGTAGAAGAACTCGAATTCAAATATAGGAACTCAAATAAAGTTTTATAATACGTTATGGTTTTCTTTTTGTTTTATATCAACGATGTGCAACGTGAACAAGTCTTGTTGACATTAAGAATAAACAAAAATTATGTAAGACAATGGATTACACATGTTATACAATCCAATATCTAATGATTGAGCCAGCTCCAGTGAACAAGAAAAAAAAAATCTTGTTATAAGCTATAATTGAATATTAAATAAATGGGTTATGAAGAGAATCGTTTGCCTAAGTAGGCAAACTGCAATGTACTTCAATTTCTCTTAGCTTTTGTCTGCTTGTTTTCTTTGATCCTCATATCTGATATCTCTTATTAGTATCACTGTTACCTTCCTATTTGTTTGCTCGGATGCTACTTGGGCCCATATGGCCTCCTTCTTCATTGGTGTTTAGATGACAAAATAGGTAAAGTTCTGTAGCCCATCATTTTGTTTTCCTAGTTTGTCCTTGTTTCTCAGTTGGTTAGTAAAGTTAGATGAGACAGTGGTAATTAATGATCACCTCAAGGTGCATGCCAATTTTTATTTTTATTTTGGAAACTAACACAATTTCAAAAAAGTTAAGAAGAAAAATGATATATTTTTTAAAAGTTTTGGGAAAATGGCATAGATTCTACATAATCGCAATTCTGAATCGTGGTTTTTAAAGAACTACTATTCAGAATACCATTTTATATAAAAATCGCTATTTTGAATCACAATTGTTAAAGAACCATTATTCACAATAGCAGTTCTTTAATAACCATGATTTAGAATAGCAGTTTCATAAGAAAACTGTAATTCTGAATCGCGAGTACGATGTATATATAAGCACAACTCTTTTTCTCCATCATTACCGCTCCTAAAAGAAAAAAACCCTAGAACCTGAAAAAACCCCAATAGAAAAGAACATTCAAATCGCCTAAAACACTGTCCAATCCTCCATCCAAATACCAAAATCATCTTCTCCTTGTCTCCATGAGTATTTCTATCATTTTTTGTTGTGAACCGCCGACCAAGCTTATGTGTCCATCCAAACCGTTGTCACCACCACTACTAGCCATCTACACATCATAAAAGCAAGGTAAAACATTTGCATTGTCTATTTGTTTGATGAGTCTAATTATTGAGTTAATAAATTTTATGTTTTGATTTAATTTGGTATTTGTGTTGTGTTTGATAATTAGGAATTTGTATTATGTTTGATAATTAGATTATTTTAGGTTTTGAATGTTGCAATTATCTGTTGTTAATACAATTAATGTTATTTATGGAATTAATTAGACTTGAAACAGAGAAATTAGGGTTTAAATTGATTATTGGGTTAGTTGTCATATTTAGTTATATTGTTTGAATTGATATAAATTTTATTTTGATTGATGTAATTTGATAGGCTTTTAATCAATTGATTTTATTAATAAAATTATGGTCGAAATTGTAGCAACTTCAGTTTGCGTTGAATGTTTGTATAAATTATTGTAATTGTAGATTCTATTGAATTGAGATCATTTCCTTTTTAATTGATATTCAATTGTTGTAATTTAATTTTTAATTGTAAAAATTATTCAATTGATAAGTTGTAATGATTATTTTTATTTTATAGAATATGTCTTCAAACTTCTTTATGTTGTGTCATTATAATGATACTGTTGTTCCTGATACGAATAATAATATCACTTATATTGGTAGAAGTACTGTGTTTTTGAATGGTACTTGAAGCATGTCATTTAAAGATACGAAAAACGTTATATGTGGAATACTTGAGTTGAATTATAATGATGTTGGAATAGATATCACTTAGAGGTTGGATAGTTGCTACATGATGGTCGACGTGCTGCGACTGATCTTCATGATCTTGATGATGATGATGATCTTGCTCGTTATTATGCATCTTCTTGGCTCGATACATGTCGTACTACACTTAACCTGTTAGAAGAGACATTAAACCTAAATGATGTTGTCTCGAAGGATGAGACCACATAGATAGATGGAAGTCGTATTATTGATGAATCTAGTCCATCCACTTGTCATCACAGAAGACATAGATAGGCTCGGTTGTATTATTATGTTGTGTATAACTATGTTGTGTTATTTTTCTTGTTAAGAGTTATTTTTATTATTTCTAGTTTTGTTATATTATTTTTGTTAATTGTTATGTTGATTTTAAAATTATCTTACATATCATGTGTATTCATACTTGATTTATATAAGCATGATTTAATACCGTCAAAAAATAGATAAACATGTGAACAAGTTGTTTACAATTTCAAATCATCCGTTAATAACTTAAAAAAATACAAAAACAAAAACAATGTTTAAAAAACACACACATTAATTTGGGATTATAATTAACAAATAAAAATGATATTAAAATATCACACTTTTAATTATAAATTGAAGATTTGACAATTTATTGACTTGTTTGACTTTAGTTGTGGTGGTTTAAACTTAATTTTTTATGAAAATTAAGTGTGAGACATAATTATTATTTTTATTAGCGATTATTTAGTAGTTGTAAACAACTGCTAATAGTAATAAAAGTTGTTTAATAAAACATTAATAAAAATAGCAGTTATTTACAAAAGCTATCACTATTAACATTATTAATAAAACCATGTTCAGTCGTTCCCATCTGTCAAGGCTCGAACCACGAGCATCATTAGCAACAATACTTGCCATGAATGCTTGGCTTCTAGTGAGGTGATGTACTGCATCCACCTGTATATTCATGAGACACTGGTCCTAAAGTAGAGGACCATTAGGCACTCGCTTCTGCCTTTGTTGCTTAAAGCAGCTTTTGAAGGCCCACCTACAATATTCAAATTTCTTCCAACTCATCTAACGGACTGTTTTTTTTTTTTTTAATACTTTTAAAAAGTTTATTTTTTGTTTTAAATTAATATTTTATTATTATTTTCAGATACTTTAACGTCTTAATATTAAAAATAATTTTTTAAAAATAAAAAAATTATTTTAATATATTTTAAAACAAAAATTACTTTAAAACACAATCATCCTAAACGATACCCATTGCAAAATTAAAAAAAAAAAAAGCAGAAAGCGTATTAAAGTGACCAAAAGTTGCATCCGTAAGATGACTAAGACTAGATTTATTTATTTTTTATTTATTTTTTTATATTTTAAAAAAATTATTTTTTTAATTTAAAATTATTTTTTAAAAAATATTTTAATGTGTTAATATTAAAAATAATTTTTAAAAAATTAAAAAATATTATTTTAATATATTTACAATTTTTTTTATTAAAAAACAACAATTAAAATTATCTCAAACACGTTAAGAATGGGAAAGCTTTCTTGGGTGGTATAAATAGCTACATTTTTAATATTCAATATTTAATTTTTCTTCACATTTTTATTTAAAAACTAGAAAGAATTCATAAAAAAAATCTACAGGCATTTATTAGTCCTTAATGTTTTCCAGCCCCCACAACTCCCATCTTCTTCATGCCTCCCTCCTCAAACATCATAATTGCTCACCATACGCTTCTTTCCAACTTCCATTGTTTTATTAATGTTGTGTCTTCAAGCCAGCATTAGACAAAACACACCCAAACCACCAATAATGCAATTGCAGGCAAGCAGTTAGCAGCCCTATTGTTCTGCTCTCTTTTCCTTCTCATATTCTTCTGCTTTCATTGAAACTAACTCTCTACTTTCAATCACAGAGATCCATCCTCATTGCCTCTCTTTTCACCTCAGCTTTTCTCCTCGGTTTCTCCACTGCTCTCAAGGTGGGCTTTCATCGAAACTCTTTTCTCGATCTTCTTCGTTAATCTTTTATTCTCCCAGTCATGTTTTCTCTCCTCTAATTATGACCAGGAGGGGCAAACGTGTGTGGTAGACAGCAACTGCAACTCAGGTCTCCACTGTGAGACTTGTGTAGCAAATGGAAATGTAAGACCACGTTGCACCAGAATCCAACCCTTAATTCCTACTTCAAAGGTCAGTACAAATTCATTGATTCCCATATCAATTCTGAACTTACGTGTGTGCGTCCTAAACATGGGCAGTTAAACGCGTGTGTGCATTGGCTTATGTTCTTGTGTTTGATTCCATTAGGAGAAGGGATTGCCGTTTAATCAGTATACGTGGCTAACAACTCACAACTCGTTTGCCAAGCTGGGAGATAGGTCTGCAACAGGGTCCATTATTCTAGCTCCCACGAATCAGCAAGACACGGTTACAAGTCAGCTTAATGTATGTTGTTTTCTTTCCCTGATATCTGTTTGGTTACTGAGAAAATCTTGAAAGAAAAAAACCAAGTCTTCACATGAAACACGGATCCTGGGTGATATTGTTGCTTGCCGTACGAATGTTGGGTCCAGTTGCTTTAAAGTAAAGCTTTGATGTAAAAGAAAGAAAACGGCAACACTTTGGATTGCTTTTTTACTAAAAGCTGTGAAGCTTTGATATATTGGTCGAAAGTCCAAAATGTCCTTGGAGCATCAAAGCATAAAGCGTGAAGCGCGAGTAGTCTTGATTAGGCGTCGCCGTTTTATCTCTATGGTTTACCATCTATTACTATTTATATATTTAATTACTTATTCCGCTGCAAGTCAGAGGCTCTGAGGAGGGGCCATATTGACCCCATTTGAGCTACATGCCCATTGCCCTATCTATTTATTTATTTATTTATTTATTTATGGTTTAAACATTGGAGTTAGCTTAACTAAAACCAAGGAGCAAAAGACACAGTATCAAGCATCAAGTGTATTTTATAATGTGCGAATCCTCACTGAAAAACTGATTTTACTTTTTGGTGGGCAAAATAGTATGGATCTAGGGGTATGATGACATTAGTCATTACTTTAAAAGAAGGGGCTAGACAGTAATTCTGTGTTTTTTTCTTGACAATGTGATTACTTAATTGCTCGTGGAAGATTAAAAAAAATCACTTAGGTCAAGAGATTTTTAAGTCTTTGATTTTATTTTTAAACAAGTAAATTACTTTATTATCCTTGAAAATTAAAAACAAATGACTTTGATTTAAGGGCTTCTTTGTCATTTACATGTGGTCATTTGATAGTTATTGTGTGTCCTTGAGGGTAGTAGGGTGATTTGGTAAATAAGGAAATTAAAAAAAAATACACAAAATAGTGTCAGCCGCCTTCAGATGACACGTGCGGCGCTGTCCGGTGGCCAAAACCGTGATTCTAGGGCGGCTTTCAAAGCGTCTTGGCGTCCCCTCATGAATCAGCAACACGTGTAGCACTATGGCGGCCGATGTGGTGTGTATGACCTTTTGTTTTCTTTTTTCTTTTTCCCTCTCTCCTACTTGATTTTCGTGCTTGAATTAAAAAATCAAATTAGCCCCTAAAGTTTGTTGTTCTTAAAATTTCATCCCTATTCTCTTTATTACAATTTTTAAAATTTAGAATACTTTATGAAATTAAGGGGTTTTTTCAATTTCATCCTTGTTCTCTTTGTTGCAATTTTTTTTTAATTTAGAATAGTTTATTAAATTAAGAATTGTTTTCAATTTCATCCACAATTGATTCATCTATCAGATTTAGTTTTTATTTTTTTTTATTATTTTTTTTAGATAGTTTTTTTTCTGTCAAATCTAATTCTTTTTTTTTTTCTGTTGTAAATTTTTGACCTTGCAAGATGTTTTTAGATTAATGTTTTATTATTATTATTTCATCTTCCAACATTTAATTAGATGAGTGTTTAGCTTCTTAGTTGAGTTCGTGTCTAAATTTAATGGTTTGTGGGTTTAAAAGATTAACCCCGATTTACGAAGTTGACACAAGTTTCTTTGGTTTTTTTTTTTCCATCCCACAACATTTTGTTATTTTTTAACTAACTTTCTGTGGTATTTTTTTAATCATTTTGAAAATAACAAAGGATGTCTTGTTTTTTTTTTTTCTTTATTGAATTTAGCTTTTTGAAGGAATTTTATTTTTAAATAGAATTAAATTGATTGATTTTATCCTCCAACAATTATATTTTTAGGTATTGAACTCTTAGATTGAGCTTGGGTTGAGAATTTAATGAATTGTGGATTTGAGAGTTTAATTCGGGTTTATAAGGTTCACTCGTGCTTACTTGTTTTTTTTCTTTGTTTTTAAGCTTTTTTCATATTTCATCCTCTAACATTATTTTTTATTCTTTCTATATGATTTATCTTTCTTTTTAAAATAACAAAGGTTGCCTTGAGTTTTTTTTTTCAATTTTTGTTAAATTTCACTTCTTTAAAAAGAATTTTATTTTTTAATCCTCTGACATTTGATTTGAGGCAATACCTGAAGGAATTTGTTTTTTTTAATTATTTTTTTTAAATTGGTATTCTTTGTTTTCTTACCTTTTGTTTCAATAAAGTTATCTTGATATCATATCTCGAGTCATGGATTCAATAGGTTTACCAGGTTTAACTTAGTCATCAATTTGTTTCTAATAAGTCTTTTTTTATCTCGAGTCAATAATCAAAATCTTAGATTTTTTTTGAAAAATAAATTTACATCTTCCTTATATCTTTTCTACAATTAAAAAATGATAGGCCTGTGGAATAACACGAATCACTTATCTAGTATAAACTATTTTATCTGGGTATAATCAGAATGACTACAATAGCAATACTTCATTAATGTTCGACAACTTTAACTTGTGAAAAATTTAAATATTTATATTTTATCCATTAAATTTTGGGTATCTATTTGGATATTCATTGTCCAACTATTATTTATTACTCAACAAAAACTAAAAATATATATAAATGTATATCTCAGGTTATATTTGGATTGGATTTCGAATAGAATTTGACAATATTCATATCTTATTCATTACTTTCTACCTACTGCATTTTGTCCCGGGATGAATTAGGTGTCTATTGACTCCTATCATCATGTCTGATCTCATTTTCGTATAAGAAACAAAGGGAATTTGTGCAGGATGTCATGGAATCGTGAGGAAGCCTCCATGATGTCGCATTGAAATGGCCCCTTCAATGGTCATTTTTAAAATATACGTGTACTTCTTTGTTCACGTGATTCGTAAGTTAATGGTGAGGTAAACAATTGGTCTTGACTTCAAAGTCCGCTGGAACAGGTTTAGTCTATGCTAATAAAAAGCAGAGGGATCTCAGTTTGGTCATGACCCTCTAATAAGAACTTAGCTTAGGGGGGTGAAATAATAATGGTGATGGTGCTTTGCATTTGGTCAATGTGCTCTGATGCAGCAGTTGCTCATAGCTATTGTCCAGCAGATGTGTGTGTTACGAAACAGATGAGTAAATAAAACAAGAACTCTTCATAATATATTCCTAATTCCTTTAGTAGACAGGACAACAGATGCTCAAAAGTAAATGAATTATACAAGAAGAGAACTGTGGCTCACATTGATTTTTGATTATCAAATAATTATGTAATTTCAAATTAATGTGGCCATTAATTCAAATAATTGGATATTCGAAGTCACAGAGGAATTATTATAATAAAGAGGTGTTTTAGTTTGTCAGGCAATTGCTTAACTGATGCTGATTTTGATTTTCTTTCTTTCTTTCTTTTTCTCTGAGGAACTGATCTATTATGCTGTTGTTGATTATGGTTTTCTTTTTTTTTAAGAAAACAAAACTAAAGTATACTTAAAAAGTGGTTTTCTCTTGCAGAACGGCATTAGAGGATTCATGCTTGATATGTATGACTTCCAGAATGACATTTGGTTGTGTCACTCCTTTGGAGGAAACTGCTACAACTTCACAGCTTTCGTAAGTTTCCACAAGATTCTCGGGCACCACATAAAAGACATTCCATTCATCTCACATAGTTGTCTAGTACACAAAACTACTTAAACTTTAATGAACAATCTTTAGTTTTCTGGTTTCTTGTAGCAACATTATTACAACAGCTAAATCTATATTCAGATTTTGAAAAAAATGAGATCAAGCTTTTCATTGGATTTTGGATATAGTGCCTGACCATTTATAGTTACTTGTTTTACCTCCAAATCCAGCAACCAGCCATTAATGTTCTGAAAGAGATTCAAGCATTTCTTGAAGCCAACCCATCAGAAATTATAACCATTTTCATCGAGGACTATGTCACATCACCAAGAGGCTTGACTAAAGTGTTTGATGCTGCTGGCCTGAGGAAATACTGGTATCCTGTATCTCGGATGCCAAAAAATGGTGGCAAGTGGCCAACAGTTGATGATATGGTCCAGAAGAATCAGCGTTTAGTGGTTTTCACTTCAAAGTCCGCTAAGGAGGCCTCTGAAGGAATTGCCTATGAATGGAGATATATTGTAGAAAACCAATGTGAGCCCTATTGTTATTATTATCCTGAATCTAGAACAATTCAATGGCTAGAGAGAACAGATTAACCCTTATGGATGTGGAAATTGCAGATGGGGATGGTGGAATGATTGCTGGTTCATGTCCAAACCGTGCGGAATCACCTGCCCTGGACACGACATCAAGGTCACTAGTTTTAGTAAACCATTTTCCTGACAGGCCAGATATAACACAAGCCTGCAAGCATAATTCTGCTCCCTTGATGGCTATGGTTAACACATGTTATCAGGCTGCGGGTAATCGGTGGCCTAACTTCATTGCAGTTGATTTTTACAAGGTATGTGCACTTCACTTTATCATTCATAATCTGTAAAAATACATGAAGATAGCAAAGCCCAGTTTTTAGCCATGATCAATTTTCATATGCGCATTTCAGAGGAGTGATGGTGGGGGAGCCCCAGCTGCTGTCGATGTCTCAAATGGTCATCTAGTTTGCGGATGCGGAAATATTGCCACTTGCAAGGTCCGCTTCAATCTACATCCATTTATTGCAGGTTCAGCTTTTTGACATTGATTTGATAAAAAAAAAAAAAAAACTGACTGGCATCTCTTTTATTTGCAGCCAAATATGACCTTCGGTGCATGTAACCTACCTGAGCCTAGCATCACCCCGGCTCCCGGAACTGTAGCAAATGATTCCAGCTTCGCAAATTTTGAAAAAAGACCAGTTCAAGGAAGGTGGTTGCCTGGGACAGTTCTAGTGGCCCTATTCTTATCATTGTCAATTTAAATTAGGTACCTGTCTGTCTTCTTCGGATGCTCTGACGACAGGAAAGATATGCCTTTCTAACCAATAGTAACCTGTACGCAATGGGATTTATGTGCTAAAAAAGTAGGATATTCTGTTGTTCTACATTTGTTTATTTGGACTCAACACTAGCTCAACTGTTAGGGTTTTATTGAACAAATCTGATGTGCATTATCCTTCCATACCGAAACAGAGAATTGTTTCCACTGATCGAATGTGAGTATAAAATCTATAACCATCGATGCTGGCTATTCTCTGCAATGGGGATGTGTTTTTGAAATAAAAATAAAAATGACATTCATTTGATTGTATTGTGGTGAACTTGTGATTAGGAAATAAACCTTCCAAGACTGAATTTTTTCTATGGACTCCATCAAGACTTTTAATCCCTTGGTTTCATACAAGCTCCATGCCTAGCACACCAGTAAGCACAGGCATTCCCCTCTCTACGTACATGCTTGAAGATCAACTCCCAAGGGCCATCCTCTTAACTAGAGAATAATATTATGCTCTCTTTCGGAAATCGCCTATATTATATTGGGTTTGGATTAGTTCTGATGAACGCCTGAGAAGCACTCATTTTGTGGGTTGATCCACGGGCCCACTCCAACACGCACTGAATTGCAACTTTTCCGAAGCAGACCGCTGAACTTTTTAGGCGTAACGTCACCGAGATTAGCTTATAACCCCCCAAAAGAGGGTGGTTCGGCTGCTTCTCCTCCCAAGAGACTGAATATCCCCTCTCTTTTTTTCATTTTGAGGGTAACTTGGGAGTCTCTACAATGTTTAAAAAAGTGAAAGAGTCACCTCAGTTGTACCTTTAAACGAAGTGTGATTCATAGGGCGGTGCAGTAGAGTTTGAGTTAAGCACCGAATCCTCTTGGCACCCTGATCAACCCCCATAACCCTACTTCTCAAGGTTACCTGCCTTTTTCCTCCAGCTAGGTAACCTATTTGGAGACAAACATAAATGTTATATGATAGAGTAGCTAAAACCATGATTTAAAAGGATTGTTATGAAAAATTGAATGTTGTTCTTGCTGACTTATTGTTTTCTATAAGTGGATTAAACATAAATGTTATTTTTTTTTAATTTTTTTATTGTGTTCTAATTTTTTGAGTTGTCCTATACTTCATTTTCAATCACTAATAAGTTCATTACCATTATTTTTCATATGAAATTCATATCAAAATACATATCAATCATCAAAACTCATTTCAATTTATATCCACATGCATATAATTTTATTCATACACATATTAATTCAACAAACCCTTAAATTATCATAAATCCTAATATTTTCAATAGCTAATTATTAGCCACGTGGTATTCAGTGTTCGCAATGTTGGGGCCTGAAATAACTGCCTTTTTTATTGGCCATCAAATGCAAAATGGACTCTTTCGTATAGTACTCGGCCTAATTTCATAAAAGCATGGGCTAGTTTACAAGCCTATAGCGATCAGATTATTGGACCTTAACCCCTAAGTGGCAAGAAACACACGTCTATATATCATCTTCTTCAAGAATAAAATGGAAGAAAAGGGAGGGGGGATCTGGCATCCTTGGTGAAGGAGCCCAAGAGGTGACTGTGCCAAGATCATGGGCACTCAACTATAAACAAATATTTCTGTGGGCGGTTTGTGCATGGCTCAAGGCACCACGGTTCTTTAGTTTATGCCATCCAAGGTTTAATGACATGTTAATTAACATATATTAAGCTTAACTCGAAATATTTCTGATCAAGCTCTCTAATCAAAGCAATTAGCCGCCTCCTATTACTGTCATCTGTATATTTAGAAAACGGAAGATACGATTTGTAGGTAGATAGGGGAATCAAGGTAAAGTGTGTCTTATGGCTGGGGAATAAATGGCATATTCCGAACATCTTCTTTATCTTGTATTTTGATCGAATGAAAGTTAAATTTTATATACAGAGTGATACTTTCTCGTGAATCTAATACGTGATAAACAGAACAAGAATATTTTGCCTAAATGCTCCACTAAATATTGAATTGTCTCCTATCTGCCTCAGTGCCTTGTATTCAGAGGTCAACATGGATGGCTGCATCAATTTGCATCGGCACCACTCACCAGCCCTTATTGTTGCTAGAGTGCTCATGTTCCATGTATTCTGCTTCGTCATGATTATTCCCAAGACTTTCTGGTTGTTGCCATCTACCAATCACAACTTTTCCAAGAATAATAAGAGCATCAGCCTCTTGCAACGACGTGGATGTGGATGCGCAATGCAATGAAATTAATGATCCTACGGTACTCAATCGTGGCTGGAGGCAAGCATTCGCATAGGCCATCCAATATCTGCGTCCTAATGTCAATGGAGTCTCTTTATTCTCTTTGTGGGTGAAATTCAATCTCTGACGTTATCTCAAATATGCGATAAACAGAAAATAAAGTTATGCATTTTTCCTTTTCAAATTACAAGGATAACTTCTTGACCTAGTTTCCCTTCATATCAAACACGGCCTGGGTACGTTAATTACTGTTTCTTCAGCCTCGGAACTTCTGCTCTTGAACATTCCATTGAGAAAATATGCCATATTTGGTGTGCCTTCTTAGCTTTTGACAAGTCACGGAGGTATAGACGTGCCTTCTTAGCTTTTGTTTTCTTGGCTCCACCTTTATATATATATATATATTCAGATCCAAGCAGCCACTTTCAAGCATGGTTAATGGAGTATATAAGTATATATGCGCACCAAAACAAGATCCGATTGTGCTAGACTTTGATGGGGAGTCTGGGAATTTCTATATTCTCAGCCAGATTATTTTTTTCTTCCCATGGTTTCTGATTCCCATGTGGTTTGTTTGCTTTTAACGAGAAGATGGATTTAGTCTCACTCACAAGCTAGTCGTCCAAATATAAAATCCGGCTCTCAAATAAAATAAAACCCTGGATTTGGAAAGCTGAGCTACGTAAAGTCAAACCAAATTTGAAAGCTATCTGTAACTTTTTTATTTCCGAAAAAAGAAAACTCCAGGGAGACCAGCTTACTCTGTTTGGCTGCTTAGATCACAAACTAGCCACGTAAATTCAACTCGAAGCCACGAAAACATTATCCACTACCTGCCACCTCGCAGAAACACAGAGTTAGACGTGCTAGCAAAATTAATCAGGCCATGGTGACTGCTGCCATCACAAGCATGCAAGTTCAACTGCATAATTAATAGAAATATTATCCATTACATGTGCCATACTACCGAGCATGAAATGAAGTCTGCGGGGAATAAATCTTACGATGCAGCAGCTAGCATCTCTTATCTCTTTGATTTCTTCACTAGGTTCAGCTTGCTTGAAGGAGCAACTCCCTTTTCCCATGTAAGCCTGTGCTAAAGCCTGAACTTTAGCTAATATCCAGTGTGATTTTAGCATTGAGCGGCGCCTCCATGTTATAATGGCTTTGCGCAAATGATGTGTTGAGGATCGATGAATCAATATCTAGCTAGGGCAATATCAAACGCATCTCCTTCAAGCAAAACTACTTCTACAATATCCTTCTAAGAACAAGTCATGCACGCCACTTCTAAGACCAAATCAGTTTTTAATTATATCCTTATATCAGCAAGGACCTTCTTCTTTTATTTACTTGTATTGATTTTTTATTTATATCATAAGAAATTAACTCTTTATTATATTCATGTCAATAAAAAGATTAATAAAACACATACATATATGCTATACCTCCAAAACAATTTGATAGCCTGAACTTGAATATAAAATATTAAACCAAACAAATCATTAATTTCCTATAATTTAATCGAATAATCCCTTCGGCCTTTGCTACTTTTTCTAATAAGATTATGAGCAAAGAGATCATCCAGCTACATATATAGAAATTCTAAACTTTGTTACTAAACAATTTTTATATCAATTTTACTCTTACACTCTCAAATATTCTCAATCAAATATTTCCATCCATTAAAAAAATATATATCCATCTTCTCATCTAAAATATACCTTCTTCTTCTTTTTTTTCTTTTTTTCTTTTAGTAAAAATAATGTTATTTTACAAGAAAACTGGTGTTTTTCGTTGAATATATAGTTCTAATAATGATAAGATCATTGATATAAAATTAAAATTGTCACACAAGAGTATATTTGAGGTTTGCTCTAAGTTTTTTTATTACATCATTATTATTTTTTTATAAAAAACCAATCAATCCCTTCGGGCCTTGGGTTGAAATTGTATCGATACAACACCCTATTTACTTTTGCGTTTCAAAAGTGTTTTTGAAAAAATTAATTTTTTTTTCTTTGCTTCAAATTAATATTTTTTTAATATTTTTAAGTCATTTTAATATACTAATATTAAAAAATAAAAATATTATTATTTTAATATATTTTTAAATAAAAATATTTTAAAAAATAAACATAACCCTACTTTTAAACATGCAACTCTCGTGACGTTTTGATGAACAAGAAGTACACATAGAGAGCTCCACACACTGCTAAAAGTTGACAATGGGTGTGAACCTCGTCAGCATCACAAATCGGAGTGGATACGTGGTCAACAACAAGACACCCACGTGGAAAGTACCTCAATAATTCCATTACACACCCAAAACAAAATCTTAGGCCGAATCACATATCCAACTAGGTTTGCCTCCTCTACACTCTAATGGACTGCGAGATAATATTTATTTATTAGCAATAAAAATATAGAATAGAATAACACCTGTTTTTTCCTTTTCCTTTTTTTTTTTTTAATTTTAGATTAGAACCGAATAATTAACACTTAATTAAGTTGTCTTTATAAAAAGGAGCCGCAGGATGTCCACGTCACAGAAGGATGGCCTTTTAGTAGAAATTGTTAATTTATGGGGTTAAAGTTTTAAAAGCATGCATCTAGAATTATTATTATTATTTTTTATTTTATTTTATTTTTTGTAGATTTGGATTCTAGATGTGACAATTAAGTCGATTGATTAGTAACCGTAGTAAACGAACAATTCTGCTTACGTTCGCATCCATTGGATCGCTCAAAGCCAACAATAATGCAATAATAATACATACAACTGTATAGAAAGATAGCGAAGTAGATAAAGTGATTTTATTTATTTGTGTGTTGATATGTGCTTTAAATCAAGATTGTTAATTTTATTCTGTTTTGTTCGGAATAGTCTAAACATTTCATATTAATTCAAAAAATAGAACAAAACAAAATAATTTTCATCTCATTTCAAATCTCGGTTAGTTCCGGATTTTTCAGCTAAATTCTAGCCGGAATATTCCAGTTTCATTCCACATGTTCCGTTCCGGTCTTGAAAAGCCATTGAATCAAATTGAACCTGGTTCAATTTAATTAATTAAACCACCCAAGTATAAAATGTTCATTTTCATTACTATTTTCAATAACAATGATATTAATAATAATATTAAAAATTATTATTACTATTTTCATTAACAATGAAATTAATTTTTTAAAATTAGATTTATCACCAATATATATGGTTTATATTCATGTTGTTTTTTTCAAGTTTATATACTTTGTAGGAATTTGAGCAAAACAAGGAATGATTTAGATCCTATTAGTCTTGATAACATTGATCTAACTTTATATTTAAAATATTTGTGTTAAAACATCTTAATTTCATAATATTTTAATATTTTATTTAAGTTGAATTACTTCAAGTTAAAGATCTATTTAATCTTGATTATTTAGAAATATTTTAAATTTTAAAATTATATTTGTTTGACATTGTGTTTGTATTGCATAATTTATAATTAATTTATCTTGAATTTGAATATATATATATATATATATATATATATATAAATGAACAGTACAACCTCGAAACGACACGCCAAAACTGAAACATTTCATTCCAATTGAAAAAACAAAACACTTACCGAAACAGAATTGACAACCTTGCTTTAAATTGCTTTCTCGAAGATTTGTTTTTGCTAGATATCAAAACTATTGCCCATTGGAGTATTTAAATCCTTCACAAAGCAAATTATACATCCAGCTTTTAATGCAAATGCTAGGGAATCTCAGATTCATAAATAAAAATAGATTTTAATGAATAAAAAACATATTATTTTATTATTTATAAAATTATGGCTTAAAATACAATTATATATGGGGTCAGTGCAAAACACACAAGTTATTTAACTAATGAAATGATTTTTTTATGTGGTTAAATAGAAAGGCAAAAGCAAACAAATGGTATCTAAGAACATAATTTCTTTTTTACCGATGATGTGCGCCACCCGTTTTAAAAAGAACAAGTGATAAACGAGGGCAGACTTCCTGAAATTACAAACACAAGAATCTCGATCAGAACACGTAAAGACAGCATCAAGATAATAAATTCGTCTATAATTATACTAATATATAGTGAATCTTATCGTGTATATCTTTACATATTTGCACAGACAAACTCGGGAACCTGGTTGAGTTAGAAGTTAAGAAACTGAGACTCACTCATTAGGCTTCTTTTTTTCTTTTTTCTTTTTTATTTAACAAACATGTTTGAAAGTGTAATTACAATTATTTTTTAAAGTATTTTTTATGCTGAAATATATCTAAATGATATTTTTTTATTTTTTAAAAAATATTTTTAAAATCAATGTATTAAAATAATCTAAAACATACCACGAGGATAACCAGTAAATTGTAGCTGACAGCACCGCAGCTACCAGCTACCAGCTACAATTAATTAAAAAAATTTAAATTTTAAAAGTATATGGTTTTCACAGTTCCAAAACGTTTTAGGCTAATTGTAGCCGGTAGCCGGTAGATGTACCGATTTTGGCGGGAAACCTGTAACAGAGCCTCCCAAGTCTGAAGCCTGCCCTGGGTTAATGTAGAGGTGGTGGGTCACGTTCAACCTTTGAAGTTGCTTTGAAAAAGGTTAGAAGTGTCAGTGTAATTATCCACTAATTAATAAATATGATATAACAATTGGGACATGATAAAAAAAATAAATAAAAAGAAGCCTAATGATATATTCAATTTCATCGAGATTCCCCCTCCGTGTTTTGTTTCTTCTAGCTGAGTCTAATTTTTTATTTGTATATGATAGTTAATTAAAAGTTGATAATAATAAAAATTAATTTTAATTATTATTATAATTAATTTTTTAATATTTTAACTTTCAAAATTTATTATAAAAAAAATAAAGAAAGACTTTGAGACAATATTTTTCAAATATTTATATACTAGCATTCATTATCTTATTTCTAGTGTTTTTTTTTTTTATGCTTTGCCTCTTCTTTCAAATCTAGAGTTTATAATTATCTTGTTGAGAGATATTTAAGGATAAATAATTTATTCTTGATAATAAGAGGTTTGTGTTATAAAAACTTTTTTAAAAAATTAAATTTTTTTATTTTTTTATTTTAAATTAATATTTTCAGATTATTTTGATATGCTAATATCAAAAAGAATTTTTAAAAAATAATAAAAAAATTATTTTAATATATTACTAAAAACAAAAACACTTTTAAATTTTTTTCTTTTCAAAATTCTCAAAAAAGAAAACTCCAAATAGCCTGATTAGAATACCCAAGCAGGGTACGTACTTTGTCAGGCCACAGGGAGAGGCAGCATGGAAACCAAAAACAAGTGAAATAGAGAGTGGGCAGTCACACGAACATGAAACCATTGGATAGTTGGAATTCCGTACCTGTAACAACAAAAATCCTCCAATATTATTCATAACTACAGTAAAGAGATAGCGCACGTGCGAGAGAGGGAGATAGCGCACGTGCAGTGGTGCTCGGCTGGAGAGGCACTTGTTGCCTGGTTGACTGGAGACATCTGGGTCTTCACTGGACGGCGTGGCTCGTGGGGCGCACTGTCTCTGCAACCCCACGCTGGGTCTGTGTTTTGTTTTGTTTTGTTTGCAAAATACCACTAAACGACACCGCCTCCTTCTCTTCTACCAGCAGCTCTTGATTCTCACTTTGTTTCTGTTCACTGCCACTCTGCCAGTTTTCAGTTTTGTTCTGCCATGCAATGCAAACCCATTGCAGAAAAACCTCTGCACAGACAGATTCTCTGTAGTACCTTGTAATCCATGCTAGAAGTTTAAGGTGTTTTCTTTGTTTCTTTTGGTTTTCTCATTTCCAATTATCTTTCATGTATTAATACTAAACATGTAACTTTAATCAATTTCAATACTGTTTATTCATACAGGACCATAGTATTTATGAAAAAAATTACATTTTACTGATTTTAACTTTGAAAATATTTAGAAAGAATCGTTTTATTTTTGTTCTCTAAATTTTGAACCACGTTGCTATTTTATACAAAATCATTGGTACATACTATGCTGCTAGTTTGATTAAATTTGTTTTTAACATAAACAAATGCTTTGACCTTGCAAATATTTTTTCTAGTAAAAAATAAAACCATGTGAAGATTAATCAAATGTGATCCGGTCAACTTAGAGAATTTAAAAGCAATATGGACGACCTGTAAAGATAGAGTTTGACTAAAAATAAATATTCAAGATGATATTTTGTATATAAATACTGAGATGACAACATATTGGATCGAATCGGGTCAATATGTCAATCTGTTTGCCGAGTCATGAAAACTATGATAATCCTATAGAAAACAAATCAAAAAAAAGTTACGAAACTCAAATTTCAATAAACTCAATGTTGAATGATGAAATAAAAAAACACATCAATTAAAAAGGATAAAAAAAATTGACCCGAATGAACTTATATTAACCTTTCAAACCCTCGACCCGAGTAATGAGATAAAGATAACCTAAAACAAATCAAATTTAAACAGATTATAAAACTCAATTCCCAATTAACGATGTTTTGAAAGATTAAATTGAAAACAAATTTATTAAAAACAAAATACAAAAAAACTACTTGAGTCAACTCGAGTCAACTCATCGATCTTGCGGTCCTAATCATGAGACGGGAAAAATCTCATAAAAAGCAAGCCAAAACAAATCACAAAGCCTAACTCTCTTCTCTTCTAGTTTTTTTTTTTTTAAATCAATTCTAATGTTAATTCACCACTCTCTCAATTAGATTAAGTCGTAAGATCATGGAATGATTTTTAATGGCAGTCATATGAATTGACCCAAGAATTTAGCACGATGTCTCTTTCCTGAGATGAAAAAAAAAACAGATAATCTTCATATGGAGAGAAGACGTGCGAGTAAATAGTTTAAAAGATTGAATAATTACACTAGAGAAGCGTGTATTGTAGTGTTCAATGAAGAGGGAGTTTAAAAATGCACTCTGTGCACAGAATATAAAATGCTGGTACTTTAAGAATTATAACAGGGAAGACTAACAATTTTGGATAATACCATCCTGCGTGCGTTAGAAGCGTTGCGGTTAAACGTGCAACCGCGTACTTTTTCTCCTCGGAATATCATCTACAAATCCTGCCACCTTACCAGCCTTGAATCTCTCTCTTTACACTGAGCTAATTTAGGTCTGGAAAAAGAAAAGAAAACTAGCTGATTAGGATAAAAAAAAAATAAGAATATTAGATTACCATGTTCTAATGAAAATATATTCTGAAAAATGGAAATCAAGGAGTTAAAAAGAGAAGGCAAGCTCTTGCTTGACCTCGAGAGCAATCCTCCGAATCATAAATGACTCGGTTTTCAGGTGGTGGCGTGGTGATGAAAAGAGTCGGTAACAATTGCTGGCTTGCAGGCCTAGCACGAGATAGATTCTCTCTTTATGTCAACGAGAAGGGTAGGTCCCACTTAATAGAGGGACCCACCTTGCTAGTGTTATCCATGAAACAAAACTCCCTTTCCCTTTTCTTGCTCGGATAAAGTGGCGGAGAGACAACCTGGACCCGCACATTCCTCTGTTCTATATTGGACCATTGACCGCCCCAACTACTGTAACACAAGCAGACAATTCTAACCTAATCATGTCGCTGCCTGCTTTGCTCTCTTGTTCTTCGCGTTATGGGTAACAATTTCATCTACTGCCCTCTGCTCTAACATGCTCTCCCTTTCAGTACGTTTGTTGCCTCTGCAACAAAGTCACAAGCATGAGTAAACTTTTTCAATGAAGTCAAATCATTTCGCTTAACTTTGTCAACAAACTTGCTCATGTAGATAGAGAAAAGATAATCATGAAAGATACTTGTCAAGTTTTGTGGTGCAAGATCCGATGATCATTTCTTTTAAAAAATTAAGTTATTTTTTCCCATGCAAACAATGAAGTTAATTGCTATTTGATTGATCCGATCGATTCCTAGACTAGTTTATATGCTATACATTGGATTTTTACAGTGTTAATCTTAGAGGTAATGATATATTATGGAGAATTTGGTCATCAAAATAAATTAAGTAGGGGATTTAAAAGGTTTTCCTCATGAAATGAGAAACCTTTACTTGGATAAGGATATATAATAACTAGGGATAATTATTTTCGATTTAATTAAGTTTTTATAAAAAAAATAATTAAATTGAATTTTTTTAAAAAAAACCGAAACCGATTCAAACTGATAGGTTTTGGTTTGGTTTGGTTTTTAGGACAAAATCCGGTTCAAACTGGTTTGGCTTGATTTTTTTTGTTTGGCTCGGTTTTGGCTCAGTTTGGTTTAGTTTTTTGCCGGTTTTGGCTCGGTTTTTTTTTATTTAGGTTCGGTTCGGTTTTTTCGGTTTTAGGCTTATAAAATCCAAACCAAACTGAACCAGCTGGTTTTTTTAAAATTTTAATCGGTTTTTTTTTACGGTTCGATTTTTTTAATTATTATTTTTTATTTTTTTAGTTTTTTTACTCCCCATAATAACGATATAATTTTTTTTTAAGGAATACTCTCATACGATGCAAAAGCTCTCTCTAAAAGCACAAGAACTTTGGAGATTGGGGTTTTACCAAGGTATCCATTTTCCCCGCTTTTCATTTCGACAACAAAGCGAAGAAGATTTGACACACCACCAGCCTGTAAAGGATGTATTGCATAATGCGGTGCCCTCAACATCCATAATGGGCAGGCACCCAAAAGCCATTCCTGTTTCACAAGTCAAAAGAGTGAACCATGCAACAGCAACAATACTACCGCAGAAAGCACAGCATGGCATGGCCATTTACCCCACCGCGACAGGACAATACAGACAAAATTGAGAAAAAACAAAACTAGAGGGACCAAAACTGAAAATACCACCCACCTAATGGTGCTCAGTAAAGTATAGTATAGTTTGATTTAATTTAATATACTTAAACTAACCAAGCTGTCACGTAATTTACCTCTCTGATGTAAACAGGAGTTGGATTTTAGAGACTGTATTGGTGGGTCCCTATTAGTCTCCCTAATTTCATTTGACCAACAAACAAACACGCCTTCCCCATTCGTTTTCCATTTCCCTCCCCCACAACCAACCAGGCAAATTCCATGACACGTGTGGCAAAGAGTCCGATAAGACCATACCCACGCCCACACACTCTCTTCGCTACCCGTTTCTCTTTCATATAAGAGAGAACACCCAAGCACTACAAGCCCAACAAATCTGAGACAGGATTTCCAGGCTTCCTCAGATTTGCCATCACTTCTCATTCTACCGTTGTTGCCACTCCTAAACTTGTTTTTTCCAATGCCTCGAAGTCTAGAACCGTTAGATTTGACCGTTCAGATTCCATACCATTTTCGGTGTCCGATCTCCCTTGAACTAATGTGTGACCCGGTCACCGTTAATACAGGCCAAACTTACGATCGTTCTAGCATCGAATCATGGGTGGCTACCGGTAATACT